>NC_034182.2:19774226-20120102 GCF_002021735.2 Oncorhynchus kisutch | reverse complement strand
AGAGAAAGAGGGAGAAAGAGGGAGAAAGAGGGAGAGAGAGGGAGAAAGAGGGAATGGGTGAGGGACAGAGAGAAGATTACAAAAAATACAAATAGAGAAAGGGGTAGACAGAGACACACAGGTTATGGAAAAGAGGGAGAAGGAGGGTAAAGAATATGAAAAATGTCAAGCTTTCTTAAATGAAACTGCATTGAAATGCTCAGACATTTCTCAAGAACTATTTGGCACTCCTAGTAATGTCTCTGTTGTACCTGTTAGTTAGGTTCCAGAGAAAATGACTCAATGTCTTAATCCAGATAGCAGATGTTCTGAAAGAGCTGCAAAACCTGGACCCGTACAAATCAGCTGGGCTTGACAATCTGGACCCTCTATTTCTGAAACTATCTGCCACCATTGTCGCAACCCCTATTACCAGCCTGTTCAACCTCTCTTTCATCTCGTCTGAGATCCCCAAGGATTGGAAAGCTGCCGCAGTCATCCCCCTCTTCAAAGGGGGAGACACCCTGGACCCAAACTGTTACAGACCTATATCCATCCTGCCCTGCCTATCTAAGGTCTTCGAAAGCCAAGTCAACAAACAGGTCACTGACCATCTCGAATCCCACCGTACCTTCTCCGCTGTGCAATCTGGTTTCCGAGCCGGTCATGGGTGCACCTCAGCCACACTCAAGGTACTAAACGACATCATAACCGCCATCGATAAAAGACAGTACTGTGCAGCCGTCTTCATCGACCTCGCCAAGGCTTTCGACTCTGTCAATCACCATATTCTTATCGGCAGACTCAGTAGCCTCGGTTTTTCGGATGACTGCCTTGCCTGGTTCACCAATTACTTTGCAGACAGAGTTCAGTGTGTCAAATCGGAGGGCATGCTGTCCGGTCCTCTGGCAGTCTCTATGGGGGTGCCACAGGGTTCAATTCTCGGGCCGACTCTTTTCTCTGTGTATATCAATGATGTTGCTCTTGCTGCGGGCGATTCCCTGATCCACCTCTACGCAGACGACACCATTCTATATACTTTCGGCCCGTCTTTGGACACTGTGCTATCTAACCTCCAAACAAGCTTCAATGCCATACAACACTCCTTCCGTGGCCTCCAACTGCTCTTAAACGCTAGTAAAACCAAATGCATGCTTTTCAACCGGTCGCTGCCTGCACCTGCATGCCCGACTAGCATCACCACCCTGGATGGTTCCGACCTAGAATATGTGGACGTCTATAAGTACCTAGGTGTCTGGCTAGACTGCAAACTCTCCTTCCAGACTCATATCAAACATCTCCAATCGAAAATCAAATCAAGAGTCGGCTTTCTATTCCGCAACAAAGCCTCCTTCACTCAAGCCGCCAAGCTTACCCTAGTAAAACTGACTATCCTACCGATCCTCGACTTCGGCGATGTCATCTACAAAATGGCTTCCAACACTCTACTCAGCAAACTGGATGCAGTCTATCACAGTGCCATCCGTTTTGTCACTAAAGCACCTTATACTACCCACCACTGCGACTTGTATGCTATAGTCGGCTGGCCCTCGCTACATATTCGTCGCCAGACCCACTGGCTCCAGGTCATCTACAAGTCTATGCTAGGTAAAGCTCCGCCTTATCTCAGCTCACTGGTCACGATGGCAACACCCATCCGTAGCACGCGCTCCAGCAGGTGTATCTCACTGATCATCCCTAAAGCCAACACCTCATTTGGCCGCCTTTCGTTCCAGTACTCTGCTGCCTGTGACTGGAACGAATTGCAAAAATCGCTGAAGTTGGAGACTTTTATCTCCCTCACCAACTTCAAACATCAGCTATCTGAGCAGCTAACCGATCGCTGCAGCTGTACATAGTCTATTGGTAAATAGCCCACCCTTTTCACCTACCTCATCCCCGTACTGTTTCTATTTATTTACTTTTCTGCTCTTCTGCACACCAATATCTCTACCTGTACATGACCATCTGATCTTTTATCACTCCAGTGTTAATCTGCAAAATTGTAATTATTTGCCTACCTCCTCATGCCTTTTGCACACATTGTATATAGACCCCCCCTTCGTTTTCTACTGTGTTATTGACTTGTTAATTGTTTACTCCATGTGTAACTCTTTGTTGTATGCTCACACTGCTATGCTTTATCTTGGCCAGGTCGCAGTTGCAAATGAGAACTTGTTCTCAACTAGCCTACCTGGTTAAATAAAGGTGAAATAAAAATAAAAATAAAAAATAAAAAAATAAAAAAGAGTTTTTATTAAAGTTCACATACACTGTCCATACTGTCGATACCACACCATTATATATACAGTATATAGTCTCTGACATTGCTCGTTCAGAATTTTCCATCATTTCTTTCTTTATTTTAAAATGAACATAAACTATACCGAAACTAATTTCACACATAACAACAGATGAAATAAATTAAGAAACATATGATGGGGGGGGGGGGGGGGGTTATTGAGCACGGGGAAGTGAAAGATGCATAATTATGTGATCACCATTGTAAAATGAAGAACAGGGCGTGCCCTTCTATTGTATTCATCTGTTGGAATTCTAATCTCAAAACAGTGTACCCTATATCAGTCCACCGGATCCAAGCAGTCTTATTAGTCTACTCTAGGCCTACTTGGAGTCTACACAGTGAGAGCGTGTGTCATTTACAATGGAAAGACCAAGACGGATGGCGTTGCTACAAGATCTGAATGAAAACGACTCGGATGGCGGAGAAGAAATGGACCATGACATCTCTGATGATGATTATTCTGATTCATGCTGAACGGCTTGCCATGTCTGGGAAAGGATCCATGTTTGGCAGCAGGTGAGCGAATGTCGGATAATGTTTCAAATCAGATGGCACGGTACTCGTGAAAGGGGGAACTCGCCGCCGGCTTGTTGCTATGTTCTACAACATGCTTGATTTGGCTGCTATCAACGCACACGTGTTGTTCAAGCAGTGCATGAACAACACCATGAGCAGGAGAGACTTCACCAGGAGTCTGGCACTCAGGGATACGTGAGAGCCTAAGTTCTTTTGCTATTGGGATACCGGGCCCTGGTCGCTCAGGATCTACAGTGCACAATTAGACGTCCATCCGGGTAAGCAGGACGTCAGGAGAGTAGGCGTGGGTTTTGCTATGGCGTTGCCGCGAGCTCCGGCTCCAAGGTTCTCATGTTCAATCCCAGTACTAGACACTTGTATTTTGTTGTTGATGTTGTAACCCTATTACAAACCTTAACCATTCAGCATGAGTGCCTTAACTTAACCATTCAGAATGAGTGCCTTAACTTAACCATTCAGAATGTGATTTTTATGGGCGGTGGTTTGTATTCTGCAGTGAACTTGTGAGAGCTTGTTGCACACGCACACACACACACACACACACACACACACACACTGGTCTCGTATGTAGCTGGGTTATTGCTGTATTTTCACCCACACACAGGCTAATAGAGAGGGTGGTGAGTGACGCCCTGCACTGCTCCAAAGACACCATTGTACCACAGTAGGCCTACAGTTAATTTCTCTCCCCTCTATCTCCTCTCATTCTTTCCCCTCCTTCCTTCTCATACCCCACCCCAGTGCCCGGCGGCATGGATAGTTGCCCTGCCATGCCCCCTACAGCCTTACACTCTGGACTCTGTCACCACTATACAATCTACAGAGAGAGAGAGAGAGAGAGAGAGAGAGAGAGAGTAAAGAAAGAGGACAAAGAAAGACAAAGAGGATGGTGGAACAGAAAGAGCGGGATTGAGAGAACAGGAACAAGACAGAGGAAGAGAAAGATGTGCACAATGACAGGGAATGTTTGAATGAGTGCAGGAATTTGAATGGAGGGAACGAGGGAAAGGGAGGAACACAAAGAGAGACAGAAATGGAGAGAAGTGTGTTAGAAAGCAGAGCAACATACACTGAGTGTACAAAACATTAGGAACACCTGAATTCATCGGGGCATGGACTCTACAAGGTGTCGAAAGCGTTCCACAGAGATATTTGGCCCATGTTGACTCCAGTGCTTCCCACGGTTGTGTCAAGTTGGTTGGATGTTGTTTGAGTGGTGGACCATTCTTGATACACACAGGAAACTGTTGAGCGAGAAAACCCCAGCAGCGATGCAGTTCTTGATATATTCAAACCGGGGCGCCTGGCACCAACTACCATACCACGCTCAAAGGCACTTCAATCTTTTGTTATGCCCATTCACCCTCTGAATGGCACACATACACAATCTATGGCTCAATTGTCTCAAGGCTTAAACATCCTTCTTTAGCCTGTATCTTCCCCCTAATCTACACTTATTGTGGATTTAACATGTGAAAACAATAACGGCTCGTAGCTTTCACATGGATTGACCTGGTCAGTCTATGTCATGGAAAGAGCAGGTGTTCCTAAGGTTTTGTACACTCAGTATATATATTCCATTTCAATATGGTAGATATTGCATTCATTGTCTGTGTATCAAGTTTACAACCTATAATTTCAAACTTAAAGTTTAATTTATTCAGATTCAGTTTTCAAATTCAGTTCTCTAAATTCAGATTCAAAACCAGAAACAACATCCTGGTACTTTGCCAGCCAGAAAGGGTAGAGGAGATTAGATAGAATCAAACGCTCTCTGTTGTAAACAGAAGCTTCTGGTGATTCTGTTTCCCTCTATGATGATCCTATGATGATCACAGGCTGGGCAGGACACAATCTAGTTGAATAGCCCTTTTAAGGATAGCAGGCCACTGCAGTGAGCTGAATTCACTGTCATGTTTGTGGAACCATTCCTGGACAATCCAAGCCTTGTTGCATGGTGCATTATTATTATTATCCTGCTGAAAAAAATATATTTGTAAATGGATACATTGCTACCATGAAGGGGTGCACCTATTTGTCAATGATGTTCAGATATCCGGTGTCATTCAAATGTTGCTCTACTTTTATCAAGGGGCCCAATGTGCCAGGAAAACACACCCAACACCATGGTACCACCACCACCAGCCTGCAATGTTGACATGTATTCATGTGGTTTTGTCCATACCCTATTCCTCCCATCAGCGTGAAACAGCAGGAACTGGGATTTATCAGACCAGGCAATGTTTTTCCAATTCTCCAGTGTCCAGTATTTTCGTTCCTTAGCCCACTGCAACTGCAGATTCTTGTTTTTTGCTGAAAGAAGTATAACTCTGTAAGGTCGTTGGCTGCCATACCCCATTCATGTCAAGGTCAAGGTACGACATTCTTTTATGGGCCTTTGGACACCAATGTTGTACTGGACTGTCAGTTCACTAACTGTAGCCCATCTGTTGCTCTGCACAATTTGTCAGCCTCCTTTGTCCTCTTTCATCAATGACCCGTTTTCGACCAATAACCTGCCATTGGCTGGATGTCGTTTGAGTGGTAGACCATTCTTGATACACACAGGAAACTGTTGCATGTGAAAAACCCAGCAGCGTTGCAGTTCTTGACCCGTTCAAAGGCACTTCAATCTTTTGTCTTGCCCATTCACCCTCTGAATGGCACACATACACATGAATGTCACACATAATGTGAAATCATTTGAAAATGTGTTTTTGGAACACTTCAAACGTGATCACGTTTTCACATTTCATGTTGTTATCACATGTTATCACATTAACTTTACATAAGATCACACTTCACAGAACATTTGCGTGATTTCTGCCTAAACGTTTGTACTTTCTTTCTTTTTTTTCAAATCAAATCAAATGTTATTGGTCGCATACACATATTTAGCAGATGTTATTGCGGGTGTAGCAGAATGCTTGTGTTCCTAGCTCCAACAGTGCAGTGATATCTAACAATACACACAAATCTAAAAGTAAAATCATGTAATTAAGAAATATAAACTCAGCAAAAAAAGAAACGTCCTCTCACTGTCAACTGCGTTGCTTTTCAGCAAACTTAACACGTGTAAATATTTGTATGAACATAACAAGATTCAACAACTGAGACATAAACTAAACAATTTCAACAGACATGTGAAATGGAATAATGTGTCCGTGAACAAAGGGGGGGGTCAAAAGTAACAGTCAGTATCTGGTGTGGCCACCAGCTGCATTAAGTACTGCAGTGCATCTCCTCTTCATGGACTGCAGCAGATTTGCCAGTTCTTGCTGTGAGATGTTACCCCACTCTTCCACCAACACACCTGCAAGTTCCCGGACATATCTGGGGGGGGAATGGCCCTAGCCCTCACCCTCCGATCCAACAGGTCCCAGACGAGCTCAATTGGATTGAGATCCGGGCTCTTCGCTGGCCATGGCAGAACACTGACATCCCTGTCTTGCAGGAAATCATGCACAGAACGAGCCGTATGGCTGGTGGCATTGTCATGCTGGAGGGTCATGTCAGGATGAGCCTGCAGGAAGGGTACCACATGAGGGAGGAGGATGTCTTCATTGTAACGCACAGCGTTGAGATTGCCTGCAATGACAACAAGCTCAGTCCGATGATGCTGTGACACACTGCCCCAGACCATGACGGACCCTCCACCTCCAAATTGATCCTGCTCCAGAGTACATGCCTCTGTCTAACGCTCATTCCTTTCGACAAAAAACGCGAATCCGACCATCACCCCTAGTGAGACAAAACCGCGACTCGTCAGTGAAGAGCACTTTTTGTAAGTCCTGTCTGGTCCAGCGACAGTGGGTTTGTGCCTATAGGTGACGTAGTTGCCGATGATGTCTGGTAAGGACCTGCCTTACAACATGTCTACAAGCCCTCAGTCCAGCCTATCTCAGCCTATTGCGAACAGTCTTGAGCACTGATGGAGGTATTGTGCGTTCCTGGTGTAACTCGGGCAGTTGTTGATGCCATCCTGTCCCGCAGGTGTGATGTTCAGATTTACAGATCCTGGGCAGGTGTTGTTACACGTGGACTGCCACTGTGAGGACGATCAGCTGTCCGTCCTGTCTCCCTGTAGCGCTATCTTGGGCGTCTCACAGTAAGGACATTGCAATTTATTGCCCTGGTCACATCTGCAGTCCTCATGCCTCCTTGCAGCATGCCTAAGACATGTTCACACAGATGAGCAAGGACCCTGGGCATCTTTATTTTGATGTTTTTCAGAGTCAGTAGAAAGGCCTCTTTAGTGTCCTAACTTTTCATAACTGTGACCTTAATTGCCTACCGTCTGTAAGCTGTTAGTGTCTTAACGACCGTTCCACTGGTGCATGTTCATTAATTGTTTATGGTTAATTGAACAAGCATGGAAAACAGTGTTTAAACCCTTTGCAATGACGATCTGTGAAGTTATTTGGATTTTCACAAATTATCTTTGAAAGACAGGGTCCTGAAAAAGGGACGTTTCTTTTCTTGCTGAGTGTACAATCACTGCCAAAGGTTATTCTACAAAATACTTGTGGAAATTAGATGTTTCTGTATTTTATTTTCAATACATTTGGGAAAAATATAAAAACATGTTTTCACTTTGTCATTATGGGGTATATTTGATATATTTAGAATTCAGACTAACACAACAAAATGTGGACTAAGTCAATGTTTTCTGTAAGTCTTCAAAAGGTTTTCATCACGTTTCATCTTCAATGCCTTTGCTGATGGAAGGAGGTTTTCACTCAAAATCTCACGATACATGGCCCCATTCATTCTTTCCTTTACACGGATCAGTCGTCCTGGTCCCTTTGCAGAAAAACATCCCCAAAGCATGATGTTTCCACCCCCATGCTTCACAGTAGGTATGGTGTTCTTTGGATGCAACTCAGCATTCTTTGTCCTCCAAACACGACGAGTTGAGTTTTTACCAAAAAGTTATATTTTGGTTTCATCTGACCATATGACATTCTCCCAATCTTCTTCTGGATCATCCAAATGCTCTCTAGCAAACTTCAGACGGGCCTGGACATGTACTATGCTTAAGGACCCTGTCTTTCAAAGATAATTTGGGGCGGCAGCGTAGCCTAGTGGTTAGAGCGTTGGACTAGTAACCGGAAGGTTGCTCCCACAGTTGATTTCTTCAAACCAAGCTGCTTACCTATTGCAGATTCAGTCTTCCCAGCCTGGTGCAGGTCTACAATTTTGTTTCTGGTGTCCTTTGACAGCTCTTTGGTCTTGGCCATAGTGGAGTTTGGAGTGTGACTGTTTGAGGTTGTGGACAGGTGTCTTTTATACTGATAACAAGTTCAAGCAGGTGCCATTAATACAGGTAACGAGTGGAGGACAGACATCTTGGAGCAGCCTCTGGGATAATGTGAGAAATAAATCAATTTTTAAAATGCAAAGTTTCATAGCAGTGCACCTTTTTGCAAAATGCTCTCTTTTGGCATGATGACCAAATAAATAATTGATATTTTTGCATTTAAAGATGCACTATGCAGAAATCGCTCTGACATATCCTGGTTGCAAAAATTCAAATAGTTTGCCTAATTTTGAGTTTATGTGACAAAAGAAGCAAGTATAGCAAAGAGAATCATTGTACCATCTAAACCACTGTGAAATATATTTTCCATAACCTAAAATATTGTATTTTTAGCTGTTTGAAACTGGTGTGCAAAACCAAAAGTAAGAGCGGGAAGCATAAAAATAGCACATATAGAACAAATCTACCGTTTCTTAGACTGGCTTTCAAGGATAATGACAGATCTATAACTCACATTTCTATATGGATTTGGGCGGGTCACCCAAAAAGTTACATATTGCCGCGTTAAGCCTCAGTTCAAGATATTTCATTTTTTTCGCCAGGAAGTACTCAAAAATGAATAGAACCCAATGGAACTGAAAAGAGCTGAATAAAACACAATAGAAATTAATGGAACTCAATTGAACTGAATAGAACCCGATAGAACCACATTGTTAACCAATCAGAGTCAAGCCGTTGCTCAACAGCAAACAAATCATACACATATTTGCAGATGTTATCGCAGGTGCAGCGAAATGCTTGTGTTTCTACCTCCAACAGTGCAGTACAGTGGGTTTAGTTGAGCCATAGGCCAGCTGGGGGGGGGGGGGGGGGGGGGGGGGGGCTACTCATGCAAGGTTTTTTCACTATTGTCTACATTGTAGAATAATAGTGAAGACATCAAAACTATAAAATAACACATATGAAATCATGTAGTAACCCAGAAATTGTTAAACAAATTAAAATATATTTGATATTTCTTCAAAACTAGGAAACCTTTGCCTTGATGACAGCTTTGCACCCTCTTGGCATTCTCTTAACCAACTTCACATGGAATGCTTTTCCAACAGTTTTGAATGAGTTTCCACATGTGCTGAGCACTTGTTGGCTGCTTTTCCTTCACTCTGAGGTCCAACTCAGCCCAAAACATCTCAATTAGGTTGAAGTCAGGTGATTGTGGAGGCCAGGTCATCTGATACAGCACTCCATCACTCTCCTTCTTGGTCAAATAGCCCTTATACAAACTGTTAAGTCATTGTCCTGTTGAAAAACAAATGGTAGTCCCACTAAGCGCAAACCAGATGGGATGGTAGCCATGCTGGTTAAGTGTGCCTTCAATTCTAAATAAATCACAGACAGTCTCACCAGCAAAGCACCATCACACCTCCTCCTCCATTCTTCACGGTGGGAATGCCGAGATAATCCGTTCACCTACTTTGCGTCTCACAAACACACAGCAATTGGAATGAAAAATCTCAAATTTGGACTCATCAGACCAAAGGACAGATTTCCACCGGTCTAATGTCCATTGCTCCTGTTTCTTGGCCCAAGCAAGTCTCTTCTTCTTATCGGTGTCCTTTAGTAGTGGTTTCTTTGCAGCAATTCGACCATGAAGGCCTGATTCATGCAGTCTCCTCTGAACAGTTGATGTTGAGATGTATCTGTTACTTGATCTCTGTGAAGCATTTATTTGGGCTGCAATCTGAGATGCAGTTAACTCTAATGAACTTATCTTCTGCAGCAGAGGTAACTCTGGGTCTTCTTTTCCTGTGGCGGTCCTGATGAGAGACAGTTTCATCATAGCGCTTGATGGTTTTTGCGACTGCATTTGAAGAAACGTTCAAAGACCTCTTTTCTTATTTGAGCTGTTCTTGCCATAATATGGACTTGGTCTTTTACCAAATAGGGCTATCTTCTGTATACCTTGTCACAACACAACTGATTGGCTCAAACGCATTAAGAAGGAAAGAAATTCCACAAATTAACATTTAACAAGGCACACCTGTTAATTGAAATGCATTCCAGGTGACAACCTCATGAAGGTGGTTGAGAGAATGCCAAGAGTATGTAAAGCTGTCATCAAGGAAAAAGGTGGCTACTTTGAAGAATCTCAATTATAAAATATGCTGTTTAACACTTTTTTGGCTACTACATGATTCCACATAGTTTGGATGTTGTCAATATTATTGTACAATGTAGAAAATAGTAAAAATAAAGAAAAATCCTGGAATGAGTAGGTGTCCAAACTTTTGACTGGTACTGTAAATACACACACACACACACACACACACACTAACATAACACTAATGCTAACCCGAATCCCCTGGAAATAACTATAAATGTTGTGGGAAAAAGGTTTTCCATTGGATCCCAGAGACCAGACCCTACACTGTAAAAATAGAAAGACTCAAAAACACTATCATTGTGTAGTAAAACCATAGTAAAACCAACCCTATGTAAGAATGGAAGTATTCTGAAACACCCAAGGGGTTCTTCGATCTGAATAGTTGTGCTTTTATGAAAACACTTTTTGGTGTTTCAGTGCATGTAAAGTGCAGCATCAAAACTCAAAAATAATGTTTTGGCAGACTGTCTCTCATACAAGCAAATGGTTTTAAATTGCAAATGGTTGATGGTTGATTGATGAGGATTTTCACTCAATATTTCGATTAACATTTTAAAGAAGACACTGGGTATGAAATACTTTTCCGAGGGTAAACTTTGGCACAGTGGCCAGGCCCATTGTGAGATTATCAATAATGTAAAAAAATATATAATGTTTAGGGCTACGTAAATTATAGCAGAGGTGGCATGTACAGTGGGCATTCATTGCTGACATTCATGTGAGAAGGTGGATGTGAACCTAGGTCTTCTGCTTGTCAAAAGACTGCCTTAGTCCACTCAGCCAGTCTTCAGGATTAAACTGTTGTGCTGAACCACCCTTGATACACTGAGCATGTGTAGACAGATTAGAAAGTTGACCCACTCAACCACACAGTCATTCACCACGTGCGGAACGTGGGCCCCCATATCAGAAGACAACTGTTTAGAATAAAGGCTAAATGTGAGCTTCAAACATTGTGCTTCCATACTGTTCAGAATACCCCCAATCTGAGGCATGGACATGGAGAGAGGGCATTTGTTGCAGGTGTGCCCTCTAGCAAACTCTATTGTCAAGTATAAACACCTTCATAGTGTTTAGGAGCTTCAGAGAAGGGATCTAATTCTGCAGTACACAGGATTCGAAACACCATAATAGTATTTAAGCTTTTCTGGGTTAGTGCTCGCGGTCCCTGGCAAGGTGTTTCACATCTCTTGATTATGTGGCGTAACAACACACCACGTCATGCTTCAGAACACCACATGATGAATGTTTCAGTACACCTTAAATCTGTCCCAATACCCTCACAACCATGTGTTTCAATACTCCAGTAAAGTTAAGGTTTCGTCTCCTTTAAGGTGCTGGCAGCTGTTGCCACTAGTTTTAATGTTACAAAAGATATTAAATGTTTAATGTTACAAAAATAGTGTAGACTGGCAGATGAAATCAGACTCCTTGACTTTTTCCACATTTTGTTGCATTACAGCCTTATTCTAAAATGGACTAAATCGTTTCCCCCCCTCATCAATCTACACACAAAACACCATAATGAGTAAAAACAGGTTGTGATTTTTTTGCAAATGTATTGAAATTAAAAACACATTTAAATGTACAAGTATTCAGACCCTCAGTACTTTGTTGAAGTACCTTTGGCAGTGATTACAGCCTCGAGTCTTCTTGGGTATGACGCTACAAGCTTGGCACACCTGTATTTGGGAAGTTTCTCCCATTCTTCTCTGCAGACCCTCTCAAGCTCTCTCAGGTTGGATGGGGAGCACCGCTGCATAGCTATTTTCAAGTCTCTCCAGAGATGTTCGATCAGGGTCAAGTCCGGGCTCTGGCTGGGCCACTCAAGGATATTCAAAGACTTGTCCCGAAGTCACTCCTCAATGTCTTGGCTGTGTGCTTAGGGTCGTTGTCCTGTTGGAAGGTGAACCTTCACCCAAGGCTGAGGTCATGAGTGCTATAGAGCAGGTTTTCAGCAAGGATCTCTCTGTACTTTGCTCCGTTCATCTTTGCCTCGATCCTGACTAGTCTCCCAGTCCCTGCTGCTGAAAAACATCTACACAGCATGATGCTGCCACCACCATGCTTCTCCGTAGGGATGGTACCACGGTTCCTCCAGACGTGACGCTTGGAATTTAGGCGAAAGAGTAATATTCACTTCATCAGCCCAGAGAATCTTGTTTCTCATGGTCTGAGAGTCCTTTAGCTGCCTTTTGGCAAACTCCAAGCGGACTGTCATGTGCCTTTTACTGAGAAGTGGCTTCCGTCTGGCCACTCTACAATAAAGGCCTGATTGGTGGAATGCTGCAGAGATGGTTGTCCTTCTGGAAGTTTCTCCCATCTTCCACAGAGGAACTCTGGAGCTCTGTCAGAGAGACCATTGGGTTTTGGTCACCTCCCTGACCAAGGCCTTCTCCCTTGATTGCTCAGTTTGCCGGGCCAGCTCTAGGAACTAGAGTCTTGGTGGTTCCAAACTTCTTCGATTAAGAATGATGGAGGCCAATATGTTCTTGGAGACCTTCAATTCTGCAGAAATGTTTTGGTACCCTTCCCAAGATCTGTGCCTCGACACAATCCTGTCTCGGAGCTCTACGGACAATTCCTTTGACCTCATGGCTTCGTTTTTGCTCTGGCAGGTGTGTGCCTTTGCAAATCATGTCCAATCAACTGAATTTACCACAGGTGGACTCCAATCAAGTTGTAGAAACAGCTCAAGGATAATCAATGAAAACAGGATGCACCTGATCTCAATTTTAAGTTATATAGCAAAGGGTCTAAATACTTATGTAAGTAAGATATTTTTGTTTTTTATTTTAAATCAAATAAAAAAATAATCTAAAAACCTGTTTTCGCTTTGTCATTATGGGGTATTGTGTGTAGAATGATGAGGGGGGAAACTATTTAATCCATTTTAGAATAAGGCTGTAAAGTAACAAAATGTGGAAAAAGTCATAGGGTCTGAATACTTTACAAATAGACTGTATACAGGCACTAAAGCAATACTGCAAGAAGAAGATAGCTACCCAAGAAGATAGCTTACCCAAGTAGACAGCTTACCCAAGAAGATAGCTTACCCAAGAAGATAGCTTACCCAAGAAGATAGCTTACCCAAGAAGATAGCTTACCCAAGTAGACAGCTTACCCAAGAAGATAGCTTACCCAAGAAGATAGCTTACCCAAGAATCTGTAATCGATGCCAGAGTTGTTTCTAACATGTATTCACTCAGGGAGCTCAATACTTATCTAACAACTATATATCAATTATTTAATTTCTATAAATCTTTAAAAATGTTAATTTGACATTAGTGTATCTTTTGTAGATTGTTGACAAAAAAAAATCTGAATTAAATCAATTGTAATCCCACTTTGTAACACAAATGTGAAGAAATACGAGGGTTCTGAATACTTTTGCAAGGCACAGTACAATGATGGCTGCTTCATGTTTGCTTCATGTTTGCTTCAAGTGTGTTTCATGTGCGTTTCATACGTTCTTGGTAACAACATAATAATATAGTAGCCTACATCAACACACAGGACAAACAGGACTCATACAGTAGGACTTGTACAGTAATAAACAGCAAATAATGTTTGGTTGTATTTAAACAGTTCTTCTTAGTGCACGCTCATCTACTGTTGATGTTCTTTGTTGAATAAAATAGATACATCTTTCCAAACCCTTCTTAATTGTGTGTGTGTGTGTGTGTGTGTGTGTGTGTGTGTGTGTGTGTGTGTGTGTGTGTGTGTGTGTGTGTGTGTGTGTGTGTGTGTGTGTGTGTGTGTGTGTGTGTGTGTGTGTGTGTGGGAGGGAGGGAGGGGGTGAAAGTCAGGAGTCAGTTATTTCCCTGGCCCCATTCCCACTTATGTCACATGACTGGGAGTTTAATAAGAAAGAGAGAGACTGAGAGAAACAAAAAGAGAGAGAGAAAGTGGAAAACATCTGCTGTGCATTACAAGCCCATAGGGGGATGCCTCTGACTCTCGTCTCGCTCCTGCTCGGGGTCCTGCGCACATCTCTCTCACTCTCACTCTCACTCTCACACACATGCCTAGGCCGGAGCTCATTTGTGGAACGTGGGGCCCGTCACAGCCACTCCTCTTCTCCAACACTCTCCCGATATCTCCCAACCCCCCTTTTCTTCCTTTCCTCTCAGAATCCACCACTGTATTCCTTCCTTCCACTTTACATCCCCCACCCACACATCTTTACTTAACAGAACACGGAGACCTACCAACATGCTAGATATCATTCCAGATTCCTTATTTTCTGCTGCGTCGCAGCAGTCGCTGAGCTGGGAAGGTGTGTGTGTGTGTGTGACGGTTGACTGTGTGGAGGCGGAGAACAAGACACCAGGGGTCTCATTTATAACTTTGACATTTTACACCAAATATCTGTGTGCGTCATTTCTGAAAGAACTGGGCACTCACATAAATATTGAGATTTATAAACTCGGCGCAAGTTTCCCTTTATAAATCAGACTTGTCATGAAACTGTGCACGTGTGAACAAGCATTATAACTCTGCCTGAAAAATGCCCATCAGTCACCTTTTATGGTGACAATAACACCCGTATTTGCTATATACTTTGGAAGTATTGGAATTAAGCCAAGACAATAAATCTAAAGCAAATAGCAATGGCGAACTTGATCAAATAGCTTTGGAGGTTTTGGCAGAATGTTTTCCTTTGTCGTGACATTTGCTGTAGCCTATCTGACCATTTCTAAATGACAAAAACAATGACAAAAATGCAAAACATGTAAATGTGAACCTGAACCTAAATATCCCATCAATTCTGAAACATTGTCTACTCGGGAAAAAAATGAAAACTACAGCAGGCTTAACTTGTAGTGGTAGCCTGCACACTTCAATGCAAAATATTTACTGTCCATTCACCTGTTCAATTCTACTGTACGTTATAAAACGCGCTACCTTTCGGAATTGTATTATAATAGACTATCTAATAGGCCCAATTAAATTAGAGATGTGCATGGTAACTTGTATAGCTACTTTGGGATTATGAACTCATCATTGCCAGATAAGTTGAGAAATTGATTCTGTAACGGTTATGAGATATATATAGAATGTTTATAAATGAAATATTGTCATTACGGTATCAATGGAAAAGTGAATCGTCTGTTCTACTGTTAAACTCTGCATCGGATAGGATTGTATAGAGCAAAATACTTGAAATAGCTTATCTACAGTGCCTTGCAAAAGTATTCATCCCCCTTGGCATTTTTCCTATTTTGTTGCATTACAACCAGTAATTTAAATGTATTTATATTTGGATTTCATGTAATGGACATACACAAAATAGTCCAAATTGGTGAAGTGAATTTTTTTTTAATAATCATGTTTTTAAAAAATTCAAATGGAAAAGTGGAGCGTGCAAATGTATTCACCTCCTTTGCTATGAAGCCTCTAAATAAGATCTGGTGCAACCAATTACCTAATTAGTTAGATTGCACACAGGTGGACTTTATTTAAGTGTCACATGATCTGTCACATGATCTCAGTATAAAGACAACTGTTCTGAAAGGCCCCAGAGTCAGCAACATCACTAAACAAGGGGCACCACCAAGCAAGCGGCACCATGCTCCAAACAGGTCAGGGAACATAGTTGCGGAGAAGTACAGATCCGGATTGGGTTAGAAAAAAAAATTGAAACTTTTAACATTCCACAGAGTAAAACATTTTTTAAATGGAAAGAATATTGGACCACTACAAACCTGACCAGTACCTTCTTCCAAGAGGCAAGGAGGGCATTCATCAGAGAGGCAACAAAGAGACCAAAGATAACCCTGAAGGAGCTGCAAAGCTCCACAGCAGAGATTGGAGTATCTGTCCATAGGACCACTTTAAGCCATACACTCCACAGAGCTGGGCATTACGGAAGAGTGGCCAGAGAAAAGCCATTGCTTAAAAAAAGCCATAAGCAAACACGTTTGGTGTTCGCCAAAGGGCATGTGGGAGACTCCTCAACCATATGGAAGAAGGTACTGGTCAGATGAGACTAAAATGTAGCTTTTTGGCCATCATGGAAAACGCTATGTCTGGTGCAAACCCAACACCTCTCATCACCCCAAGAACACCATCTCCACAGTGAAGCATGGTGGTGGCAGCATCATGCTGTGGGGATTTTTTTCATTGGCAGGGACTGGGAAACTGGTCAGAATTGAAGGAATGATAGATGGTGCTAAATGCAGGGAAATTCTTGAGGGAAACCTGTTTCAGTCTTCCAGAGATTTGAGACTGGGATGGAGGTTCACCTTCCAGCAGGATAATGACCTTAAGCATACTGCAAAAGCAACACTCGAGTGGTTTACGGGAAACATTTCAAATGTCTTGGAATGGCCTAGTCAAAGCCCCTCAATCCAATTGAGAATCTGTGTTATGACTTAAAGATTGCTGTACACCAGCGGACCCTTTGAACTTGAAGGAGCTGGAGCAGTTTTGTCTTGAAGAATAATGGGCAGAAATCCCAGTGGCTAGATGTGCCAAGCTTATAGAGATATACTTGTACCCCAAGAGACTTACAGCTGTACTTCAGCTGTACTTCTGTTTTTTTGTCTTATTTTTTGTTTGTTTCACAATAAAAAATATTTTGCATCTTCAAAGTGGTAGGCATATTGTGTAAATCAAATTATACAAACCCACAAAAAAGTAATTTTAGTTCCAGGTTGAAAGGCAACAAATTAGGAAAAATGCCAAGGGGGGTGAATACTTTCGCAAGCCACTGTATTTACTACTGTGAAGTGGGTCCAATTAAATGAGACGGGACGAATGATAGCCTATCCTAACTCGTTGTAGGCCTATAGGATATTTCGCGAGCATGAAACCAGCACAGTCAGAAAAGGTGAGGAATGTATTCTGCAATGATCTTAAAATAGGAAATAGATGCCTATTTCAAATTATTTTCGAATGCAAAGATCAAATTCATTTGCTTTCCCTCTTCTCGCTAACGGCAAATGCTTACATCTTGTTATTATATTTTAGCTACCTGTTTTTTTGTTATGAACAAGAGTATCATCATATGTTCATGCACAAGGCTACGAAGCTACTTTTGCCTTCCTGCAATGCAATACTTCAACCACTAGAAACTGTGTGCACACATGGTCTAAAGTTCATGGAGGATAAGCACATTTTCAGGTCAAGTTTTTATCAAATCAAATTTTTGTGTGAAATCTGGCGCATGCATGGTTTGGGGCATATTTTGTGCGTAGCAACATTTCTAAATGAGACCCCAGGATCGAGGCCTTTTGCCCAAGTACCCAGCATGAGCACACACACCCCGTCATCTCTGGCATGCCATACACACACACAGGGACAGGAGCAGCAGGTACACCAGCATTATTCAACAGTCATCTGGACCAAAGAGAAATCAAACAAATCTGTGTCATGCAACTAACTTCAGAGCAATGCCTTCTGGACAGATCTTGCAAGACTCTACTATATATTTATTTCTCACACTCGCTTGCTCTCTCTCTGCCTCATGTTTCTCTTCATCACTCTCTCTCCCCCTTCCCTTCTTCAAAAATAGACTTCTGAATATCTTATCAATTCAACAAGTTCATAACTAGTGAACAGGCTTCTCTCAAAGGCTCCAAGTGACATTAAGATCAAAGATCAGAGACAGATACATCTTCCTGCACACACACTATCTACACACCCACACACACTACCTGTACGCTGCTCAGATCCTCCGTCTCTTCTAATAATAAACAACATCCTTCTCCTTCACATAGTCTGTTCTGCAGACTGGCTCTATCTGTGTGTCCCTACCAGGGATCCATTCTATGGTACTGGATGATCATTTGAGCCTGGGTACTGTCAGTCTTCTCCTTGCCTGAGGCTAGAGGGAATGATCTAAAGAGACACTTTGTTGTGAGGCCTCAACTGTCTTGGATAAAAAGAGAAAAATGAGTCATGGTGAATTTGAAGTTGGTCGTGATCAGTGGCAGTCAGTAGCGTTTAAGATGAGGGAGGATGATTCTTTTTTTTCTATTACAGCACATTGGATGACTGTCATTCATATTCCATTCACCCAGCCCAATGTTACATCGATAGGTTTAGGTTAATCCATGATTCTTGAATTACCTCTATACCCATCATGAGGCTGCTACAGCCTAGCCTATGAATGAAAGTTTACAACGTAGCCTAATCAAGGTTACATACAGTGACACATTCAATACTGCCTTGCACAATATTTCCTGCATCTAGGTGATCTAGGGTGTAATCATTAGTCCAACAGTTGCAAACAAGAGTTTCTTTTGGACAAATCCAGGTATGTTTATCCCGTTTCGTTCTGTTTAAGAAACGTTTATCAACAGAATCGGCGGAATGAATACACCCCTGATCACACGCAAACACAGTTCACTTTCATAGCAGTCACATACAAACAGCATGATTACTTTGCTCGTTAATTACTTATTTTA
Organism: Oncorhynchus kisutch; assembly: GCF_002021735.2. Classification (NCBI taxonomy): domain Eukaryota; kingdom Metazoa; phylum Chordata; class Actinopteri; order Salmoniformes; family Salmonidae; genus Oncorhynchus; species Oncorhynchus kisutch. Next base: position 20,101,443 of record NC_034182.2, on the reverse strand, counting down.
TCTGTGCACTCTCCTCCTCACACCTGTCCCTTCACTTGTGGGCTTCAGTGCACAACACATTAGCTGTCTGTGACCGGGTGAAAAAACCTTTCCAAGTCAAACCTTCATATCATAACCGCTAACCGCTACACACAGCCTACATCGTTGTCACCATATTAGCTAACGTCAGTCCACATAGCTACTAGAACTAACGAGTTAGTAAACCCACTACAATCATGCAGTACAGTGTACAGTTACCAAGCATTTGCACCCGGTTGCAATAAATTCATAAAACCAAAAGTTTACCTGGACTTGAGTAAGTGAAAGTGAAAAAAATACAACTAAATACAGCTAGCTCCCTGCCTCTCTCTTGCTTCTCCTTCATTTTTGAATAAATTAATTTCTTCAAATCTGTTCAAATATTGTCTTTCTCTCTCTTTGAGTCAACTACTCAAAATATGTATGCAGTGCTAGCTAGCTGTAGCTTGTGCTTTCAGTAATATATGAATTCTCTAATCCTTTGATTGGGTGGACAACATGTCAGTTCATGCTGCAAGAGCCTCTGATAGGTTGGAGGACGTCCTCCGGAAGTTGTCATAATTACTGTGTAGGTCTATGGAAGGGGGTGAAAAGTCTATGAAAAGGGGGTGAGAACCATGAGCCTCCTAGTTTTTGTATTGAAGAAGGATGGAAACTAGCTGTCCTTTTGTTGCAAGGCAAGAGTGTCTCATGAAACACATTCCAGATGCTGGTTCTTGCTATCTTGTCATAATTGTGATTTGACAGAGAAAGGGGAGAAGTCAGGAAGGGAGAAGTCCTCAACTTCAAAACCTCTCTCCCTATCAAAACTAGCTTAGCTTACTTCGCTGTCACTACTAACTACTGCCCTTGTTTGTTGTGATTGAATGGCAAAGACACGCCCAAGAAAATCCCACATCAAAACACAACCCCAAGACAACTCTAGTTTGGCTTCAGTCGTGGCCGTTAACATTTCTTAATGAGCAAGCCAAAAAACTAGGCAAAATCAGGCAAAGACACACCCAAGAAAAGCCGACATCAAAACACACACCCCAAAACAACTCTCGTTTGGCTGCAGTCATGGCCAATACCATTGGTTAATGAGCAAGCCAAAACATTTGGCAAAATCAAGAAATTCAGCAGTCTTTTAAAGTAAAAGGCATCCTTTACTTTACCAAGTACCGGGACATTTTTGCCAAAAACCTGGCTGCCTCTGCCAGGAGGCTGACACTTGGCCGCAAGTGGATCTTTTAGCAAGACAATAACCCAAGAAGAAATTATGATTTGGCCACAAAAATCAACAATTTGCAATGGCCATCTCAGTCTCCGGACTTGAACCCCATTGAAAACCCGTGGCTTGAATTGGAGAGGGAAGTCCATAAGCGCAGACGAAGGATATCAAGAATCTGGAAAGGGTCTGTATGGAGGAATGGTCCAAGATCTCGCCCAATGGGTTCTCCAATCTCATAAAACATTTTAGAAAAAGGCTTGCAAGGGTAGGGTGCTGGAGTACTGAAAAGAGGGGTGCCAATAATTTTACTTGTTAAACAAAATCTATCTCTTTGAGCAATTGTATTCATGTAAAATAATGTCCCCCTTTTTTTGCATACAACATAGCTCAATATTTGAATCATTTATTTTGTAGTCTTTTTTGCTCATCTTTATCAAAAGGTGCCAATAATTATGGACCCCACTGTATATACACACACACACACACACACACACACACACACACACACACACACACACACACACACACACACACACACACACACACACACACACACACACACACACACACACACACACACACATAGATATACAAGGGAATAGAAAACTCATAAGCATGCTCAAACACACACACACACACAATCATGTTCTTACCTCTACTAAAGAAGGGCATGGTGAATGTTGTGTCAGAGCCTTTCTCCTCCTCCGGCCTCCCCTGTCCTGGAGACCTCCTTCTCTTCCACCGCATCACTCCTCTCCTCCCTCGCTCTGTCTATCAATCTCTTTCTCCTACCACACTCCTGCTATGACCTCGCTCTATCAATCAGTCTCTCTGTTCACAGTTCCTCTCTCCTCGGTGTCTATCAATATCTCTATTCGTCCACACAAGTTAGCGTTTTTCCTCATGAATCATGTTCTGGAGGCAGCTCTGCAGTGGCCACTATCTGGCACAGCCACAAAGTCATAAAATCTGATTTTAAACCTAATTCTAACCATAACCCTAACCTTGAATTTTTACATTTTGACAATTTTGACTTTGCAGCTGGACTGTCTAGCAGAAATCGTTCAGTTCTGCCTCAAGGACAAGACAATAAATGTCAACCTGCTACGTCCACACTCCTCTTTTCTCCTGTCTTTATTTAGCTTTCTCCTCCGATCTGCACTATTCCTCTCTTCCTCATCTGTATCTTTCCTTCTCTTTTTCTCCCTTTCTTCTCCTGTTCTTATCTCCTTCTCTCCTCTTGTTTGCACTCCTCCTTTCTCCCCCTCTCTTCCTCTCCGTCCTAGGATCAGGCGACAGTGACAGCTCCAGCGACGATTCATACACCCACGAGGTGTGTGTGTGTGTGTGTATTTATGCGAGTGCCACTTCCACCTCATTAAAATGTGTGTTTATTCACTCATGCGCCTGTCTCTAAGTGTGTGTGTGTGTGTGTGTATGTGTGTGTGTGTTTACCCCCTCCCTCTCATCATCATCATCACATCCCTCCAGACTGCAGTGGATTCTGCTGCCTCAGCCCTCTTGACACACACACGCACACCGCTCTAGTCTAGCCAGGGCTCACACCATACACACAGTCACACAGTGACACATAATTCACAGCTGGGGCTATGTACCTACCAACACAGAAACAGGGAGCCACACACACAATATAGTCTTTACACTCACAAATGACTTACTGTACAATTACGAACAGAAACACCAAACACACACCTGTCAAGCTTGACATTATAATTACAGTCCACAGTGGAAGCAGCAGGTGCAACCTTGTCAATAATATACATATTGAAATATAGAATGATTTAGAAACAATATAATTACCTAACAGAAAAGTGAAGAAAACTTTGCTCCACACACACACACACACAATAAGAAAGTGACAGATGTCTGCCAACTCTGCTGTCTGTATGTCCCTGTTCTACTTCTCCTAGTGGTGTAGGTGGAAAAACACAGAAATACAATCACTAGAGAGGCCATCCCTATTCAAGTCAATAATGAAAGAAATCTAGTGATTGTATTTGTATGCGGAAGAAAACGAAACATAGTATCAACGGTCTAACTACCTTCATAAAAACGTCATAACATGTACCTAGGGCCCAGATTTTCTTTCTCTATAAAAACAGATTTTTCAGAAAAGCCTGCCATGTTAGTCTTTTATAGGTTGCCACAAATGTGTAACATGCCAGACGATAAGGGAGAAAAGGCACACCTACAAAGTTTTATAGAGCATCTGCCTTTGTACCGTATAGCTAGGCTACTAATGAGAGGTGGGAGTAGGCATCCCTAATTCACCACCAAAAGTAGGAATAGCAAGCACAGACATTCCATGTGACCCATGTTGTACATTGAACTGTTAACAAACACACACACACACACACACACACACACACACACACACACACACACACACACTTACCACAGATACACACACGCACATACACACATACACACACAGGCATATAGACACATACTCTGATACACACATACCCTATGTTTACTAACACCACGCCAGCACACTTCAGAGTCACGCACCTGCCAAACTTAAACTTGGCAGGGGAGGGCAGGGGAGGGGCAGGGCACCGAACACACACACACACACACACAGACACACAGAGCTCATCAAAGCGCCAGCATGCATGCAGCGGGTGGCAGAACTGTTTGTTCTGTTATTGTGTCCTAGCGTATAGCCCCCTGCCGACACACACACCCACCCACACACTCCCCTCACCACAACAACCTGCCCCTGCTGCCAACACATACTTTAGTTTTTCCCACAGTGCCCAGCAGCTTACTCTGAGGCATGGGCTACGTCCCAATACACTAAAATAGCATCCTTTCCTACCATCCTTTCCTTGTCTCCTTTTTACTTTCATTTCTGTGAGTCATTTCATTTTATCTCTCTGTATTTAAAGCAGAATTGTTTTTTCAATTAGAACAATTCAAAAAACAAGTAGAAACCTAGACAACAATTTGGATTTTGAGCCACTTCCTATGTTTCTCGTAATGAAATGTATCTGTTCCGTTTCTCTCTTCCTCCATCTGGAAGTGATCGGTCCACCATTACGGCACCTCAGAGCCCAGGCCAGTTTGTGGATCTTGACATCAGGCCATTGTCCAATTAGACTGGTCCATTCGCCACCAAATATCGATAGAAATGCCCCACCACAAACAAGAGGGTGTTAGAGAGAAATACAATAGATACAGCTCTGTCCTTCAAAAGAGTCTAAAATGAAACCATATTCCCATAAAATACACCACTATTACCATAGACAGAGGAGAAAGGAAGGAGGAAAAGGAGAAGAAAAAGTAGGGGACAGGAGAGAAGATGGGGATGGGAGGATCGGAGGAGAACAGGAGGAGAACAGGAGGAGTGGGAAGAGCAAGTGGAGGGGGGGATAGACAAAGAGTGAAAGGAGGACAACTAGGATGAGGAGGAAGGAGAGAAAGAGCAGCCGAGGAGCATGGGGGATGTAGTCAGTCCCTTTGGGAGGTCAGGAGTACTAACTTCCTATGGGCGCTCCCACAATACACCATAATCCATTCCATCTCTATAACCATTCTATCCATCTCCATGGAAACCGGAGTGAGGAGGCAGGAGGAGAGGCAACGAGGGCGAGCAATGGGAGGTCAGTGTCAGTAAGTCTGAATTAGCCTGCCACCAAACTACATCACAGCAGATACCCATAGACTTCCAGCCATTGTGCTAACGCTAGTTAGCGATTGCGCTTCAACGTCATTCAAACTGCACGCAGAGGCATTGCCAAAATCCCAAAGTGTCCCTTTAGCATGTGTCTGTCCAAACATTCCATCTTACAGTGAACAAGCATGAGGCAAATGCATCATTCTCAGACCTCTCTCTCTCTCTCACACACACACACACACACACACACACACACACACACACACACACACACACACGCACAGCTGGCAAGGTCTGGGCTTTGCTTTAGAGGTTTTGAACATTTTATCGACAATCTGTTGATAATGTGAGGAGTCGCAGATCTAAAAGACGAGAAGAGAGGAAAATGTGAGAACAAGTCTACCATCCAGATGCACACCTCTATGTACCCTGCTTAGCTTGGGGAAACAAGCCGTGTTCGATTCAGCAGAGCTGTCGCGCCAACACCTTTAGACGTTGATCAGCTTCCGTACTCCTTTTGCGTAGACTACCTGAATGACGTCGACGAGTTGAAAGCAACTCACTTCTCTTACACAGGCTGCATGTGAAAGTAACTTCAGAGTGAGGTTGGGTTTATGTTGCCCAAAGGACACCGTAATTTCAACGTGAAGCTATGTATACCATCATTTGTCCCTCGTCGATTGGATCTTTGGAAGTTTAGAAGTAGCTAGCATTAGCACTATAAATAGCATGCCAAATTCATGATATTAATAATGAACGTGTACCTTTGGAGAGAAAGAGAGAGAATGATTTGCATTTGTCCACATGCTTGTTTACTGTAGGATGGAATGTTTGGACAGTTACATGCTAAAGGGATACTTCGGGATTTTGGCGATGCCTCTGCATGCAGTTTGAAGGAAGTTGAAGCGCAATTGCTAACTAGCGTTAGCACAATGACTGGAAGTCTATGGGTATCTGCTAGCATGCGCCACTTAGCATTGGCTCGCAAAACCACCTCTAACTTCCTTCAGACTGGGCACAGAGACTCAACAATTATATCCAGGAGTTCATCTGACTCTGGGAAAGTGGTTAAAGGGCCTCGTTGCCAAAATCCTGAAGTATCCCTTTAATGATTACAGTCTGTCTAACTCTGGAAACCAACCCTGCAAGACCAAACGGAAGTGAGCCCCCTCCTCTCTCCCTCGTTCTCTCTCTCTCCCTCTCCACTCCCCCCTCTCTCTTTCTGACTTCTATCTTATCTGTGAGTGTCTCTCTCTCTCTCTCTCTCTCTCTCCCTTTCTCTCTACATTCGATAGGAATCTGAGCTCTGAAGGTAGAATAAACAAGAGTGTACAGATGCCCTGTGCAGTGTAAGCAGAAACGAGTGGAGGAGTGGAGGAGAAGTAAGCAGCGCTACAGTGAACTGGTGGACTGGGGGACAGCTAAAAGAGAATAACAGAGAATAACAGAGGATAGGTGCATAGAGGATAACTGCAGTCCTCAAGAGCTGCATGGCTGCTGGTTTCCTGCCTGAGAAGATCGGCCCAGAGAGATGAGTTTGGGGCCAACAGCTCAACTGTCCAGGAAACTCATGTATCCCAGCCTACAGTACACCATTACACACACGGGAACATAACAGAACAGGCTTTCTCTCATTCTTCCTCTCTTTCTCTCAACCATTTGTTCATTCAATGTCTATATTTGACCAGGTGTGCCAGGTATGTTAAGTTCTCATTTACTACTGTTTCAGTTGAATGCAATTCATAAGAAATATGAATCCATTTCAGACACACCCTTAGCTATAATCTGATGATGAATCACCATTGAAATGTAAATTGAATTTCTTTGGAAATCCACTCCTCCCCTTCCCTCTGATCTCCCCCCTCCCTCTCTCCCTCCTCACCCCTTCCCCTCTCCTCCCAAGGAATTTGTAAATTGTCTCCTCCCTCCTACTCCAGGGAACTGCTGACCTCACAATGAGCTCTAATTCCATTCGATCCTAAGTAGTTTTTTCGACCCAAATGGCACCCTACTCCACTATTTTTTTTACCAGGGTAGATAGTAGGAAATAGGGTGCCATATTTAGGATGCTGCCCTTGGTTGCGTCCTGCTTCTCTTTCTGTTGTATTCTCAGACATGAATATCTTTCCATGGGAATGGGATGGGATGCACGCGCGCACGAACATGCACACCCAGCAGAGACTGGCTCTAGGGAAGCATTAGGATGACAGTCAGCAACACTTCCAACTTATTGCACAGCTGCTTTTCACACAGGCTGACAAATTGCTTTCCTTCTCTCCTTTCGGCTCCTTTTCTACCTGATCTTTGTGAGTAAGATTATTGCAACAAGCAAGCTCAGTGTGTTTGTGTGTGTGTGTGTGTGTGTGTGTGTGTGTGTGTGTGTGTGTGTGTGTGTGTGTGTGTGTGTGTGTGTGTGTGTGTGTGTGTGTGTGTGTGTGTGTGTGTGTGTGTGTGTGTGTGTGTCTCGCACAACAGTATCTGGTGAAAACAGAACACAGAACAGTGTACTGTAGAACAGAAACAGAGAGACAGAAGACAGAGAGACACCCACGCGGGAACTCTGGCAGAAGTTTGCTCCACAGAACACTTGGCTTTGTTTTGGCGTTGTCCACAGCTGGACTGTCGCCAGGGCAACGGGCCGAGCCACAAAGTGCAACAGAGGGGGGAAAATAACATGATTTAAAAGAAAGAGGAAAGTTGAAGTTACGTAGCTAGAGAGAAAAGGCTTGCAGCCAAGGCAGGAAGTTGTTCATAGTTTTTCTTCTGCGTTTTTCACCTGAATTTATCTCCCCCTCATGATTCCCCTCCTACACTCACTCCCGCTCTCTTTCTCCTTTTCCCTCTCTCTCTATCCCAACACTCCCTCTCTCCATCTTTCTTCCACTCCTTTCTCCCCTCTCTAACCTAAAACACTCAAATTCTCCCTCCCTCGCTTTCTTTCTATTCCCCATCTCCCCCTTTCTCTCTCTCTCCTTACCCCCCCCCCCCCCGCCCCCTCTCTACTACACCCACAATCCTCCTTTCTCTCTTTAAGAATCATAAGTCCATTGAGTGCCAAATTACACTTCACAATGAGACAGCAACCCAAACAAGCTCCCAATAAATCATCAAGAGAGAAGAAAAAAACAACATTCCGAAGCCTCCAAAAGCAACATGGCTGTGTTTGGCCAGGTCTTCACGGTAGTTAGCGAGCTGCTGCTGCTGTTTCCAACACTGACTCATTGGGACCACACAGAACAGAGACACAGGTAGGTTGATCTGATCACCATTCTATCTGACCATCCAAATAATCATAGAGAGGCAGAGGATTACTCTCTGAGGTTCCAGGTCCTGCCTGGTTGGGAATTTCTGGGATTTCTGGGAAAGACAGAGGAGGAGGAGGAGAGGACAGCGGAGAGGGGGCAGAACACAAAGGTGGGTCTTCTCCTTGAAAGAAAACAGGGAGGGGAGAGGGAGAGAAGAAGAGAAGGATAGAGGGTCAGGGTGGGATAGTTCTTAGCTCCACTAAAGGGTCTGTCTGGGTCTCCTGACTTAAACTCACTCTGACTTTCTGCTCTAGAGAGAGAAGATAAAGAGAGAGCGAGAGGTCTGAGAATTCCACAGGAAGGACAAGCTCTTTGGTTCACACTATCACAATTGACGACTGACTGACAGCTTCCAGGGATAAAACACAGCACAAACACACTGAGGTCAAAGAGCGACAGAGCAGGGAACTACTAAGATAAGGAAAAGGAAACTGATAAAGGAAACCGCTCCTCTCCTCCTTCTCTCTCTGCTCTCTCCCTCCTTCCTCTCTCACTCTATGCTCAGTGTAAGACAGTGGACTGAGCAGTTTCTAGGCATATATGCAAAACATTGACAATAGTAGGGCTCACACGCATTTGGTAAAACATTCGCTACAGAAAAAAACTACGCCCCCCAAAAACCTGAGTGAATTGTGTGTCGGACTGTTTTACTGTTGTGAGCAATAACAGCATGAAGGAAGAGATACCCTAACCATAGACAGGCTATAACACATGGTTTTATCTCCATGGAGATCTAGTGACATCATGCCATGTAGCTTTAAAGGCAATTCCACCATAACGGAATTACGCGCTGACTCCGTTTTTTCACTTTACAATATATGCCAAACAAAAACCATTGATTTCAAAGTTTAACAAACCATACAAGTGTATGCACAAGGACTACTTCTAAAAATGTCCAATAAAACATTTATAAAAACAATTTTAGTGGAAAAACTGTGCAGGTGCAAACTTTGATCACGGAATTACGTTAAAATCTTCCTCCGATTTTTATGCGACCACTTTTTCCAAAAACTCTGTTAAGTATCTGCTCTGTCTTAAGATTCAAAGATATCTGCAGAAAGAATAGGGTGCCAGCTATGACATGGCACCCTTGAGTTTGAAAAAATATATTTTGGTTATTGAACTGCAATAAGTTAAGTGGATTTACACCCGGTAACGTTATTACATCATTGGTCCCTGATCTGTACTCCACAGAAATGCATAGTTATGGATATGAATGCACTTCTCCTCATGTTTCACAAGTTTGGACATCACAACGCAGCTCAGCACAGTACAGTGAGGTACAATAGAATACAGCACAGCAAAGCACAGCAGAGCAGAGTAGGAGAGAGTAGAGTGCAGTAGAGTACAGTAGAGTACTGTATAGTACAGTAGAATTCAGTCCAGTAAAGAAGAGTATAGTTCAGTACTGTATAGTACAATATACTGTACTCTACTGCAATATATTATTCTTTACTGTACTATCCAAACTTGTCAAACAAACGTCTATCAAAGGTTCAGATTTGGTCCAATTCGGTCCGTCTGTGGACGTTAACATTAAGTCCAGGGTGGACTGACCAAATGTCAACTACTTTTCAACGTGCGTGGACATCCGGTGTCGGTCGGTGCTCAGTGGGGTGAGGATGCTGGTTACAGTAAATGGAAAGAGAGGGGGCTCATGGGTAGGTGGCAGTAAGAGCTGGGAAAGGTAACGTTAACTAGAGAGTGAGAACCAGACAGAGAGATAGGGAATAAGAGAGGTAGGTAGTTGTTCTGACATAAGACTGTTTTAACACTTGGTTTGACCACCAGATGACAGAAAGACAACGGAACATTTTTTGGGCTGAACATAACAGTATGCCAGCGGACGATAACTGTGGTTTGTGACAATTATGATTTCCCATTGTTGCCAATTCAGTTGCAGTTATTCCATTACTGATTTTTGGGTAATTCCTTTACCAATTTTGTTACAGAATTATGAGTTTTAATCACTTAATAATTGATAAACAAAATTGATATCAGTAAAATAACTATAACTAATTGATAGATCTACCATTACCTCATAAGGGAGAGAATTTAGGAAATATCTTAAAGATATGTGGGATTTTGGTAACTGAATTACAAGGCACAAGGCAATATTTCTTAAACTTACAGAAAGGTAAGCAATTTCTCCTAAACTAAATAGAAGTGTATGTCTAATACTTTTTAATACTTTTTCTGGTAATGTTTTCTAAGACCCCTTTTCTATCTGTTTACCCAGAAATCAAAGCCTTTACATATGCCTAGTTTTTAAGATGGAAAATGGTTGAAAAATGTATCTATGCCTTCATTTCCCAAATACATAGCATTTTAGCTTTCATTTGACACCCAGTTGTACATGCTCCTATGAACTTCACATGTTGGTGCTCATGGGTCCTTTTCAATGGGAATGCCCCTTAAGATTCTTCAATGTACACTACATGACCAAAAATATGTGGACACCTGCTTGTCAAACATCTCATTCCAAAATCATGGGCATTATTATGGAGTTGGTCCCCCTCCCTTTTCTGCTTTAATTAACAGCTTCCACTCTTCTGGGAAGACGTTCCACTAGACGTTGGAACATTGCTACAGGGACTTCCATTCAGCCACAAGCATTAGTGAGGTCGGGAACTGATGTTGGGTGATTAGGCCTGGCTTGCAGTCTGCGTTCCAATTCATCCCAAAGGTGTTCGATGGGGTTGATGTCAGGGCTCTGTGCAGGCCAGTCAAGGTCTTCCGCACCGATCTCGACAAACCATTTCTGTATGGACCTAGCTTTTTGTGCACAGGGACAGTGTCATGCTGAAACAGGAAAGGGCCTTCCCCAAACTGTTGCCACAAAGTTGGAAGCACAGAATCGTGTCATTGTATGCTGCAGCGTTAAGACTTACCTTCACTGGAACTAAGGGGCCGAACCATGAAAAACAGCACCAGACCATTATTCCTCCTCCACCAAACTTTAAAGTTGGCACTATGCATTTGGGCAGGTAGTGTTCTCCTGGCATCCGCCAAACCCAGATTTGTCTGTCGGACTGCCAAATAGTGAAGCGTGATTCATCACTCCAGAGAACGCATTTCCACTGCTCCAGAGTCTAATGGAGGGAGCTTTACACCACTGCAGCTGACGCTTCGCATTGCACATGATGTTCTTAGGCTTGTGTGCAGCTGCTCGGCCATGGAAACCCATTTCATGGAGCTGCCAACAAACGGTTATTGGGCTGACGTTGCTTCCAGCTGCAGTTTGGAACTCAGTAGTGAGTTTCGCAACCGAGGTCAGACGATTTTTGCGTGTCATGTGTTCTGTGAGCTTGTGTGGCCTACAACTTAGCGACTGAGTCGCTGTTGTTCCTAGACGTTTCCACTTCACAATAACAGCACTTACAGTTGACCGGGGCAGCTCTAGTTGGGCCGAAATTTGATGAACTGACTTGTTGGAAAGGTGGTCTCCTATGGCAGTGCCACGTTGAAAGTCACTGAGCTCTTCATTAAGGCCATTCTACTGCCAATGTTTGTATATGGGGATTGCATGGCTGTGTGCTCGGTTTTATACACCCGTCAGCAACGGTGTGGCTGAAATAGCTGAATCCACTCATTTGAAGGGGTGCCCACATACACTACATACATAAAAGTATGTCGCAGACCCCCAGTCAATGTTGCAAATTTGGGTCTTCAGCACAACGTTTGTCTGCCATAACAACTGACCTAACAACTAAGTGAGTCATAAGTGTGCCACCATTGACTTGCCATGGTACTTCTGAACTGTGGTAGTCCTGTTGTTACAACCGGAAGCATCACATGAAAACTGTAGCCTGAGTTTCTCTCAGACTCCATCATTACTGAGGTTCCACTCTCCAACTGAGGGCTGCTGAACTTACAATGACTTTCTCACAGGAAACAACTTTTTTTTTTTCCTTTATCGTGTCATGTTCATTGTTGTGTCATGTCATTACAACCGCATTAACATTAAAACGGGTTGTTTCTAGGGAGAGCTGTTGAACTTCCAATATATTTCTCACAGGAAATATTTTGTCATGTTCTGGACAATGTGTTCTGTCTCTCTAGTCTCTAGGAGCTGCCTGTCACCTCACTTTGGTTTGGTTGTCCTCAAGCCAAGAGGGCAGAGACAAAAACATGTTTCTCAACTTCCGGGCAGAACAGCTGCAAAGCGTTTACATCCCAAATGTCAACCTATTCCCCATAGTGCACTACTTTTGACCTGGGCCCATGGAGTGGCATATGGGACGCTTTATCTCGTGTCATCTTCACCTCACCTCCAAACATACGCGTACGCCTCTCTCTATTTGAATCAGCGTCTATCAGTGACTCTGTCACGTTTTCCAAGACATCATTATCCGGTGTGAAATCTAAATCTGTAATCATGCACTCTGTCGATGTTCGTAACTAGGTATGTATCGTGTATCCAGTGAGTTGGCGACAAAGTAGCCAGTTTTCACTGGGACATAACATTGTGGCAGTGGCTCGCGCGGTGTTTCATACTCTATCCACACCTTTACATCCATACCTTTTCTATCCCTATCTTTACAAACAAAGTCAATGCTGTTTTGTAACATGAATGGAATTGGAGTAGATGGTTAAAAATACAAGTACCGTCAAGGAAGGAGGGAACAACATTAGTGTGATCAAGAACAGTGGAATCGGCGATTCGACTTCATAATAAAAGTCCCCTATTGAAACTGATGCAAACAGATGAAAATAGTGGAATCAGGCCACAATTGGACAAGATAATGTTAAACAAATTTGGAATGTTATATCAATTCAACAAAAGGCAATAATGTTAATTTGATGACAAAATATGATAGACTTCAGAATTGCATTGATGGCATACTTCTATTTCAATGTACATCCTTACCTATGGCTCTTGGGTCCATGAAATTGAGTATTTGTCTACTCAGTGACACACACAGATTACAATTCTAAAGAGCTTACACAAACATTAGCATCGAAGCTCTTTAACTGTGGGAAATCGCCACACAATTCAGTGGGACAAGGGGGGAGGCAAGGGGGAGTACGATGACATCAGCGTGCACCATCAGACCAACTCCTTGAATGGCCTAGTCTACTCCTTGAAGTTTGCAGTTCTGTCAACAAAAAAAAAACTATTTTGCTTCAAACATATATATTTTTTAAAACCGTTTTAGTGTGTGTACTTTACTGTATTTATACTTATTATTCATCAGGCCAAGCGATTGACCTGATGCATATTTTGGCACAAGTACACGCAGGCCTTGGGATGATCGTTATGCCAGTCATTTGAAAGAGTTAGCTTTTCAACTGAAGTCTAGAAATGCATTTTATTTCATTTCGTTTGAAGCAAACAGGGTAAGCAAAGAAATGTTTTGTCTTTCACACTGATATTCAACACAACAAGCAGTTTATTACTTGTGTACACTCTACATAGCTGTGTTCTGTGGTTGTCACTGAGTAGGCTGATAAATCCTTTCATGGATATTGCAATATGATTGTTCAATACACATAGGTTGACTGGTGAGCTCAATGTTGCTCATTTCACAGTGGTTTCAGAGTCCCGTAATAAGAACTATGAGGCTAATATTTGTGTAAACTCTATAGAGTTGTAATCTGTGGATGTCACTGAGTAGGCAGATAACCTATTTCATGGACCCAAATATCCATAGGTAAGGCTGTACAATGCAACAAACATACCCCCGTTGCATTTCTGAAGTCTATACAGCCACACTGCGATTTACACTGATTTTTACTTTTTGTGTAAAATGTGCTTGATTGTCCTTTGTTTAATTTATATAATAACACTCCAACCTTCTCTACCTTCTCAATTGTGACATGATTCCACAATTTGTATCCGTTTTCATCCGTTTCAATTGGGAACTTTTATTTTAAAGGCGAACCACCAATTCCACATTGTTGCTCACGCTAATGTTGTTCACAAAACACTAGTCCTAAGGCCTAGTTTGCAAATAGCCATTGAAATCTGCAGAATGGTAGGTCATATAAGCAGCCATAAGGAACGCACGCATTGACGTGATCCACCTTTTCACAATAAATTGACATTCCTCTATTCTCCCACCCCAAGTTACCTCGAACTGTCGATTTTGAATACCTCTCCCACACATTCAACTTCAAGTTGACCTCAGTGAGTTGCAAGTCTCACACGGACCACACCACACAAGTGATAGAAAATTATACAGTGTGCTTTTTCTTACTCTTTGGCGGTGGCTTACTGGCGAGCGCAGCGATGTGTCGCTGTAAACGGATCACTTTGCCCTCGAGCGTGCCCGACCGGTGACAGATAGACACGAGCTCGCCCTCGAGCTCTTCCAAGATGCTGACGGAGTGCCGGGATAAATCCGAGAGCTGTCGGAGCACCGAACATAGAGTGAACCCGCAAACGTCCACCAAGTCCCCGAAAATCGCAGTTTGCCTCTTCGCGTCGTTTTTACAGACATCCTTGGGAACTATCGTGCGCTTGCAGAAGGGCATTTTCACTCCAAACGCGCAAACCCAACCGGAAAAAAATCCTCCTTTAGCAGTAAGGAAGCGTGCTATCCGTGCGGGAAACTATGTTGTTGTTGTTGAAGAAGAACCGTAGAAGCCTACAGTGCGTTCATATTTTGCATTGCGATTGACTGTCCACCGCGCGGTGCTCTCCGCATCGGCGCAACAGTAGGCTGTCTGGCAATAGGCTTGTCTCTGGTCATCCCAAAGCGAAACCTGCTGCGGGGAGGAGGAGGAATCAAACCTCAACCCCTCTGTTTTGTTCTGTTCTGAAGACATCGGTCAAGACTTCACCCCAACTTGCACTTTGCACAGATACTCTGGAACTTGTAGGTTAGCCTATTTGACTGGCACAGGTGGCTGGTGGCACCTTAATTTGGGAGGATGGGCTCATAGTAATGGCTGGAACGAAGTGCATGGAATAGTGTCAAACACATCATGGTTACCATGTGTTTGATACCATTCCATTCACTATTATGAGCCATCCTCCCCTCACCAGCCTCCTGTGATTCTAGAAACATGTTTTATTCCATTTTAACTTGGGCCAATTATAAAGAGAGGCATCCTATCTATCTATCTTGCAGCATGTGAACCACGTGACCTGCATTGGACCACTTTTTTGTTGTTCTGAGGATGCTGTTTCACCATCTTGTCATTCTTATCACATTTCTGTCCACACACATGCATGAACACACACTTGTCCCTATTCAGGGAAAATACTGACCCAATGACCCTTGTAAATGATCCCAAAGGCCAATATAACCCCAGTCTCTCTCAATCTGACTCTCTCTCCAACTCTCTCCTTTTCGTTCCCCCTCTCTGTGACTCTCTCTCTCCAACTCTCCTTTTCGCTCCCCCTCTCTCCCTCTGACTATTTCTCTCTCTGACTCTCTGACTGTCTCTCTCTGACTCTCTCTCTCTTTGACTCTCTCTGAGCCTCTGACTCTCTCGCTCTCTCGGACTCTCTCTCTCTCTCTCTCTCTGTGTGTGACAGAATAATAAGCAGGATGGGGCAGAGGGGAGTTTTCACAACTGTAGTTGGACAAGCACAGAGAGAAGTTGGAAATAATACACCCATGTTTAGGGCACACACTGCAGCAACTGTCCACGGAGAGAACCTTTCTCTCTATGTCACCCCCCTCCTCCCCTCTCTTTCTCTCCCCTCTCTCGCTCTGACCCACACGCTTTCTCTCAATGACAATCTCTCAATTCTCTACTCCCTTTTCCTCTCCATGTCAACTGTGAACACACCCCTCCTGTACTAAAGGAGCACATCTGGTCCCCCTCAACACCCCCCCCCCCCATCCCAGCCTCCCACAGCCATAGCCACCCCACCCAACTATGGACTTGGCCCACGAGTGCAGTCTGTCTGTGTCTTGGTTAGAAGGGATTGAGGGAGAGAGGGAGAGAGAGAGCGAGGAAAGGGGGGGGAGAGAGAGAGAGAGAGGAGAAAGGGGGTGGGGAGGGAGAGAGAGAGAGGGAGGAACGGGGGTGGGGAGGGAGATAGAGATGACTCCGAAAAAAGGAGGGAGAAAGAGGAAGAGAGAGCGAGGTAAAGAGGTGGAGAGAGAGAGAGAGGTAGGTAGAGAGTGAGAGAGGTCGATAGAGGTGGAGAGGGAAAGAGATAGTTCTTGGAAAGAGAAGGTAGGCTAACTCATACAGCACCGTGTCATGTACACTAATCTTATCGGGGGGATGTTTTTCGTGGCTGCTGATTTGAGTTACACACACACAGTCCGTTCGTCCGTCCATCACATGATGGAAGCAATTGATTAGAAACATCTGTCGCCAACTCCTCCCCTCCTTCCTTCCCTCCTTTCTTTCCTCCACTCCCTCTCTCTCCCTCCTTCCATGATTGTGTCCGTTGGCAGCATTCTATTAAGATGGCCCGGGTTGAACCAGCCGGTGGCCCGTCACGTGACCAGGTGAGGCCAGTGAGGGAGGAGCGCTCTGCCGAAATCGAACAACAATCTGCGCCACTCCGGTTATGTTGTCAACAAGGCAGCATGGTCCATCGTTCAGAAATATAAAATAGATGTTTGAATTTCCAAACTGGTTTCCATTGGGTAGGCAGATAAAGCGTTTTTTCCCCCCAAAGCAATCACTTTTGCACACAGAATCCTACTTATTACTCCACACGCTAAACTAGGTCACTTTGGTTTTGAGCAGACTTCACTGCCGGACAGAATGGGGCAGCCGGCTCATGCACGGAAGGCAGCACGCTTCCAAAACGAATGCAATCACTTTTCACCCTTTGCAAACTACGCCTACCCGGGCCAGCTTAATAGAATCCCCTCATTGTTTCGCGGCCCGCCCAACCCACTTCACTGATTGAACGGAAACGGTGCTGTACTGAACGACCAGTTGAAAAACGGGGAGGGGTTGAGTTGTGTGTTGGGGAATGCTTCCAGCATGGCCACTGCCCTTTAAATACACCACTCATTACTTCAAGCCACACCTCGCCAAACCCACCAAACAGGAGCAAACGTACCTCAAAGTCTGTTCAAGAAAGTACAAGAATGTTTTGGGGAAATGTGTCGTTCGAGCGAACTGAATGCACGTCAGGGCTTGATGATTAGTTGACAGGTAGAATCAGGTGTGCTTGTCCGAGGTCACATCAAAAATATGTACTGTTGGGAGTACTGAAGGACCAGAGTTCAAACATGAATTCAAACACTCTTCCAGAATCCCTCCATCCCCTCCTCCTTTTCTTCCCCTTCCTCTCTCTCATTCAAAGTATAATTTAGCTTTTAGTGCAAGTTATTTCCTTGTTTTTTTCATGGCCCATTATTCCTAGCATTACGTTCTGCCAAATATACCGCTCTTAAGTAGACCTGGGTTCAAATACTATTTGAAATCATTTCAAATACTTTATCTGTGCTCGATTGAGCTTGCCTGGCTTAATGGACCGATAGAATAGTATCAAGCCTGTGAACCCCACCCACCTGGCATTCCAGGCAAGCAAGAGGAAAAATGCTCAAAAGTATCTCATAGATTTCAAATGGCATTTGAACCCAGGTCTGGTCTAAAGCCAACTGGGTCTCTGGTGTAGCCTAGTTCTGTTCTGTTCACGTCAAAGTGATTGTTTTCTTTCTGCTCAAAAGGGGGATGCAGCCAGGACCAGAACCACGCAGGAGCCTGGCCAAGCTCACATTACACAGTTCAACGGTGTGTGTGTGTGTGTGTGTGTGTGTGTGTGTGTGTGTGTGTGTGTGTGTGTGTGTGTGTGTGTGCGTGTGCGTGCGCGTGCGTGTGCGTGTGCGTGTGTGTGTGTGTGTGTGTGTGACTGTGTACAGGTCTGCATCTCAAAAGAGAGGAGATTTCCGTGTATCACTTATCCTTCATGAAACATGCTCGTCCCAGGAAAACAAATGTCAATAAAGTTTGGAATGATTGAAAGCAGATCCGAACCTGTGATAAGAACATTCAAATGGTTCAACTGTCAGTAAAATGAAGTAGGTGTCAGGTAACAAAATGCTGGAGTTGAATGATAAGTCACTCACAGAAATACAGTTATGACTAGACAAAGTTAAGAAAAATAGATTTTATTCAAACAAATGCACACACATATTCCTCCAAACAACCTCATAAACATCAATCTACAAGCCTGAAGATATTCATTCCCTCTCAAATCTAGCCACACACACACACACACACACAATTCTTGTTCCTAACATAAACCAGCCAAGGACATTGCTGTAGCGGTGTCTCAGAGAGCATACAGTCACAGTCATGTTGTGTCCTGTCCTCCCATCCATGTCCCCCTCCCCATCACCACCACACACCACACACACATACACACTCTCTCACACACACACACAATCTCTCTCACACACACACACACACACACTCTTTTTCTCCTGCAGGGTGTGTTGCTGTGGTGCGCGGTGGCCGAGGTGAGTCTACAGGCTAAGTACTGTGGGAGAAACATGGCGCCACACTCTCTCTCTCACACACACACAGACCGTGACACAAACACTCACACAGACACACACAGTGACACACACACACTTGCCTCTCTAGGTGAGTGTACAGGGCAGGCCAAGTACAGTGGGAGGAACAGGCCGTATCTCAGCAGTGCCCATATGGTCTTCTGGAGGCGTCAGGAACAGGGGAGGGAGGGAGCGGTGGAGGGATGAAGAGAGGGAGGGATGAGGTGACCAGCCACCTGAACAGGAGATGGAGGGAGAGATAGAGGGAAGGAAAGAGAGCGAGAGAGGGAGGGAGGGAGGGATGAGGTGACCAGCCACCTGAACAGGAGATGGAGGGAGAGATAGAGGGAAGGAAAGAGAGTGAGAGAGGGAGGGAGGGAGGGATGAGGTGACCAAAGAACCTGAACAGGTAAAGGAGGGGGAGGATGGGCTCATGCAGTCACACGCTTACACAGGGTATATATTAATAGTGGCTCCCTCTTCATCTCCTTGCATTCATGTACTGATGTGTAAAAAGCTGGATGGGTGCAAGCAAATTCACAGGCTCTATCCACGGTCATGCTTTAACACACTCAAATCACATTTTATTCGTCACATGCTTTGTAAACAACAGGTGTAGACTAACAGTGAAATGCTTACTTACGGGCCTTTAGCAACAATGCAGAGAGAAAGAAAATAGAGAAATAATAGAAAAGTATTCAAAGTAATAATAAATAAAGAAGGAGTAACGAATAACATGGCTATATACATGGGGTACCAGTACCGAGTCGATGTGCAGGGGTACGAGGTAATTGAGGTACATATGCACATGTAACTAAGAATAAAGTGACTAGGCAACAGTAGCAGCGTATGTGATGAGTCAAAAAAAGTTTGTGCAAAAAGGGTAGCTATTGGGTTAACTATTTAACTAACTATTTAGCAGTCTTACGGCTTGAGGGTACAAACTGTTCAGGGTCCTGTTGGTTCCAGACTTGGTGCATCGGTACAGCTTGCCGTGTGGTAGCAGAGAGAACAGTCTATGACTTGGGTGGCTAGAGTCTTAGAATTACTTGGGGCCCTTCCTCTGAAACCGCTTGGTATAGAGGTCCTGGATGGCAGGGAGCTCGGCCCCAGTGATGTACTAGGCTGTACGCACTATCCTCTGTAGGGCTTTGCGTCAGATGCCAAGCAGTTGCCATACCAAGTGGTGATGCAACCAGTCAGGATGATCTCAATGGTGCAGCTGTATAACTTTTTGAGGATCTGAGTTCCCATGCCAAATCTTTCAGCCTCCTGAGGAGGAAGAGGCAATGTCGTGCACTCTTCACAACTGTGTTGGTGTGTATGGACCATGATAGATCCTTAGTGATGTGGACACTGAGGAACTTGAAGCTCTCGACCTGCTCCACAACAGCCCTGTTGATATGAATGGGAGCGTGCTCGGCCCTCAGTTTCGTTTAGTCGACGATCAGCTGTCTTGTGGGTCCAGGGGTGCAGGGGGTCCAGGGTGACTGGGATGATGGTGTTGATGTGAGCCATGACTTTCAAAGCATTTCAACACTACAGAGTTTTACGGGGCGATAGACATTTAGACATGTTACCTTGGCATTCCTGGGCACAGGGACAATAGTGGTCTGCTTGAAAAACGTAGGTATTGCAGACTGGGTCAGGGAGAGATTGAAAATGTCAGTGAAGACACTTGCCAGCTGGTCAGCGCATGCTCTGAGTACGTGTCCTGGTAATCTGTCTGGACTAGCGGCCTTGCGAATGTAAACCTATTTAAAGGTTTTAGTCACGGCTAAGGAGAGTATGATCACACAGTCGTCCAGAACAGTTGGTGCTCTCATGCATGGTTAAGTGTTGCTTACCTCGAAGTGAGCGTAGAAGGCATTTAGCTCATCTGGGAGGCTCGCATCACTGGGAAGCTCACGGCTGGGTTTCCCTTTGTAATCAATGATAGTTTGCAAGCCCTGCACATCCGACAAGCATTAGAGTTGGTGTAGTAGAATTCGATCTTAGTCCTGTATTGAGGCTTTGCCTGTTTGATGGCTTGTCGGGGGTCATAGAGGGATTTCTTATAAGTGTCCGGATTAGTCTCCTGCTCCTTGAAAGCTGCAGTGCTAGCCTTTAGGTCAGTGCAGATGCTTTCTGTAATCCATGGCTTCTGGTTGGGATATGTACATATTTTTGTTAGCTGCATGTGTGACATAACTCTACCAGTCCTATTTATGATATAATTTACGAAGATTATGCTTCTTTTTATTTATCAAAATGAAAAAGAAAATGCTTTATCAATTTGTATATTTGAGTTTATTTGATGTCATATTTGTTTAGTCTTTCTGGTGCAATAAACTGAAATTGCAACCAACGTTCTATGGCTTGTTTTAAAAATAGCAATATTCTGGAGATTATTTCATTTTAAAATAACCGAAAGTGAGAGGTTGTAATCTGAATAAAAGGGAAAAATGCCCTTCTTAAACATGGGGTGAGACATTCTTACTAAGTATAACTTTTGTATGACTGAAGCCTTTAGTGAGACATCTACTGCTTTAATATTTGATCATTTCTGCCCTCCGAATTCATATTCATTATATGAATAGGCCCGTTTAATTTTGGTCTGGTTTATTGTTCCAAATCAAATTGAATCTTTTTTTCTTATATAATTTGTCCCTTTACCATCATGTAAGGTTGCATCCTCCTAGGTCTTATTATTTCACGGGAATTTGCATTTTTTTCACCAAATCCATGTGGAACTGGAATAATAACGAACGCCAATAAATACAATAGGGTTTCACCCAGCTTGCTGTCCATGGTTCAGCAGTGATGCTGAGGGTTGGGGATCCGTCATTTCATTGCAGAGTTCTAGGGGTTTCTCTCAGCCCTGCCTTCCCGCCTATGTGCGTGAGGACCATGAGTCGCCCACCTCATTCCTGCATACTTCACTCTCCACCGAGCCCTTCCCGCTCTCCAACTGTTAGTGTGTGTGCATCTCAAAGTGGGATCCTCTCTTTGTTTCCTCTCTATCTTTTGTATAGATTACCATGTATTTATACCCACTGTGCAAAAACTGGTCATTTCGACCCAAAACTCTATGCGATGATGTTGAATCAGTGTGGAAAACTGATTGGATTTGCTAAAAGTCATCAACGTGAGGGCATTTGGTATTTTTCTCACCCAATCTTTAACCTAAATCCAATGACATGGTGAAATCTTTTTGTTGATGTCACGTTGAATTCACATTTAGTTGACAACTCAACAAAATGTAAATCAAGAGTAGATGTTGAACTGACATCTGTGCCCAGTGGTGTGCGATCTCAGAGTGCGATCTCTAAAATTAACAAAGTCTCAAGGTTCTGCTCGCCTGAGTTAGAATACTTAATGATAAGCTGTGGACTTTTTATCTTTATTTTTCATAGCGGACTTTACCACATCAGTTGCCGGCTGTATTAATAAGTTCACAACGATGTTGTCCCCACATTGACTGTACCTAAGTATTTAGTCACACATGCAGAGATCTTCCATTGACCTACACTGAGTCTCACAAAGACACAGCGGTTGGAATCAAAAATCTCAAATTTGGACTCGTAGTGTTCTTTGCAGAAATTCAACCATGAAGGCCTGATTCAAACAGTCTCCTCTGAACAGTTCATGTTGAGATGTGTCTGTTACTTGAACTCGGTGAAGCATTTATTTTGGTTGCAATTTCTGAGTCTGGTACCTCTAATGAACTTCTCCTCTGCAGCAGAGGAAACTCTGGGTCTTCCTTTCCTCATGAGAGCCAGTTTCGTCATAGCACTTGATGGTTTTTACGACTACACTTGAAGAAACTTTCAAAGTTTTTTAAATGTTCCCGGATTGACTGACATTCATGCCTTAAAGTAATGATGGACTTTCGTTTCTCTTTGCCTATTTGAGCTGTACTTGCCATGATATGGACTTGGTCTTTTACCAAATATTCTGTATACCACCCCTACCTTCTCACAACACAAATGATTGGCTCAAACGCATTAAGAAGGAAAGAAATTCCACAAATGAATGTTTAACAAGGCACACCTGTTGATTGAAATGCATTCCAGGTGACTCCCTCATGAAGCTGGTTGAGAGAATTCCAAAGCTGTCATCAAGGCAACGGGTGGCTACTTTGAAGAATTTATAATCCAAAATATATTTTTATTTGTTTAACAATTTTCTGGTTACCACATGATTCCATATTTGTTATGTCATAGCTTTGATGTCTTCACTATTATTCTATAATGTAGAAAATAGCAAAAATAAAGAAAACCCCTTGAATGAGTAGGTGTGTCCAAACTTTTGACTGGTACTGTATATCCAAGATGGCGTAGCAGTGCAGACGTGTTTTGTTCGTCCTCTCGTGTACTTTTTTTTTTGTGTCTTTTTTTGTATATATAAATTTTTTATTTTCAATCTCTCCTCCATTTTAGTTCAATTATACCTTCCGGTAACCTGCCTCACCCAATGTGATACGGAACCGCTATTATTTTAAATTTTTAAACCTTATAGCAAGAACTAGCCATCAGAAGCTAACCAGCTAATTAGCTACAAGCTATTTAGCCACTGCTAGCGGCCTTTACCTTCTGCACAGGTACCAGACCTTTTTTAGCTTGGATAATACTCGGCAGACTACCAGTAACGGACTGTCTATCCACTACAACGCCGGATTCCTGCCGTAATCCCTGGACCATTCTCCTGATCTTCACAGCTAGCTAGCACCCACCCAGTTACCCAGTAACCGAAGCTATCCCTGAGGCCCATCTCCCGGCCTACTCAGTTATTCACCCGGACTCCACCCAAACATGGCTAGAACACACTACTCCACCGGATCCTTGCCGTAAGCTCTGGACCTTGGCACCGGATCAACGCTGCTTCCGAGTGGCTATAGTGGTTAACTCCCTTGCCCCGAAGCTAGCACCAGATAGCTGTGAGCCAGGCACATCTCCCGGATAGAAAACTAAATTACTACAACTACAATACCTCTTTCGCCATCTGGCTTGGATCCTTATTCGACACGACGCCCCGCCGCACCACCATGACAGGTCTGCCAACAAATACTCCATCCGCTGTGCCTTCAACCGGCCCCTGTCGGACGTCGGAGCAGACGCTTCTACTAGCCCCGGGCTACTAACTTTAAACGCCGCGTTGCCTGTGTGATAGCGTGGTAGCAACTACTCCGCGGCTCCTCTGTTCCTTCTATTGCTGCCGCTGGACCCTATGATCACTTGGCTACATAGCTGATGCCCGCTGGGCTGTCCATTAATCACAGTACTCCATTCGGTTTATTTATTTATTTAATATATGTCGGCCCTAGCCGCGAACTCAGGCTCTGTGTGTAGTTAACCGACCCTCTCTGCCCAGTCATCGCCATTTTACTTGTTGTTTTAGCTGATTAGCTGTTGTTGTCTCACCCGTTGTTGTCTTAGTTAGCTCTCCAAATCAACACCTGTGATTACTTTATGCCTCGCTGTATGTCTCTCTCATATGTCAATATGCCTTGTATACTGTTGTTTAGGTTAGTTATCATTGTTTTAGTTTACTGCAGAGCCCCTAGTTCCACTCATACCTCTGATACCTCCTTTGTCCCATCTCCCACACACGCGGTGACCTCACCCATTATAACCAGCTTATACAGAGATACAACCTCTCTTATCATCACTCAGTGCCTGGGCTTACCTCCGCTGTACCTGCACCCCACCATACCCCTGTCTGCACATCATACCCTGAATCTATTCTACCACGCCCAGAAATCTGCTCCTTTTATTCTTTGTCCACAACGCTCTAGGCGACCAGTTTTGATAGTCTTTAGCGTACCCTCATTCTACTCCTTTGTTCCCTGGGTGATGTGGAGGTAAACCCAGGCCCTACGTGTCCCCAGGCACCCTCATTTGTTGACTTCTGTGATCAAAAAAAGCCTTGGTTTCATGCATGTCAACATCAGAAGCCTCCTTCCTAAGTTTGTTTCACTCACTGCTTCAGCACACTCCGCCAACCCCAATGTCCTTGCCGTGTCTGAATCCTGGCTTAGGAAAGCCACCAACCATTCTGAGATTTCCATACCCAACTACAACATTTTCCGTCAAGAACTGCCAAAGGGGGAGGAGTTGCAATCTACTGAAGAGATAGCCTGCAAAGATCTGTCATACTTTCCAGGTCTATAGCCAAACAGTTTGAACTTCTAATTTTAAAAATGAACCTCTCCAGAAATAAGTCTCTCACTGTTGCCGCCTGCTATTGACCCCCCTCCGCTCGCAGCTGTGCCCTGGACACCATTTTTAAATTGATCACCCCCCATCTAGCTTCAGAGTTCGTTCTGTTAGGTGACCTAAACTGGGATATGCTTAACACCCCGGCAGTCCTACAATCCAAGCTAGATGCCCTCAATCTCACACAAATCATCAAGGAACGCACCAGGTACAACCCTAAATCCGTTAACATGGGCACCCTCATAGACATTATCCTGACCAACTTGCCCTCCAAATACACTTCCGCTGTTTTCAATCAGGATCTCAGCGATCACTGCCTCATTGCCTGTATCCGCTATGGGTCCGCGGTCAAATGACCACTCCTCATCACTGTCAAACACTCCCTAAAACACTTCTGCGAGCAGACCTTTCTAATCGACCTGGCCCGGGTATCCTTGAGGGATATTGACCTCATCCCGTTAGTCGAGGATGCCTGGTCATTCTTTAAAAGTAATTTCCTCACCATCTTAGATAAGCATTCCCCGGTCAAAAAGCCATGCCTTCCTCCTGGCTACTCCAACCACGGCCAACAGCTCTCAAACCTGGACCCGTACAAATCAGCTGGGCTAGACAATCTGGACCCTCTTTTTCTAAAACTATCCGCTGCCAATGTTGCAACCCCTATTACCAGCCTGTTCAACCTCTCTTTTGTATCGTCCGAGATCCCTAAAGATTGGAAAGCTGCCGCGGTCATCCCCCTCTTCAAAGGGGGTGACACCCTAGACCCAAACTGTTACAGACCTATATCCATCCTGCTCTGCCTATCTAAAGTCTTCGAAAGCCAAGTTAATAAACAGATGACTGACCATTTTGAATCCCACCGTACCTTCTCTGCTGTGCAATCCGGCTTCCGAGCCGGTCACGGGTGCACCTCAACCACGCTCAAGGTACTAAACAATATCATAACCGCCAGCCGTCCTCATCGACCTGGCCAAGTCTTTCGACTCTGTCAATCATCGTATTCTTATCAGCAGATTCAATAGCCTTGGTTTTTCTAATGACTGCCTTGTCTGGTTCACCAACTCCTTTGCAGACAGTTCAGTGTGTCAAATCGGAGGGCATGTTGTCCGGACCTCTGGCAGTCCGTATGGGGGTACCACAGGGTTCAATTCTAGGGCCGACTCTTTTCTCTGTATATATCAATGATGTCACTCTTGCTGCAGGCAAATCCCTGATCCACCTCTACGCAGACAACATCATTCTGTATACTTCTGGCCCTTCCTTGGATACTGTGCTAACTAACCTTGGCCTCCAACTACTCTTAACCGCTAGTAAAACCAAATGCATGCTTTTCAATCATTCGCTGCCCGCACCTGCCCGCCCGACTAGCATCACCACTCTGGACGGTTCCAACCTAGAAAATGTGGACAACTATAAATACCTAGGTGTCTGGCTAGACTGTACACTCTCCTTCCAGACTCATATTAATCATCTCCAATCAAAAATCAAATCTAGAATCGGCTTTCTATTTCGCAAACAAAGCCTCCTTCAATCATGCCACCAAACTTACCCTAGCAAAACTAACTATCCTACCGATCCTCGACTTTGGTCATCTACAAAATAGCTTCCAACACTCTACTCAGCAAACTGGATGCAGTCTATCACAGTGCCATCTGTTTTGTACCAAATCACCTTATACCACCCACCACTGCGACCTGTATGCTCTAGTCGGCTGGCCCTCGCTACATATTCGTCGCCAGACCCACTGGCTCCAGGTCATCTATAAGTCTATGCTAGGTATCTCAGCTAATTGGTCACGATAACAACACCCACCCGTAGCACACATTCCAGCAGGTATATCTTACTGATCATCCCCAAAGCCAACACCTCATTTGGCTGCCTTTCCTTCCAGTTCTCTGCTGCCAGTGACTGGAACGATTTGCAAAAATCACTGAAGTTGGAGACTTTTATTTCCCTCACCAACTTTAAACATCAACTATCGGAGCAGCTAAGCGATCGCTGCAGCTGGGCATAGCCCATCTGTAAATAGCCCACCCAATCTATCTACCTCATCCCCATACTCTTTTTATTTTATTTACTTTTCTGCTCTTTTGCACACCAGTATCTCTACTTGCACATCATCATCTGTTCATTTATCACTCCAGTATTAATCTGCTAAATTGTAACTATTTGCTCCTATAGCCTATTTATTGCCTACCTCCTCATGCCTTTTGCACACACTGTACATAGACTTTATTTTTTCTACTGTGTCATTGGCTTGTTTATTGTTTACTCCATGTGTAACTCTGTGTTGTTGTCTGTGTCACACTGCTTTGCTTTACCTTGGCCAGGTCGCAGTTGCAAATGAGAACTTGTTCTCAACTAGCCTACCTGGTTAAATAAAGGTGAAATAAAATTTAAAAAAATATATGGGGTATACAACCATCCCAGCTCTGCAGATTTTGCTGCAAAGAGACAGAACCATTATTTCATTTGTTTTTGTACTGTCCATATGTAGCTTGTTTTTGGTCACAGGTTCAGGAATAGTTGAAGAATGGCAACATTTACCTGGAGCTAACTCTGTAAATAGCACTGCTGGGTGATTTGAAAAGTCATAGTCAATCGATCCCTAATATAATAATACTCTTAGCAACAACAACAAAAACATGTATTTTACAATCTTTAGAAACGATGAGAATAGAAAGGTTCAGAAAATATATGGAAGATGTGATGGGTTGAGTGGAGCTGAAGGATGGGACTAAAAATAACAAGATGTACAGTGCATCTGGAAACTATTCAAACCCCTTGACTTTTTCCACATGTTGTTACATTACAGCACTATTCTAAAATTGATTAAATTCCTCATCCATCTAAACACAATACCCCATAATGACAAAGCAAAAGCAGGTTTTTAAAAATGTTGGCTAATTTATTTTGAAAAAAATATGTGGAATATGTCATTTACATAAGTATTCAGACACTTTACTCAGCACTTTGTTGAAGCACCTTTGGCAGCGATTACAGCATCGAATCTTCTTGGATATGGTGCTACAAGCTTGGCACAGCTGTATTTGGAGAGTTTCTCCTATTGTTCTTTGTAGATCCTCTCAAGCTCTTTCAGGTTGGATGGGGAGCGTTGCTGCACAGCTATTTTCAAGTCTCTCCAGAGATGTTCGATCGGGTTCAAGTCTGGGCTTTGGCTGGGCCACTCAAGGACATTCAGAGACTTGTTCCGAAGCCACTCCTGCGTTGTCTTGGCTGTGTGCTTAGGGTCATTGTCCTGTTGGAAGGGGAACCTTTTCCCTTTTCTGAGGTTCTGAGTGATCTGGAGCAGGTTTTTATAAAGGATCTCTCTGTACTTTGCTAAGTTAATCTTTGTCTCGATCCTGACTAGTCTCCCAGTCCCTGCTGCTCCCACAGTATGATGCTTCCACCACCATTCTTCACCGTAGGGATGGTGCCAGGTTTCCCCAGATGTGACGCTTGGCATTCAGGTCAAATCTTGTTTTCATCAGACCAGAGAATCTTGTTCCTCATGGTCTGAGAGTCTTTAGGTGCCTTTTGGCAAATTTCAAGCGGGCTGTCATGTGCCTTTTACTGAGGAGTGGCTTCTGTCTGGCCATTCTACCATAAAGGCCTGATTGGTGGAGTGCTGCAGAAAACATTTTCTGTCAAACAATAATTGGTTAAGCATATTTGAAAATAGATTTAGCAAGTAGTAGGCATTTAAATGATAATTTTTAAAAAAGCAGCCGGTGTTTGGAGGATATATTGGCATGGGTATTGTTCGGTCAGAGACTAAGTCGAGGGCTGGTAAACCGTGCCAATATATCCTCCAAACACTAGCTTCGAGGGCATTATCCCTTTTATACGAAGAGTTACCAACATATTCAAATAATTAAATACATATTTTCATTAAAAACGATCTTTTGAAGAATTTATTCATACTATTTCATCCTTCCACAAGATATAGTCCCGACACAAATCTAGGGTTGCTACCCAAGCCAGCTGGTCGTTCATTCTATCGGTTCGGTTGCCAGAGATGCGACCCAGTCATTAAGTATTTTTGTTCTGTATCTATGGACGCGACCCATTCGTTCATTCTAAATATTCTATTGCCATACTGGCTGGCAATGTTTTTATCCCTTGCTAGCTAGCTAGCCAACTACAGCAAATTTACAGTCACGTCAAACAGTGCAGCCAGAATAACAACAAAGTATCATCATATGCATTTGTTTAAGCTGTTTCCTAGTGATAATTATTTGGATACATCCATAACAATGAGCTAACGATGAGCGTTTTCACCTGGTACAGAAAATGTGCTCTCTTGTCAGGACACTGTTGTTCAGAATAGCTAGCCAACAACACAGCTAAAACAACAACTTCAAACTAAAGCTGGAAAGACTGCAAACTAGCTGCACGTCGTTTTGTTTGACCTGTTTTCTATTGATATGTCTTCGTATGTATCCATAAAAATGTATGCTGATTCATGATTTCGACTGGCTGAGAAAAGCTGCCTGCCTGTCTGTCTCATTCCGACTCCCGACACGTTCATCACTATGTGACAGCTGGAGATTGAATTTGAATATTGAAACAATGTTGCAAATGTCGGAAAGACAGAGAGCAAGGTTATTACAAATATCCGCTGTTGAAAACTAAATGTTAGTCAAATAGAAATGTGAGATAATGTCTAGATGCTTTTTATAGTGGAGGTGAAGTTTATAAATTGCTTGGCTGGGCTGATGAGACAGTGGATTGCGCTCAGTGGATTCTGCCTTTCCTTCCAGTTCTCTGCTGCCAATGACTGGAACTAATTGCAAAAATCACCGAAGCTGGAGACTCGTATCTCCCTCACTAGCTTTAAGCACCAGCTGTCAGAGCAGCTCACAGATCACTGCACCTGTACATAGCCCATCTGTAAATATCCTATCCAACTACCTTGTATGTGTCTAACTGCTTTGCTTTATTCTTGGCCAGGTCGTAGTTGTAAATGAGAACTTGTTCTCAACTAGCCGACCTCGTTAAATAATGATGAAATAAAATAAAAGTCAGATGGAAGAGAGTATATGGGCATTTTAACGTCATATATTTAGCCGGTGGTAACTTGTGCAATAGACCCCCTGGCTGGAATGCGGTTTTAACCAATCAGCATTCAGGAATAGACCTACCCATTGTATAAATAAGCAAGAAGGCACAAGGGGATATTGTATATGGCCAATATACCATGGCTAAGAGATGTTCTTGTGCACGATGTGCCTGGAAACAGCCCTTAGCTGTGGTATATTGACCATATACCACAAACCCCCGAGGTGCCTTATTGCTATTATAAACTGGTTACCAATGTAATTAAAACAGTAAAAATAAATGTTTTGTAATACCCCTGGTATACGATATGATATACCACAGCTGTCAGCCAATCAGCATTCAGGGCTGGAACCACACAGTTTATAATTAGAATAAAATGTGGAGTGGAGCTTTATACTTAAGTGATGACATCAGGTGCCCCGTGAACCTTCAAAAGGATTCAGCAATCATAACTTATTTTAAAAAAAAATACCTTTCAGTCATAATTTTTTTTTCGCAATAAAGAAAGTTAGGTAAAAGATAAATCCACCCCTGTCAAATGGATAAAAGGTTGTTGATCTTAAGAACATTTCTCCTATAGCTGCCATTTCCATTACACGTTACAATGTTTGTTTTGGCAGCTTTTTTTGTTGTTGAATAAACCTGGGTCAGTGGAAACCTGCATATTGACTGCAAGATAAATATTTTTGTTGAGTTAATAGCTAGGTTACCACTGACCCAGATTTTCATGCGAATATTCTAAAATCTGCATAAAAACAATATGCACATGTTCCCACCAAAGATGTTTCCATCAAATTGACTTGTTGTGGATAAAAGTCTGTGCTTGATGAAATTGTGCACATAAAAATAACTGTTGTTAAATTTCCATGAACCGAATAAAAATACGAATTGGTTTCCATCACATTTTCAAATTTGCTGATGGTTCTTTTAGAAGAAATCATACCTTATGCGGTTTTGTCGACATTTGGGAATTGTACCGAAAAATGTTATGTTTCCATCAGGCTTGTCATGACATTTTTCATCTGACGTTAAATTCTTTACTTGCATAAAAAGTTTGGATGGAAACCTGGTTAGTACCTAGGTTTCCATCCAATTGGCAACAGATTTTCATGTGAATATTTTGAAATCTGCATAAAAACTTTTTGCGCATTTTGAGTCCAGAGATGTGTTTCCATCTAATTGACTTGTTACAGCCGAAAGGCTGTGTGTGATGTATATGGTACATAAAATACATTTTGCGGTTAAATTCCCATAAAATACCCATTGCGATTAAATTCCCATGTACCAACTAAAAAATACAAGTTAAATGGGTTTACATCGCGTTCAATTCTACTGATGGTTTTCTCACAAAAAAAGTGTGCGC
The DNA here is from genome assembly GCF_002021735.2 of Oncorhynchus kisutch. Classification (NCBI taxonomy): domain Eukaryota; kingdom Metazoa; phylum Chordata; class Actinopteri; order Salmoniformes; family Salmonidae; genus Oncorhynchus; species Oncorhynchus kisutch. The sequence continues at coordinate 20,070,222 of NC_034182.2, read as the reverse complement.
TATATAGCGCGTGTGCACACTGGTATTGGCACGCATGTGCAGCCTACATGATGACATTATTATTATGGACAAAAGAGCAAGATTATTTTTATTTGTCAAATGTCAGCCAAACATAGATTATCATGTCACCAGAATAAGACCCTCTGTATTTATTTGAAAAGGGGGATCAAGCTCATTACCTTGCACCACCCTGTGAAGTTCATCATCATTTATTTCTTCTGTAGAATAATAAACTGCATGGGGGGGCATTTTAGGCGATTTCTTTTTATTTAAAAAAATAAATAATAATTGTGTCCGATCCTTTAGATGGTCAAACTATGGATCATTTAGCTATTTTGGGCTATTTTGGACTTTTAGGACCCTTTAGGTACATACTAAAAATTATAATTTGATCAAATATATCCCAATCCCAGAACAAATATATTTTGGCCTTTACTACTAAAGCCCATTGAAACGCAATGAATAACACATTCACGAATGGCAAACAGGGGAGTCAATAAATAAATCACAAGAAAATGGTTTTGAAGTGTCTGTCCTAAATCTAGGAGATAAAAAAAAACTCAGGAAATATATATTTGTATTTAAACATATTTAACACCATTTTTGGGGGTAGGCACAAAACTAACTTCATACTTCTATTCATTTAAAATAAACGGTACCGGTTACCTTCAGAAGATTCCCGTGACAATTGTGGGGGTCATAGAGCAAAACAGAGTCATAATAGTTTGTAGGTCAAACCATTCGGACGCTAATGGAAGTTTACTTTCTTTTCTGGATGTCTTATGGTCTGACAATTACCTATGTAGCTCTGCAACCTTTCACCGCAGATGCGGAAGTGCGACACTGGCTGATGCAGTGGATTGAGATGCATCCAATGCTAAAAAACAGATAAGGGTTAAAGTCATAAGTTTACATACACTTAGGTTGGAGTCATTAAAACTCGTTTTTCAACCACTCCACACATTTCTTGTTAATAACAAACTATAGTTTTGGCAAGTTGGTTAGGACATCGACTTTGTGCATGATACAAGTACATTTTCCAACAATTGTTTACAGACAGATTATTTCACTTGTAACTCACTGTATCACAATTCCAGTGGGTCAGAAGTTTACATACACTAAGTTGACTGTGCCTTTCAACAGCTTGGAAAATTCCAGAAAATTACATCATGGCTTTAGAAGCTTCTGAAAGGCTAATTGACATAATTTGAGTCATTTGGACGTGTAGCTGTGGATGTATTTCAAGGCCTATCTTCAAACTCAGTGCCTCCTTGCTTGACATCATGGGAAAATCAAAAGAAATCAGCCAAGACCTCAGAAAAAAAATTGCAGACCTCTTACAAGTCTGGTTCATCCTTGGGGGCAATTTCCAAACACCTGAAAGTGTAGCCTAGTGGTTAGAGCGTTGGGTAGCCTAGTGGTTAGAGCATTGGACTAGTAACTGGAAGGTTGCAAGTTCAAACCCCTGAGCTGACAAGATACAAATCTGTCGTTCTCCCCCTGAACAGTCAATTAACCCTTTGTTCCTAGGCCGTCATTGAAAATAAGAATTTGTTCTTAACTGACTTGCCTAGTTAAATAAAGGTAAAATCAAAAAGTTCCACGTTCATCTGTACAAACAATAGTACGCAAGTATTGGGACCATACAGCCGTCAGGAAGAAGATGCGTTCTGTCTCCTGGAGATTAAGGTCATTTTGGAGCGAAAAGTGCAAATCAATCCCAGAACGACAGCAAAGGACCTGGAGGAAACAGGTACAAAAGTATCTATATCCAGAGTTCTATATCGACATAACCTGAAAGGCCGCTCAGCATGTGCATATGGGGACAAAGATTGTACTTTTTACAGAAATGTCCTCTGGTCTGATGAAACAAAAATAGAACTGTTTGGCCATAATGACCATCATTATGTTTGGCGGAAAAGGGGGAATGCTTGCAAGCTGAAGAACACCATCCCAACCGTGAAGCACCGGGGCTGCATGACCCCCACAAGGGGGCTGCTTTGCTACAGGAGGGACTGGTGCACTTCACAAAATAGATGGCGTCATGAGGGAGGAAAATTGTGTGGATGTATTGAAGCAACATCTCAAGACATTAGTCAGGAAGTTAAAGCTTGGTCGCAAGTAGGTCTTCCAAATGGACAATGACCCCAAGCATACTTCCAAAGTTGTGGGAAAATGGCTTATTAAAACCTGTTAAGGCTAGGGCAGAATACTGCCCCCGTTGGTGAAATGCGTGCCCATAGTAAACAGAAAAAAAATCTGTAAAAAATTGCTAATATATGCATATAATAAATATTATTGAATAGAAAACACTCTAAAGCTTCTAAAACCGTTTAAATTATGTCTGTAAGTAAAGCAGAACTCTCAGGGCACTCATTCTCCCAAACTCTCTCTTGTCATCCAAAAAGTTGGCCCAACTTTGACGTCATCGCCCCCACCCTTCCCAAGCACCTACGGTCCTGGGAACAGTTCCTATGCCTTCAGCGCGGTGTCCGCTTTCAATGGGGCTTCTCATTGTGTGAATCGAGCGCTCACGAGATTAATGACGGGCCGAATCCTTTCGGTCGCCCTGTGGTGTCTTTCTTTCAAGATTGATTAAACGATGCGTGTGTTTATCTTTGTCCTGAGAATTGCGGTGAAGCTATATAGCATGCTAACGCTGTGTTCTGAACCAAGTTTGACAAGTTTAGTCGACATATAATATGTAATTTCGACGTTTTGGTGCGAACTAACTTTACTTTTTGGCTGCATTTCAACCGAAATATGTCGTGTTTGATAACCGAAAGACACAGACTTCAAAACTAAAGCTGTTTTTGGTAAGTATAAACCCTTCCAGGTCTTCTGATGGAAGAACAGCAAAGGTAAGGGAACATTTATGTATTAAATTTGGGTTTCTGTGGAGGAGCCAAAATGCTAATTCCTGAGCGCCGACTCACATTATAGCCTAGTGAACGAAATCTGTAAAGTTAAAAATAAATGTAACACAGCTGTTTTATTAAGAAGAAGTGTATCTTTCTAAGTATATGTAGAACATGTATATTTAGTCAACGTTTATGATGTGTATTTCTGTTATCTGGCAGAGTTACCATAATTTCTCCAGGCATTGTTGTAGCATTTTTTAGCCATGACCTTCTATGTAAACCGTGATTTATGGATATAATTAGCATATTATTGAAAAAAACATAAATGTACTGTATAACATGTCCTATTCCTGTCATCTGATGAAGATTTTCAAAAGGTTAGTGAATTATTTTACTTTTAATCCTGCTTTTGTGATTGCATCTATTGTTCTACAAAATGGCTATGTAAATTAGCCTATCTTTGGTGGTGGTTTGACATAAATATGTGCTATGTTTTCGCCGTAAAACATTTTAGAAATCTGACTTGGTGGCTAGATGAACAAGGTGTTTATCTTTCATTTGAGCTATTGGACTTGTTAATGTGTGGAGGTTAAATATTTCAAAGAATATTTTTTGCGTTCTGTGTGCTACTGTGTCAGTTGAGCAGTGGGGGGAGGTGCCCTAGCGGGACGTGTGGTGCCAAGTAGTTTTAAGGACAACAAAGTCAGGGTATTGGAGTGGCCATCACAAAGCCATGACCTCAATCCTATAGAAAATTTGTGGGCAATCCTATAGAAAACTGAAAAAGCATGTGCGAGCAAGGAGGCCTACAAACCTGATTCAGTTACACCAGCTCTGTCAGGAGGAATGGGCCAAAATTCACCCAACTTATTGTGAGAAGCTGAGTTTAAATGTATTTGGCTACGGTAAACTTTGATTTCCCCCCATCTATCTTCAGAGCTCGTGCTGTTAGGTGACCTAAACTGGGACATGCTTAACACCCCGGCTATCCTACAATCTAAGCTAGATGCCCTCAATCTCACACAAATTTTCAATGAACCTACCAGGTACAACCCAAAATCCGTAAACACAGGCACCCGCATAGATATCATCCTAACCAACCTGCCCTCCAAATACACCTCTGCTGTCTTCAACCAGGAACTCAGCGATCACTGCCTCATTGCCTGCATCCGCGGTCAAACGCCACCCCTCATCACTGTCAATCACTGGCCATGGGCAGCGTTCGGTACACTAACACACACGGTACACTAACACACACGCCTCCCTGTTCCGTTATCAGCTACGTTAACAATGTGGGTCGACACACAAGTTAACTTCTTTATCTTAGTACATATATTTCACACTTTATTCTTACCTCCAGTCTATGGTATAAAGAATATACAGACAAGCGTTCATGTTTAATTTAAGCAACGTTTATTGTACTTATCTTTTTTTTTTATTTTTTTTTTTACCCCCTTTTCTCCCCAATTTCATGGTATCCAATTGTTTTAGTAGGTACTATCTTGTCTCATCGCTACAACTCCCGTACAGGCTCGGGAGAGACAAAGGTTGAAAGTCATGCGTCCTCCGATACACAACCCAACCAAGCCGCACTGCTTCTTAACACAGCGCCATCCAACCCGGAAGCCAGCCGCACCAATGTGTAGGAGGAAACACCGTGCACCTGGCAGCCTTGGTTAGCGTGCACTGTGCCCGGCACACCACAGGAGTCGCTGGTGCGCGATGAGACAAGGATTTCCCTACCGGCCAAACCCTCCCTAACCCAGACGACGCTAGGCCAATTGTGCATCGCAGCCTGGGCGCAAACCCGGAGTCTCTGGTGGCACAGCTGGCGCTGCAGTACAGTGCCCCTAACCACTGTGCCACCCGGAAGGCAGATATAGATACTTTTGTACCTGTTTCCTCTAGCATCTTCACAAGGTCCTTTGATTTGATTTGATTTGTTGTTCTGGGATTGATTTGCAATTTTCGCACCAAAATGCGTTCATCTCAAGTAGACAGAACGTGTCTCCTTCCTGAGCGGTGTGACGGCTGCGTGGTCCTATGGTTATACTTGCGTACTATTGTTTGTCCAGATGAACGTGGTACCTTCAGGCATTTAGAAATTGCTCCCAAGGATGAACCAGACTTGTGGAGGTCTATAATTTTCTATCTGAGGTCTTGGTTGATTTTTATTTTTCCCCATGATGTCAAGCAAATAGGCACTGAGTTTGAAGGTAGGCCTTGAAATACATCCACAGGCACACCTCCAATTGACTCAAATGATGTAAATTAACTTATCAGAAGCTTCTAAACCCATGACATAATTTTCTGGAATTTTCTAAGCTGTTTAAAGGCACAGTCAACTTAGTGTATGTAAACTTCTGACCCATTGTGATACAGTGAATTATAAGTGAAATAATCTGTCTTTAAACAATTGTTGGAAAAATGACTTGTGTCATGCACGAAGTAGATGTCTTAACCGACTTGCCAAAACTATAGTTTGTGGTTGAAAAACAAGTTTTAATGACTCCAACCTATGTGTATGTAAACTTCTGATTTAAACTGTATATATTTTCATGGTTCATACAGTTGTGGCCATTGCACTTTTCTTAAATAATTCCCTATTTCTTCTAAAATATGTTCACAATTTTAATGTAGAAAATGAAGACAAATGGCATGGACAAAATGATTGGCATCCCGGAGCTAATACTTGCTTGCAAAGCATTTGGCCAAGATAACTGCAGACCAACCCTTCTCGTGTCCATCAATGAGCTCAGTGAACCTTTCTACTGGCAATTTGGCCCACTCTTCAGCAGCAAACTGCTTATTCTTCAATGTTTGAGGGGTGCATCCAATGAAAATAACACCCTCTGTACAATCAAACATGGGGAGGTTTGATAAAGTTGTGGGGTTGCTTTGCTGCCTCTGGTACTGAGGGCCTTGACCATGTGCAAGACATGAAATCAACAGATTATCAAGGTGTTTTGGAGTGCAATGTTCAACTCAGTGTCGAAAAACTGTCTCCGTTGAAGGTTGTGGGTCTTTCAGAAGGACAACAACCCCAAACACACATGAAAAGCACGCTAGAATCATTTAAGAAGAAACCCTGGGTTGTTCTGGAGTGAAGAATTAGAGCATTTTGCTGCTGAAGAGAGCACCAAATTGCCAGTAGAAAGGTGTTTTAGGCAGTTATCATGGCATAAAGCTGTGCAACCAAGTAAACCAGCTAGCTCTGGGAATCCAATAATTTTGTCCATGTCATGCCTTTATTTTATACGTTTAAATTGTAAACTTAAGTTTATAAAGAACGTTTCTGTCGTAACCGGCCGCGACCGGGAGGACGCACAATTGGCCTAGCGTCGTCCGGGTTAGGCCGGTGGGGATATCCTTGTCTCATCGCGCACCAGCGACTCCTGTGGCGTGCCGGGCACAGTGTACGCTAACCAAGGCTGCCAGGTGCACGGTGTTTCCTCCTACACATTGGTGCGGCTGGCTTCCGGGTTGGATGTGCGCTGTGTTAAGAAGCTTAGTTGGGTTGTGTATCGGAGGACGCATGACTTTCAACCTTCGTCTCTCCCGAGCCAGTACGGGAGTTGTAGCGACGAGACAAGATAGTAGCTACTAACAATTGGATACCACAAAATTGGGGAGGAAAAAAAGGGGTAAAATTCAACAACAACAAAAAGTTTATAAAAAACTAAATTGGTTCTGCAATGTTGAACATTTTTGTGAGCTAATGAAAAAAAATCCCTTTTTTTATACCATTTATGTCCCTGAGCCTCCTTTGAACATTGAAATGCTGTCTGATTGTGTGGGAGTTAGGAAATAAATGTACATACACAGCCTTGATTGGCTGATAGGATGGTCTAGAGCCCACCCCCTTACCAAGATGAACAGTCACTGGCCTATTATAATCAAATCAGATGGTGACGTCATGATCTGGCGCAGAAACTCCCGAACAGGTTGAAATTCCAGTTCTTACACAAAAGGGGCATTATCATTTTCATAATTTCAGTTTTATTTCGATGCTGTAGTGTGGACATATAATTAAAAAAAACATTAACTACACTGCCCCTTTAAGAAAAGTGTAAGGGTGCCAAATTTGGTGCTTTTATCACAACGTTTACTATTGTCTACATTTTCAGTTAAGTATACAAGAGATCATTTTTTTATTCTTCCATATTAACACAGAAATCATGGTATACAGTTTTTTGTCCAGTAAGTAGTTGTTTGACAAACTCCTAAAATTACAGAAGGATCAAAATAATATTTGGACCAGTTGGGGTCAAAATGTATTTATTGACACTTAGGGTTAAAAGGGTGCATAATACATCAAAGCATATCGCTCAATCTGTTCGATTTTGAGTTTGAGCATTAGCAACATGTGAAGTATTGGTCCCATGTTTTATGAGCTGAAATAAAAGTTCCTGAGAAATTATCCATACACACAAAAAGCTTATTTCTCTCAAATGTTGCGCACAAATTTGTTTACATCCCTATTAGTGTGCATTTCTCCTCCGCCAAGATAATCCGTCCACCTGACAGGTGTAGCATGATCATTACACAGATGGACCTTGTGCTGGGGATAAGTCCACTCTAAAATGTGCAGTTTCGTCACACACCACAGCCATTTCAAGATTTGTGGGAGCGTTAATTTGGCATGCTGCCTGCGGGAATATCCAAGAGCTCTTTCCAGGGAATTGAATGTTAATTGTGACTACCATAAGCCGCCTCTAATGTCCTTTTAGAGAATTTGGCAGTAGATCCATCCTGCTTCACAACCGCAGACCACGTGTAACCACGCCAGCCCAGGACCTCCTCATTCGGCTTCTTCAGCTGGGAGATAGTTGGAGACCAGGCACTAAGGCACAGCTGAAGTAACTGCAGGTTTGTTCATCTGAAAAACGTCTGAACCGGCAGAAACCATCTCACCAAAGTTAATCTGTGTGCTCATCGTCCTCACCAGGGTCAACTTCAGTGGCTCACATTTGATGGCCACTGGAGAAGTACGCTCTTCACAGATGAATTCCGGTTTCATCTGTACCGGGCAGATGGCATTGTGTGGACATGTCAATGTTGTGAACAGAGTGCCCCCATAAGCTACAGACAACAAACACAATCACATTTTATTGATGGTAATTTAAAATGTAGAGAAAGGTAACGAGACCCTCAGGGCCATTGTCACACCATTCATCCGACACCATCACCTCGTGTTTCAACATAATGCGTAGCCCCATGTCGCAAGGATCTGTACTCAATTCCTGAAAGCTGAAACCATCCCTAGTTTTTCCATGACCTTCAAACTCAGACATGTCACCAATTGAGCATGTTTGGGATGCTCTGGATTGACGCGCACAACAGCGTTCTAGTTCCTGCCAATATCCAGCAACAGCCCAGCGATTGGAGTGAGTCAACATTCCAGGCTACAATCAACAATCTGATCAACTATAGGAGGCAGTATTGAGGCAGACGGCAACACCAGATACCGACTGCTTTCCTGATCCACAACCCCTACTTCTTTAAGGTATGTGAAATCCATAGATTAGGCCCCAATATACCTTTCAATTGACCAGTGTCTTTATAGTAACACAGTAGGATCTTTTAAATTGTTGCGTTTACATTTTTGTTCTGTGTAGCGTGCCCTAGGGCAATGTGTCCTGACGGTGGCACTGTGGGGCCGTAGCTTGAACCCTACCATTGCTGCTTGCAGCCCTCTTCTTCATGGTCTTCTGCAAGGTGAAAACTGGAAGACATCCCCCTAATGACCAGCAGCAATAACATACCACATCACCCAAACCACACCTTCCAGTGCATGACAATGTTCATAGAAGACTGAGTGCCAATATACACAATGACCCAAATACTGGTTTAAGTGAATGTGAATAGTGTTAAATGGCAATTATCACAACATGCTTAGCACATACTGTAATGTTCAGTGAGATGATTATATAAGCACTAGCCTGTGTAAATAACAGGCCTAATTGTAACAAAATACTCATCTACCTCTCACTAGTTGACAAGAAACCTACATAAACATTTCATCAAAATACATTTCCCTTTCAAATAATTTACAACCACGATAATTCACATAATCAACAACATGGAAAACAATAGTCAAGTCAGGGGTTGGATTTTGTTGTAAATAACATTGTTTTTATTTCAAAGCCAGGATGCCTAGACCTACATATAGGACTTAGCTGCTACCGGCCTTGGCAGCAATTCTCTTGTCTCTCTCCTCAGCGATTGTGAGACGAATACCCTTTCCACGGGGCAGGGACACCCACGGCTTGTTGCCCTGGAGATGGGGGAGGGAGAGAGTAAACGGAAGATATTACAAAAGAATGCCGGTAAAGAGGGAATCTACAAACATGGCACAGGAAGTGGTCAAAAGTAAGTGGACAAAAGATGCAATTTAAAGTGAATGCTGATTCTTAGGAAAAAGGAACATTTCATCTTAGCTGTAACAAATACTGATGTTAGTCTAAAAAGATCAAAACCATCCTTGCGAGTGGCACAGCGGTCTAAGGCAATGCATCGCATGCAGTGCTATAGGTATTACTACAGACCCAGGTTAATTTCTCGGGCTGTGGGAGTCCCATAGCACAGCACACAATTGGCCCAGCGTCATCCGGGTTAGACCGGTAGGGCTTAAATTGGCTCATGGCGCTCTAGCGACTCCTTGTGGCAAGTGGGTGCCGGTGGGCTGACCCCGGTCACCAGCTGAACCGTGTTTCCTCCAACACATTGGTGGGGCTGGCTTCCGGGTTAAGCTGGTGAGTGTTAAGAGCATGAGTAGGCGGGTCATGTTTTGGGGGACGCATGACTTGACCTTCACCTCTCCCGAGCTTGTTGGAGTTGCAGCGATGAGACAAGATCGAAAATTGGGGAGGGGATTAAAATGAAAAACAACCAAAACCTGTCTATAACGCTTGGGACCGATAAATTGATCAGGCTGTAGTATTTACTTGTGTTAAAGGGATAGTTCACCCAAATGACATGTTTTCTTACCCTGTCTATGGAAAAGGTATGACTGCAATCCATGCTTTGATTTAGTTGTCATGGCACAGTTTCCAAATGCTAAGCAGGACCGATATTAGCATTTTTCGCTTATCATGTCCAAATCATCTGGCAATATCTAAAAGCATGGGTCTCCAACAGGTAGATCGCGAGCTCATAGCCCACCTAGGAGTAGCTCACAGTATATTACGGACACAGGGAAGAGAACGTGGCCATTTGAAAGCTAGAAAAACAACAACACTCAACATGCTTAGTTTTTTAAAGGAGCTCTCATGCCAGGAAAGGTTGGAGACCATTGATCTAAAATGTATTGTGAAGCTCAAAGTCACTTATAGATTAACTAAAATGTATTGTGAAGCTCAAAGTCACTTACAGATGATTTGAAATGGTGCAAAAATGCTAATATTAAATGGGATTTGAGCCACAAATGCTGAAACATTAGTATGTAGAAACAGTGCCAGGGAAACTAAACCAAAGCATGGATTGCTGTCATAACTTGTCCATAGACTGCTTATATGGTAAGGACCAATTGTGTAATTTGGGTGAACTGTCCCTTGAACAGGTCTGTCTATAGAACATACTTCCTATCAAATCTGAAGTTGTGTCGTTTTGGGATGGTAAAGCTACTGTTCATCATTGTCAAGTGTGCCAGCGATTGAGGATAGAACCAGCAGACAATAACACGCTGGTACCGAAGACATAGCATTGGCTTTGTTCTACCTCCGTACAATCACACATGAGTACTGAGCAACTACATGAGTGTCAAGAAATGGAGGGGATGAGCAGTGTCGTCAGGGTGTAGTATAGCTCATGTTTGTATGCGAAGGTATGTGTTTGAGTACGCGTGTATGAGTCTTCTCTACTTACCTTGCCAATGATGAAGATGTTTCCAAGCCTGGTGGCAAAGATGTTTCCAGCGCTATCCTTAACGTGCACAACGTCAAACGAGCCGGGATGCCTCTCCCTGTTGGTGATGATACCAATACGCCCCAAATTGGCACCGCCGGTCACCATGCACAGGTTACCTACAGGGAAAAGAGAGGGGAGACAAAAGGGGAGAGAGCGATGAGGGTAAAGGTGGTACTTCAAAAGTATGCCAAATTTGATTGGGTAGTATTTTTGCTTTGCATCAGTCAAGTCTGCAAAAAGTTTCAAAGATGGTGCTTAGTGGATCCAAGGGTCTGTATGAAGACCACCATTTTTCACAATTTATTTTTCCTACAAAGTGTAAAAATGAGTCAACAATCCAGTTCTACATTCACTGTTGAAGAAAATGTAACCCCTCTACCATGGGATAAGCAAGACTACACAAAATCTTAATTGAGTTACTCTGCCCGTGTAACAGTGTGAGATCAACGGTCCCTGCCAGCCGTGGGATGCAAGATAGACAGGGATAGTAGGAAACTAGTTGATGTGTGCAGGGGGAACGAAATAACACTGAACAAGCTGCACTGTAACTTATCCTGCTTTTCTAATAATTTTTCAATTTGACTAAATTCAAGACAAGCCAGACATTACTACCACCCCGCACACTTAATAGATTTGATATGTAACACTTCAAAAATCTATCAGGCAAACCTTAAAGACCCCTTTCCCAACAGGTATACATTTCCTTTTCAATCACTTTAAAAGTATATATTTTTAACCGTGATGTTACCTGTGTCGAACTTGATGTGTTCTGTGATCTTGCCGGTCGCGAGGTCGATGCGGACTGTGTCGTTGACCTTGATGAGGGGGTCGGGGTAGCGGATGGTGCGTGCGTCGTGGGTCACCAGGTGGGGGACTCCTTTGGTGCCGATGAGGTTCTTCTTCACCTTGCACAGTTTGTACTAGAGGGAAGGAGAGGGGGAGAGTGAGTGATTATTATGGCATGGCTTCCCAAACCTAGACTCAGAAGTGTAAATACTGAATTAAAAGGGAAAATCCACTAGAATGTTTCATTAGTCAACTGCTGATAGTACAAAAACATTTTACTGCTGACACGTAAAATTTAAGATATGACTTAAAAAAATGGATTACCCACTTGGTTTAGAAGTCTAAATCCTAATGTGATACAGGCATAACTACTCCAAATGAAACCAGGCCAGGTAGGCATTTACACAAAAGGTTGAATTTGTAACCCTTTCACATTGGGATTCATCCACTTCTTTTGGTTGGAGCTCAGAACTTCTTAGAGGTATTGGTGAGGGTTTTTTTCAGCTCGTTGATCAAAACCAAAGACTGTCTTCATTGCTCCCTCCATACAGAATATCATATTGTACTTGTACTGCTTGGTTTAAAAAGACAGGCTTGAGCTGTGAATAACTAGACTCGCAACCATGTGTGACAACGTGGCATACCTGGGCCTCCTCAGCGGTGATGCGGTGAACAGTGAAACGTCCCTTCACGTCATAGATCAGACGGAAATGCTCTCCAGTTTTCTCAATGCTGATCACATCTAGACAGACATCACGCATTCATATCAATGATCACATCCAGAACAGGCCAACACCAAATTAGGACGCATCAGACCAAATTCAATAAAGTCAGACAGGATCAAAATCTCATAACGGAACAAAATGACACTGCACATTTTAGATACCAGTAGTTAGAATGACAGTCAAACCAACTGAATGACAGTCAACCCAACAATATTTAGTCCGTTCATAATAGTAATAATTAGGTTGGTGCTTACATTCCTCGTATTTCACACAGGTACACGTGTGTATTAATACAGGTGAATTGGAAATTTGTTTTTGCATATCTCACTCCTGCGACACCCCCGGAGAGTGGGGTCATGGCCAGGGTCTGCCATTATCAACAGAGCAATTAAGGTCAAGTTCCCTTTTCACCTTATCGGCTCGGGATTCGAACCAGCAACCTTTTGGTTACTGGCCCATCTACCACCCAGGTCAGATACTAACAAAAAGCACAACACAACCCATTCCATTGTACACCAGCTAGCTAGGCAAAATATCAGACTACTAGAGGGGCACTATACAAATCCTCTAGACTCAATTGTGTATCAGAGGAAAACATCTCACACCGTTTTTCCATCAAAACATGTGATCTAGCCTTGTGGTGCACCAATGTGGGAGGGCATGGTCCAGCGACAAATCCACTCCATTGTACATTAGATGGCTCGGCTAACATCCCACTGTATGTTCTAACAGCAGTGTGTGAGCTATCCTTAAAGGAGACGTGTTACATGGTCTGCATTGACATAATGTGAGATTTCACCTAGCCCGGGAAATTAATCACAACACCATCATAGCTCTCTTGGCAGGAATAAAAGTCGTACAGAAGTGTGTGTGCGTGCAAGATGGTGTGTGCATGAAAGTCTAATGGGGTACATGTGAAGATGTGTGCCTGAGAAACCGTGTGAATATGAGAGTGAATGTCTACTGGTGTGTGTACAAGTTTGCTTGAGCCCCTAGAAGGATATGGGTGAAGATCCAAAAAGAGATTAAATTCCTTTAAGTGGGTCCACAGATGTCCCTCCATCTGATGTGAGGTGTGTTGTGCACTTATCTAACCAGAAGCCATGAAGACCAAATGAGAAAACAAGTGAGGAATAATTTGACAAAGGTGATCAAGACACCACCAAAGCCCAGACTAGCTACAACTAAATTAAACTCACTCCAAACACTAAGCGTGCCATCTACCAAATCAGGCTAAGTGCAAAACTCTTTAGATATTTAAAGAAGAAGTCTTCGGTCAGTTCAGTGCCTTGCATCCAACGTGATATGCTCATCACAACAACATCCCATCCTTAGACTGGGACACACAACGAGAAACATTTACATAAGCAATTCCACAGCAACGAGGAGATACACGTCATATAACCTGCTCAAATACTACAAAATGCATCCCTACTTTAAGTTAGAGCTCAGAACTTCTTAGAGGTATTGGTGAGATTTTTTTCAGCTCATTGATCAAAACCAAATATTGTCTTCATTGCTCTTATTTCCAGCTCTAGTCACAGGCTAGGTGAAATGAGTGAATGAGTGGAACAGTACCCTCACCCTTCTTCCCTCCAGTCCATTCTCATTACCCTTCACCCACACCTATCATCTTCCACCCCTCTCCCCTATGAAATCAATAGGGAAGGTCACATCACTGCAAACTATACTCACCCCTTCCCTTCCTCACTCATTAAACCCAACTCACCCATGAAGCCAGTGGGGTAGGTGATGTCGGTGCGGACCTTGCCATCGATCTTGATGAACCTCTGCATGCAAATCTTTTTGACCTCGTCTCCGGTCAGGGCGTACTTCAGACGGTTCCTGAGGAAGATGATGAGGGGCAGGCACTCCCTCAGCTTGTGGGGGCCGGTGGAGGGACGAGGCGCCTACATAGATAAAATTGGGTGTGCTATTTTAACTGCTATATGAGCAGTAAACAATGACAGCTATAGATCACATTGGTTCAGCAGACAAGTATACACAGGAAGACATAACTATGCATTAAAACTGCAATGTGTCAAGTAATTTTCAACAAACATGTTATTGCCTATACTTTCTTTGTGTGTCTTATAAATGTCTGTTCAGTTGCAGGTGGTTCGCCATACACCAGAGAATATTCAGAAAGACTACAATCAACGTTATGCACGGAGTGGAGAGTTAAGTCACCCCACCATTTCAGCTTCTTGACATCTTGCATTTCCCAACATCTTTGCAGGAACTAGTCGTTTCTATGCGACGCGGCCATAGATATGCCCTTCAATTTAGCTAATAATCGGCATGCTAGTCTGCAACTAACAAGTAACATTGTGGTTTTATAATTTAGGTATGAAGTAGCATGTACTTACGAACACTCCGGTGAGCTTGTCAAGCATCCAATGCTTGGGCGCTGCAACGCGCTTCAGGTGCTTCTTCGGTCCTCGTGCCTAGCAACCAGAAAAATAACTTGTCAACCCAACTAATGTAGTTAAACTTCCAGCCTAACAACAGACAACTCAGTTTCATTCGAAACACCATGCGACCTGTCTGGCTAGAGTTCGGCGTACAATATATTCATTTCCTACACGGTCCTTGAATGACAATTCCGACCGTGGCCTACTCGATAAAAACACAACAGGGTTTATGTTGACCCAATTTCTCTCTGCAAAAAGTTTGTGCTCAGGTAAACACTTTTGAAATAGACTTTTGAACGTAAAAGTATTGGTAACAGAAACATTTGGTTCAAATGGGCAGCATTGACACTAGCTAACTAGCCGATGGTGAAATAATTCGTCTTTTCGAATATCGTTTCATAGACCAAAACTTAAGTCCTTATTTCAATACAGGGACGAGCCATCGCCAAATGTTTGTCTTTTCAAATTATCACAGTTATATGTGGGATATTATATTCAGAAAAAGTGATGTTTGACGATGATTCTGGCGAGAATCGTTCGGAAACACAGCTCACCATGTTGGAGTCTGCGGGGAAAAGGACCTCCCACTTTCAGGCCTTAGAAAATAAGACCGAGTATTGGGCTGACGAGGGACAAACAGAGCGGAGTTTATATGTTCCGCTCTCTAGTGTCGCGGAGAGTAACTGCAACTGGATGTTCCTTGAACTTGTTAGAAATACGGAAGATGGTTATTTTAGCAGGCCAGGTACACATACCTCAGTATTTGTATTGTATTGAATGGTACAAATACTAATATGGCTCTCACTGATTCTTATATAATTGTAAATGTTTTATATATTTCGAATGAATGGCAGTGTAGCGATCCTCGCTATTTGAGCCATGTGACAATTCTCACCAAGTGTATTAACACTATTGGTGTGATGTGTAGGATGTTTGCCTAACACGCCAGAGATCTGGGTTTGCTTCCCGCTCCCTACATTCATTACTATATTCTCAAATGATAATGTGCCTAAGCAACGCACATACAGGTTAACTTATTTTCCGACAATGAATATACTGATTCGCAAGTCTAGCCTACATGTCTTCATCCTAATAAATATATATATATTGGTATGTACTGTAGCCTATGTGTTTTTGTCTTCTCCGAGCCTCTCATTTTAAATTGTCCATATCTCTCAGGAAATGCCAGCGGGCCCTTCAGTTTATGCGGCGCGAGATAATAAAGCTGTTCTGAGGCGCAAATGTCACTAGTCACTATGCTTTAAGTGTATGCTCTATTTATCTTCTCATAGTTACAGAAGTTAAGGACTTACACAAAGACACCGCATTATGCTTGACCCCTGGCCCTCAATAAACATGCAACAGTGTGTCTGTTGTAGCCTATCAATGGTGTGTTTTTATATGTTTGACAAATCTTTCTAAAAAATCATGCCTACGAATATTCTGTTCTGTTTCTGTATAGGCCAACAGCCCATTTTCCTTTCATTATAAGACTTGCGTGACCTGTTGATTTGAGAAGTCACCACTAGATGGCGACATGTTATAAAATGTTAACAGTTCTCAGCAATCAAGAGTTTATGAATGAATTTACTCAAATAATATGTACAAATGTTGCATCTGGTCGGCGAAATGACAAATACGATTCAGGTTTGGTATTCTTTATTTTCCACCCCAAATGCAGTGAAGTAACAAAAATACAAGCATTTAAATATGATCTAGTACATATTTTCATAAAGATACAAATGAGATGCAAACGGAGAAAGTGCTAAAACAAAAATCAACATCAGTTATGATTCCATCTGTCATTTCAAAAACAAAAAGAAAAGAGAGAAAAAAAAAGAAATAGGTCCCTCTCCCTTTCTAAAATAAGGCCTCAATTTAAAAAAAAGGTGTGATTTAAAAGAGAGAAACTTAGGACCATACAATCAGTGCAGTAGCTAGACAAGTGATTCATTTTTTTTTCTCCAACTTTTTTTTCCTTTACAAAATCAATAGCAAGAAGTGTTTCTCAAGCTAAAACAAAAAGAACATGACCACAAAAATATCTGAAATGTCATAAGGAAAGTAAAACAAACATTTAATGAAAAGTAAATGTTCTTGCTAGTCTGGAAGCTCAAAGGGTTTCTGATTAGGAAATAAGTTGGTGTAGTTATCTTGCATTTCCGTAGAGTCAAAACTTAAAGGGAAACTTACAGGAATATTTTCCCATGCAAGCAGTCACACACACTCGTGCTCTCTTACGATCAAGTGATCCAGCAACTAAAACTACAAAACAATAAGGACCCTGTTTAGATATGTAGCCTACTCCTGCTTTGGTCTACTGTCGGCCTACTGACTGACTAACTCGAAACGGTAAAAACACCAACATATCACATGGTGAAAGAAGCATGATGATGCCAAGTGACTCACACTTGGAACATGGGAACTTAGTCAATTGGAATGTTTCCTCTTTATTAAGAGGTAATCTTGTTTCTGTAGTCTTCTGAACAGGTACTGTTCAAAAATATATATAATTTACACAGTCATTAGTTTATAATTAATTAGCCTTCAGCTCTCACAAGTCAACCCCCCTCCAAAAAAAATACAATATATTTTTTAAAATCACCCTTCTTTAACCGCCTCATTACATGTAACCCTCAGGAACTATTGTGCATGTCCTATATGGCACCCTATTCTCTAATATATATATAAAAACACACAGCACTACTTTTGAACAGGACACACAGGGCTCTGGTTAAAAGTAGTACATGGGCCCTGGTCAAAAGTAGTGCGCTATATAGGGAATTGGGTGCCATTTTGGACATACACATTGACAGTACAACAGCAGAGTAGGTAGTAATGGAGCGTTTTGGCTCTAGGACCACAGGGGACAGAGATGGAGGGGGACGACGACAGATGAAGAGACTTATAATAGAGAGAATGATGGGGCAGGAACTATGATTCATTTCACCTACAGAGTTACCAGGTACACGAAGACCATGGACGTTAAGACTCATTAATTTATTTAGATACAGACACTGACAGCACCATACAGGTCAGGTTACCGAGACTACACAGGCTTCTGATGCCTCCTGTCATGTCTGTCTTATGTCACAGGGACCTGAATAATCACACACACACACACACACACCCTGGTGTTCCATCAAACCCGCTGAACTCTCCTGAATGTTGGGGTAACTGAATAAGTGACAAGTGCCTGTTTCACGGCTGCTACTTCCATTACCGGATCGTAATACCATCCATCCCTCCTTCTGCTGGTGTGTGTGTAGGGGGCCCTTGGGAAGTAGAGTGAAATTGACAGACAGGCCCGAGGCTCAGGTTCCCTCAGTAACATAGTATTTTCTGTGAGACACACAAAAACATTAGACCCTGTGTCTATCCTTTCTCCTTTAAATTTAGAACGGGATACAGAGGAAAAACAAGAGAACAGCATGCTCTTTTTGGGTCAGGTTGTGTTCATAACTTGTCCTTTAGAGAAAAACAGAGGGTGACCCCCAAAAAATGTCTAATTTCGTGTGTTTGGGTGAGCACCCAGCCGGGACATTAGAGTTTATGTCAATCCAACCTAGAGAGTAATGAAAGGGAAAGAATGAGAGAGCACAAATCTCCTCATTTCATCCCTCCATTTGGGTGGGTCAGCATCCGGCAGGTACATCCGCTATGAAGTCAAACTCGTTCTGTCCTAGCCAGAGTTCAGGCAGCTCGTTAGCCTGGTCCAACCCCAGCTCTACGACCAACGACATCAGAACCTCCTCGTCCACCGGGTCAGAGTCAATAATCCCCCCACAGCCCTGATTCCTCCCTCCAACACCTCCAGGGGTACCCCCCACCAGCTGCCCCGCCGAGCCCAGCGTTGAGGCCCCAAACCCCCTCTGAGGTCCTGACGTAGGCCCAGAGGCTACGCCGCCACTTATACCTCCAGCCAGACTCTGGTAGTGGGAGTTGAGTTTCTGGAGCTGCATGCTGGCGAGGAGGTGAGGGCCGGTCTGGAGGGACTGCAGGCAGAATGGCGGAGGTTTGGAGAGGGATGGAGAGGTGGAGGTGTGGAGGGTGGTGGAGGAGGAGGGTAAGGGGCCACCCCCGGGTGTCTTGACAGGCACTGCCGTCCCGGTGTAGTGGAGGAGGGTGAGGGAGGATGACGGCAGCTCGCGGTCCTTCATGACAACGTGGGTGGGGCTGGAGAACAGTAGTGAGGTCATCACCTGGGGATGCCTGGGAATGAGGAAAAGATGTTACGATGACGTCATCAAACAGGGACACTACACAAGGCGGAAGAGATAACAGAGAGTACTAAAAACATACAAGGTTCTGATAAGAGATATGACATCATAGCGGCTGGATCACAGAGTGATGATAAAATTCATTTTCTTTGCTCTAACAGCCAGAAGTCAATTGTTTTACTAGGCTACCCGCTAAGTTGAGACTGGAGACTGTGTCCCGGCTAAAAATCATTGTCTAATTTAATTGGTGGGTCACACAAACAAACAAAAAATACATATTTTTTTGCTTTTTACATTACAAAGAGAAAGGCTGTATCCCAAATGGCACCCTATTCCCTTTATAGTGCACTACTTTTGACCAGAACCAACCAAGGTTTGGGAACTTGGGATACAGACTAAGTCAATTAACCATGAAAATACCATAGGCTCAGAGAGAGGGGACTGACTGACTGTCTGGGCTTCATAATAGGGTTAAAAGACAACAGACCCATTGAAGTCTGAGTCACATGATAACATACACACTCCTTTTCTCAGGGCAATATGTATGTATGTGGGTGCGTGCATGTTTGCGTGAAAGGGACACACACGTCCAGTCATGAGGCTGTCATTTTAGGCAGTTAATCGCTTAATTGTATGTGCTGATCCACTGGAACCCCCTTCCTGAGACACACACTCATCCAACCCCCTTCCTGCCCCAGCCCATATTTAGGGAGAGGATAATTGCTACAGGCATGCATGCAGCTGCACTGGGCCTATAGAACACACACACCCGTCATCTTCTGTGGCCTGCCATTGACAGCTGTTTGGTATTCACCACTTTGTGTGTGTTCTCTGGTCCTTTGTGTTCATTATTCATTGGATGATTACTGTCAGAGGCAGACTGACTGCACATGGTTCCTCAACACAACAGCTTTCTATTACACTGATGATGCTGACGGGAAGACAGACAGACCGATAGGAGGAAGGAGAGACACTGGGCCATGTTCAAATATCAGTGGTGGAACAAGTACCCAATTGTCATACTTGAGTAAAAGTAAAAAGGTACCTTAATAGAAAATGGCTGAAGTAAAAGTGAAAGTTTACCCAGTAAAATACTACTGGTGTAAAAGTCCAAGTATTTGGTTTTAAACCAGACGGCACAATGTAGTCTATTATTTACTGGGCGGAAAGCCAGGGAAACACTTCAACAAAGCATTTGTGTTTAGTGAGTCCGCCAGATCAGAGGCAGTAGGGATGTTCTCTAGTACTTCTGGGTGACAGGGAAAATGTATGGAGTAAAAAGTACATTATTTTCTTGAGGAATGTAGTGCAGTAAAAGTTGTAAAAATTATAAATAGTAAAGACACCCCAAAAAACTACTTAAGCAGTACCTTAAAGTATTTTATTTAAGTACTTTAAACCACTGTCAAATATCCTTCCATTTATATCTGTGATTATGCCTTCCTCAAGGAAGGAGAATGCTTTTTGAAAGTATTCCAACAGAGCCTATTGAAGTGGTATGTGTCTCACTAAATTGCTTCATTAAAACCTATTGCCAAGAAGACAAACTGTTGATTGAATAGCCTACCTTTGTCAATTAGCAAGGCTAGTATATTTAGCCTATATAAACTAATCACATTATGTCAGACAATCACTATAGAAGTTACTTGGAACAGGTTTTCAGTAATATGGTTAATCATATCGGTCTCCCGGTGGACTTGAGGGTCAGACCTGAAAGAGCATAAAATGCGTCTCATCTCTCCCAACAACTGCGGTGTCAATTACCATGCGTGACGAACAAATTGAAACGTCAATCTGCACACACACACCTTCACCATATGCTGAGGCTTAGCATGGCCACTTGTTTTAATTGAATCAACACATTTAACTATGGGGTGGAGGAAACAACGCAGAAAGGATATTTAATCACCCTACAAAATGCCATTAACGTATAGCCAGCCTACTTTGCATAACACATATAGGCTAACTCATGTTTGTGACATTTTTTGACCCCATTTGCAAATTTGGTCAAATTGACTAAATAGCTTATTCAAATCTAGGCTTTTAGGAGATGAATGTTATTGAGTAGTGTCATAAATCGTTCAAATCGCGCGTAAAATGTATTTCATTTCAGGGTGTAGGCAAACTTCAGAATGCAGATCGGAAAACTGTAAAAAAACAAAGCAAGTGTTTGGCGAATACAAGTGCACACTCTGCCTTATTGCTCTGCGAAAGAAAACAAATAGTAATGCAAACCATGGGCAATGTCAAATAAACTTACAAATAGCATTAACAGAAAATGTATACAGGCAAGAACAAACCTTTTAGAAAAACGTTCAGCACAGCAGAGAAGGTCCGTGTGTGGAGAGGATTGGTGAGATGTGTAATGAACCCAAATCAACTCGCAAAACCACACCAGTAAGTAAATGTTTTGTTGTCAACTAAAACGTTTGTTAATAGTGGTCTATATTTAGCAAGTCGTCCGTTAGGTCCTGTTAAACTGTAGCCATAAAGTAAACGGTTGTGGATCAGGACATTGTCCCCGTGCAGCGTCTCGCCTTCACTCTCAATTTCTCTCTAGACTGGACGACTCGGGCAGAGTTCCCTCAATGGTGTTGTTACTGAATCTAAAGGATTATTCATTCGCTCGCTCACTCACTCGACCCTCAAGAAGCGGCGGGCGAAGTGCGTTTGTGGCTGGACAGCATCAAAATCCCGGCCAAGAGTAGGAAGAGAATCGGACAGACGCACAAGGGCTATCGCCCAACAAACGGTTCGGTTAATGGTTAATTCCAGTACCTTAGTGATCCAGTTTCCACAG
Organism: Oncorhynchus kisutch; assembly: GCF_002021735.2. Lineage (NCBI taxonomy): Eukaryota > Metazoa > Chordata > Actinopteri > Salmoniformes > Salmonidae > Oncorhynchus > Oncorhynchus kisutch. The sequence goes on along the minus strand of NC_034182.2, from coordinate 20,048,508 downwards.
TTTCCGTGTGCCCGTCATGAAAGCGCTCAACTGAGGCAGATGTTCTTTATTCTCAAGAGCGAGCGCCTTTCTCTACAATCACAGATCAAATAGTGTTCTATTCTATTCTCAACAGCCATCTCACTGATTATCATTCATGAGGGAACGCATACCCCCAACACCTCTCAATGCACTTGAAACAATAACTGATGATTTGCACAACATAAAATGTGTCACCAAAATGAAAAACAGTGTGGGCCAACACACTCGCACTAGCCTACTTAGACAGACACCGTGGATGCTGTCATCAATTAGGTAGGCCTATTTAATATTTTAAAGTCCTCTGTTACAACTATAGGTCAAATAACTCATGTCATCGTGAAATAAAATGACAGACCGAAACATTTCCCAAAATTCGAGGTTCTATCAACCCAGACCCATTGACAACACAGCCTTTTTTCAGATCCTCTGTTCATTCATGCATTGATTTTTAACAATTCGTCTCAATATTGTCAGAGAGAGAAAAGAAAACATGCCAAGGCACCTTCTTTTAAAACACCACGCGCCTTAATTCCTTTTCAGTTAACCACATAAAGGCTTGCGAGCATCTGTCTTTATTGTGGTCAAGTCCCGTCAGTGCGCGGGGACAGTTCTCATGTAGATGAGGCTCAAGCATGATGTATGGAAGTACGGGGAGTCCTCTTTCTCCCCGGTGAGAAAACGTTATGCAAATGAGACGAACGGTTTTCAATTTCCCTCTTGAATGTAAAACTTGAAAAAAAACGGGTAAAAACAGACCGACCCACATAAACGCAAATGAACGTCAGCTTGTAATGTTCAACAACTCTCCTTTGATACATTTTTTTTGCAAGCCTAGTTATATTATAGACTGAGCCCTAAAGCAAACACTTATCTTATGACAAAACAATTCATAATCTAAAAAGGTCAACTGATGTCATATTCAAATCAAATGATGACATCCTATGGAGGGAAACATGATGTTTTGCATAAAATGTCGTTGGGAAGGCCTGATGCAGTCAGTCTAGTCGTCATACGGGACATGGCAGGCAGGTGTGCTATTCAACAGCATGAATAGAGTTGGGAGTTTGATTTCAGGCTGGGGAGGAGAGTAAACGTTCTTATCTATACACAAGGCTCTGAGTTTCTTTAGTAAAGCTGTCAGGCAGATAGGATGTGTATGGTTAATGTATGGAAGCCATGCCTTTTCTCAATTGGATTTGCGCAACTCCTGCGTCCTCTTTACTCTGCCCTCTCTTGCCTCCCTTTTCCTAAGTCAGCAAAACTTAAGCAGCTGGTTAGGATAATTAAGGTAGTAGGTTAGGAAAAGTGTTAGGGTTAGCTAAAATGATTTCCGACTTGACTTGAATATGTAAACTGACATCACTTTCACATTAGCGGCATCCCTTCTAGACATGACCGCACTTCATCTGTTGAATTACATTTACAGTGGTGGAGCCCAAAATAAGTGAGAAGTGATTAAAAACAAATTAAATGAGTTGTGTAGGTCATTTTAAAAGGCACAATAAGTTCCATATTGTTTTTAAACGTGTGTATGCTTTTCTCAACAACAACAAAAAGAAGCTAAATCAAAAGGGGGTGTGGCAGATTTCAAAACTCTTACAAAAATGACAACTTGATGAAAGGTGGCTATCAAGGAGGGAAGGACACTCATCCGTCGCCTACTAACGAATTGTCATCACCACCTGACCACTTATCGGTTTCTGGGTCATGGGAGAGAGAGGTGTGGAAGACGGACTTTTCTTCAAATGATTAAAGGCCCAATAAATAAAGTGGATTGAGAAATATTTTTGGTTGGCAAAGGACTGATAATTTGGCCATATTGCCAATCCAAAAATAAAGTGATATGCCATGCAACAGCTCTATGCCAAATGTTCAAAATTGTCTTTAAGAAATCTGAGGAATTATCAATGTTTTAAATAGAGGAATTATCAATGTTTTAAATAGAGAAACAGTATGTCTTAAAATATTTTTGGGAATCCAGGCCCTGAAGTTGTCTTGTTCTGGTCTCCATGCAGTCATATGGGGAGTTTGGGGGAGGAGGTGGAAGACAGAACTACCCTACTCTGTCTAAATTCATCCTTTTTACTGAGTCTTTGCGCAATAGGCTGTCACAGAGCTGTTTACAAGATAGGAGTTTCAATCAGTTTCGTCTTTCCTCCGAACCCATAAACAGACTAATGAGTTTCACATGCACTCTGAGGAAAACCACAACTCTGACCACAGAATCCATAAAGTGTGTGTGTGTTTGTCGCTGAGTGTGCGTACTCTGTGTGTGTGTTCTGGTTGTGGTCATAATGTTTAAACGAAATCCATAAAGATCACACAGAACTTCTGTTCCACACATGGAACCCACTTTGATTCCCCACCTCTAGGCTGCATCCAAAATGGCACTATATTCCCATAGGGCTCCAGTCAAAAGTAAAAGTAGTGCACTATAGCGAACAGTGTCATTTGGGACACAGACCTACATTTGGTGAGTTTCCTATACTGGATGTGATTGAAGCTCATGTTTTAATCAGTTTGTATAAAATAAAATAAAATGTTATTTACACCATATAGACGGCAAAGGTGAACCATAAAAAAAGTTGTACTTTTGTGAAACCAAAAGCAAAATTATTTTTTAAAACTGTTCTACACTCCTAATGTACTTACAGTTGAAAGTAAAACATGCGGTTTGAACAGGACTGAAATCAAATTTGCCCGATGCTTTCGCGTAAAAGATTTCATTAGACAAGAGATCAGATCATTGACATGCCACTTAAAAACACAGTCTGTACAATATATACTGAACAAAAATAAACATGTGTTGGTCCCATGTTTCATGAGCTGATATAAAAGGTCCCAGAAATGATCCATACGCACAAAAAGCTTCTCTCTCAGATTTTGTGTACAAATTTGTTTACATCCCTGTTACTGAGCATTTCTACTTAGGTGGATGGAATATTTTGGCTGACAGGTGTGGCATATCAAGAAGCTAATTAAACCGCATGAACATTACACAGGTTCACCTTGTGCTGGGGAAAATAAAAGGCCACTAAAATGTGCAGTTTTGTCACGCAACAATGCCACAGATGTCTCAAGTGGAGGGAGCATGCAATTGGCATGCTGGCTGCAGGAATGTCCACCAGAGCTGTTGTCAGAGAATTGAATGTTCATTTCTCTACCATAAGCCGCCTCCGTCAATTTAGAGAATTTGGCAGTACAGCCAACCTGCCTCACAACCGCAGACCTTGTAACCATGCCAGCCCAGGACCTCCACATAAGACTTATTCAGCGTCTGAAACCAGCCAACCGGACAGCTGATGAAACTGAGGATTATTTCTGTCTGTAATAAAGCCCTTTTGTGGGGAAAAACTCATTCTGATTGGCAGGGCCTGGCTCCCCAGTGGGTGGACCATGCTCCCAAGAAGGGTGGGCCAATGCCCTCCCATGGCTGCGCCCCTGCTCAGTCATGTGAAATCCATAGATTAGGGTCCAATTTATTTAAATTGACTGATTTCCTTATGTGGACTGTATCTCAGTAAAATCTTTTAAATAGTTGCGCTTATATTTTTGTTCAGTTAAGAAAAATGCCCATATAAAGCTCTTGAAAAGTACTGCACTCATGTAGTGAAGATCATCTGTAACACTAAGATCATAAAACAAAGTTCTTGTCAGGATACTCTATATGGGGTGTAAGATTATCTTAATGCTGAAGATTATCTTTGTTTTTGGGAAACTCACCCCAGGGAGGCATGAACATACAGCACCAGGGAAGCAGCTAAAGAGGTAACACGAGCCCCCAACATGTCTGCTTTACTCGTTTAGCACAAATCTTAACATAGCCCATCCTAAATGCTTCCCACGCCTAAATATGTACACATTTAAGTCTAATATTACAACCCACCCATAGCCCAGGTTCTAAACTGAAAATTTAGAAGCAAAATATAACAAGGTAGGAATTCTGGGCCATGCAATCTTATTCATTATGATCTAAAAGGCTAAAATCATTTTCAAATTCTGATCCTAGTACAGCATTCATACTCAGACCCTTTGGGAATACGGGCCCTGGAAGCCATTTTTAGAGCAGAAATTCTCAGTCTGGTCCATGGCTAGTCAAACCAGAATCTCCTCCCCACAGTAAAAAAAAAAAAACTATACAAAGACAAAACGGAAACAGCAAAATCAGCACCCTACCCTCCTCCTCGTCCCCTACAATAAAACATCCCCCTGGAAACATTCAAGTCATGTTTTTCCACAATTCTCCTGCTCCACCCCCCCCCCTCCCCTCACACTCCAACATCTCCCTCTCCTCCCCGTTGGCAAAGGATGGAGCTCCGACATACGGTCTTCATCAGCCTGGTGTGTGTGTTCATTACCCCAGGAGGCCCTGATTGGAAACATGAGACTCTGCTCTTAAACCACATTCTTCAAATTCCCTGTAAACAACAGAGGGGAGAGATGGAGGGAGGGAAAAACAGGGTTAAATTAATCATAGATACTTAGAAATAAGCACAATGAAAACACTCACGACTCAAAGTGAAAACACACAGAAGAAAATGCATTAATTTCTCTGACATTGTGTCCATACAGAGCATGTACCCGCACACACACACACCTCAGCCTCGCCATCAGTGACAGCGTTAGCATGCCGCTAAGTGTGGACAGAAGTGCTGTCAGTGATAATTCAGATTTATCTGTAGATGAAAGGAGAAGTAACCTCCTGTTAGCCTGGTTTAGATAAGGAGGTGTGTATGTGTGTGCGGGAGGAGTAGCCTAGCGGTGACTAAGAGTTCACTTGTCTAAATGTAATGTAAACTCAGCAAAAAAAGAAACGTCCTCTCACTGTAAACTGTGTTTATTTTCAGCAAACTTAATGTGTACATAATTGTATGAACATAAGATTCAACAGACAAACTGAACAACTTCCAGACATGTGACTAACAAATGGAATAATGTGTTCCTGAACAAATGGGGGGGGGGTTGTCAAAATCAAAAGTAACATTCAGCATCTGGTGTGGCCACCAGTTGCATTAAGTACTGCAGTGCATCTCCTCATGGACTGCAGCAGATTTGCCAGTTCCTGCTGTGAGATGTTACCCCACTCTTCCACCAAGGCACCGGCAAGTTCCCGGACATTTCTGGGGGGGATGGCCCTAGCCCTCACCCTCCGATCCAACAGGTCCCGGACGTGCTCAATGGGATTGAGATCCGGGCTCTTCACTGGCCATGGCAGAACACTGACATACCTTTCTTGTATGAAATTGCGCACAGAACAAGCAGTATGGCTGGTGTCATTGTCATGCTGGAGGTTCATGTCAGGATGAGCCTGCAAGAAGGGTACCCGGCAAAGCACAGCGTTGAGATCGCCTGCAATGACAAGCTCAGTCCGATGATGCTGTCACACACCGCCCCAGACCATGACGGACCCTCCACCTCCAAATCGATCCCGCTCCAGAGTACAGGCCTTGGCGTAGCACTCATTCCTTTGACGATAAATGCGAATCTGACCATCACCCCTTGTGAGACAAAACCGTGACTCGTCAGTGAAGAGCACTTTTTGCCTGTCCTGTCTGGTTTGTGCCCATAGGCAACGTTGTTGCCGGTGATGTCTGGTGAGGACCTGCTTAACAACAGGCCTACAAGCCTGCAGTCCAGCCTCAGCCTATTGCGGACAGTCTGAGCACTGACGGAGGGATTGTGCGTTCCTGGTGTAACTCGGGCAGTTTGATGCCATCCTGTACCTGTCCCGCAGGTGTGATGTTCAGATGTACCGATTCTGTGCAGGTGTCGTTATACGTGGTCTGCCACTGTGAGGACGATCAGCTGTCCGTCCTGTCTCCCTGTAGCGCAGTCTTCGGCGTCTCACAGTAAGGACATTGCAATTTATTGCCCTGGCCACATCTGCAGTCCTCATGTCCTTGCAGCATGCCTAAGGCATGTTCACGCAGATGAGCAGGGACCCTGGGTATCTTTCTTTTGGTTTTTCAGAGTCAGTAGAAAGGCCTCTTTAGTGTCCTAACTTCTCATAACTGTGACCTTAATTGCATTAAAAGCATGGGAAACCATGTTCAAACCCTACACAATGAAGATCTGTTAAGTTATTTGTTTTTTTTTACAAATTATCTTTCAAAGACGGTCCTGAAAAAGGGATGTTTCTTTTTTTGCTGAGTTTGTTCGTTCAGCGATTCATTGTCTGTCGTAAAGAGGAAGAAAGAGAACGTGGATGCAACATGCAACAATTTCAAAGATTTTACTCAGTTACAGTTCATATAACAAAATAAGTCAATTGAAATAAATGAATTAGGCCCTAATCTATGGATTTTACCTGACTGGGAATACAGATATGCATTTGTTGGTCACAGATAAAAGGTAGGGGCGTAGATCAGAAAACCAGTCAGTATCTGGTGTGACCACCATTTCGTCATTCAGCGCGACATCTCCATTGCATAGAGTTGATCAGGCTGTTTATTGTGGTCTGTGGAATGTTGTCCCACTCCTCTTCAATGGATGTGTGAAGTTGCTGGATACTGGCGGGAACTGGAACACGCTGTCTTACACGTTGATCCAGAGCATCCCAAACATGCTCAATGGGTGACATGTCTGGTGAGTGTGCAGGCCATGGAAGAACTGGGACATTTTCAGCTTCCAGGAATTGCGTACAGATCCTGTGACATGGGGCTGTGCATTAGTCATGCTGAAACATGAGGTGATGGCGGCAGATGAATGGCATTAAGTGCATTCAAATTACCATTGACAAAATGCAATTGTTTTCATTGTCCGTAGCTTATGCCTGCCCATACCATAACCCCACCACCATGGGGCACTCTGTTCACGCCAGCAAACCGCTCACCCACACAAAGCTATACACGCCGTCTGCCATCTGCCCAGTACAGCTGAAACCGGGATTCATCCGTGAAGATCACACTTCTCCAATGTGCCAGTGGCCATCAAAGGTGAGCATTGGCCACTGAAGTCAGTTACGACCCTGGTGAGGACGGCAAGCACGCAGATAAGTTTCCTCTGAGACAGTTTGTCAGTTTGTGCAGAAATTCTTTGGTTGTGCAAACCCACAGTTTAATTAGCTGTCCGGGTAGCTGGTCTCCGACGATCCCGGATGTGGAGGTCCTGAGCTGGCGTAGTTATACAGTGCATTCGCAAAGTATTAAGACTTCTTCCACATGTTTTCCCCTCAATCTACACACAATACCCCATAATGACAAAGGGAAAACAGGAATACGTTATCTGCTTAAGTATTCAGAAACTTTGCTATGAGTATAAATTGAGCTCAGGTGCACCGTGCTTTCATTGACCATCCTTGAGATGTTTCTACAAAACTTTGAGTACACCTATGGTAAATTCAAACTAATTGGACACGATATGGAAAGGCACACATCGGTCTATATAAAAGGTCCCACAGTTGACAGTGCATGTCAGAGCAAAAACCAAGCCATGAGATCGAAGGAATTGTCCATAGAGCTCTGAGACAGGATTGTGTCGAGGCACAGATCTGGGGAGGGGTAAGAAAAACGTCTGCAGCATTGAACGTCCTCAAGAATACAGTGGCCTCCATCATTCTTAAATGGAAGTAGTATGGAACCACCAAGACTCTTCCTAGAGCTGGCCGCCAGGCCAAACTGAGCAATTGGGGGAGAAGGGCCTTGATCATGGAGGTGACCAAGAACCCAATGGTCACAGACAGAGCTCCAGAGTTCCTCTGTGGAGATGGGAGAACCTTCCAGAAGGACAACCATCTCTGCAGCACTCCACCAATCAGGCCTTTATGGTAGAATGGCCAGACGGAAGCCAGTCCTCAGTAAGAGGCACATGTCAGCCTGCTTGGAGTTTGCCAAAAGGCACCTAAAAGGACTGACCATGAGAAACAAGATTCAGGTTTGATGAAACCAAGATTGAACTCTTTAGCCTGAATGCATCACGTCTGGAGGAAACCTGGCACCATCCCTACGGTGAAGCATGGTGGTGAAAGCAAAATGCTGGGGGATGTTTTCAGTGGCAGGGTTTGGGAGACTAGTCAGGATTGAGGGAAAGATGAACGGAGCAAAGTATGGAGAGATCCTTGATGAAAATCTGCTCGAGAGCGCTCAGGACCTCAGACTGGGGCGAAGATTCACCTTCCAACAGTACAACGAGCCTAAGCACACAGCAAAGACAATGCAGGAGTGGCTTAGGGACAAGTCTCTGAATGTCCTTGAGTGGCCCAGCCAGAGCTCGGACATCTCTGGAGAGACCTGAAAATAGCTGTGCAGCGACACTCCCCATCCAACCTCACAAAGCTTGAGAGGCTCTGCAGAGAAGGGGAGAAACTCCCCAAATACAAGTTTGTAGCATCATACCAAAGAAGACTCAAGGCTGTAATTGCTGCCAAAGGTGCTTCAACAAAGTACTGAGTAAAGGGTCTGAATACTTAGGTAAATGTGATTAGTTTATTTTTAATACAATGTTTTGCCTTGTCATTATGGGGCATGGTGTATAGAATAAGGATTTTATCATTTAAAAAAATCCATTTTAGATTAAGGCTGTAACGTCACAAAATGTGGACAAAGACCAGGGGTCAGAATACCTCCTGAATGTACTGTACGTGGTCTGCAGTTGAGGCCGGTTGGACGTACTGCCAAATTCTCTAAAACGACATTGGAGGCAGCTTATGGTAGAGAAATTAACATTCAATTCTGGCAACAGCTCTGGTGGACATTCCTGTAGTCAGCATGTCAATTGCATGCGCCCTAAGAACTTCAGACATCTGTGGCATTGTGTTGTGTGACAAAACTGCACAGTTTAGAATGGCCTTTTATTGTTCCAAGCACAAGGTACACCTGTGTAATGATCATGGTGATTAATCAACTTCTAAATATGCCACACCTGTTAGGTGGGTGGATTATCTTGACAATAAATGCTCAATAACAGGTATGTAAAAAATGTGTGAACAAAATGAGAGAAATACGCTTTCTGGGTGTATGGAAAATATCTGGGATATTTAATTTTAGCTCATTAAAACATGGGATCAACACTTTACATGTTGCGTTTATAAATAAAAAAAAGTCAGTATATGTGGAGACTGAGCATCCAGTACCAGGGTTGAGAAAAAAACTACATTCCAGATGCAACAAATGATTTGTGTTGTCTGTCTACACTGCATTCTCCCTCTGTGATGTGTGTGCGCGCGTACACTGCAGCAGTTCCCCAGACGGACAGTTATTCAAAATGCAAAACGTATAAGTCATGTACTTCCTCAGCAAGAGCAGATATGCAAATGAGGAAACAGAATAGGTAAATACACAAAGGTAACACTTCACTTGCATAACATGGTGATAGAGAGCTTATTTCCAACCAATGAATAACCAGCCACACACTTTACAACCTTTGTCTTGGGTCTCCATCTGTAGCTTTCAATATCATGTTTCAGAGCGATGCATGTCTGAATATGGTTAGGTAAACACTGTGATTGCATAGCGATGGTGAATATGTGTTGAATAGAAGGGGCAGGTCAAACACGTCAGTGTCTATACAGACAATGCTGCTTTGATTTCCTATTATTAAACAGGCTGTTTCACGTTTAACCAACAAAAGCTGTGAGAATGACAATCATACACTCATACAGTGCCTTCAGAAAGTATTCATACCCCTCTTCTTAAATCTACATTTTGTTGTGTTAGAGCCTGAATTCAAAATGGATTAAATAGATTCTCACCCATCTACACAATATCCCATGGTTTAGAAATGTTAGCACATTTATTGAAAACTAAATACAGAAATCTAATTTATCGAAGTATTCACACCCGAGTCAATACACGTTAGTCACCTTCGGCAGCGATCACAGCTGTGAGTCCCTAAGGCTTTGCACACCTGGATTGTACTAAATTTGCACATTATTATTACAATTATTTTAAAACAGACAAGTTGGTTATTGATCATTGCTAGACAGCAATTTAAGTCTTTCCAAAGATTTAAGACAATTTAAGTGAAAACTAGTCCACTAGTTAACTCCAGTATATATTTATAATTGGCCTTGTGTTTTTAGGTTATTGTCCTGCTGAAAGGTGAATTTGTCCCCCAGTGTCTCTTGGAAAGCAGACAATCAGGTTTTCCTCTAGGATTTTTCTTGTGTTTGCTCTATTCTGTTTCTTTTCATCCTTAAAAACTCCCTAGTCCTTGCTGATGACAAGCATACCCATAACATGATGCAGCCACCACCATGCTTGAAAATATTAAAAGTGATACTCAGTGATGTGTTGTATTTACCCCAAACATACTGTTTTGTAATCTGGACATAAAGTCCATTTCTTTGCCACATTTTTCAGTTTTACTTCAGTGCCTTATTGCAAAACAGGATGTATGTTTTAGAATATTTTTGATTCTGTACAGGATTCCTTTTATTTTTTTTCTGTCATTTAGGTTAGTATTGGAGTAACTAATGTTGTTGATCTATCCTCAGTTGTCCTATCATAGCCATTAAACTCTGTTTCAAAGTCACCATTGGCCTCATGGTGAAATCCTTGTGGTTTCTTTCCTCTCCAGCAATTTAGTTCAGAAGGACGCCTGCGTCTTTGTACTTACTGGGTGAATTGATACACCCTCCAAAGTGTAATTTGTAACTTCACCATGCTCCAAGGGATATTCAAATGTAAGCTTTATTTTTAACCGGTCTACCAATATGTGCCGTTCTTTGTGAGGCAGTTGAAATCCTCCCTGGTTTTGTGGCGAATCTGTGCTTGAAATTCACTGCTCAGCTGAGGGACCATACTGATAATTGTGTGTGGTGTAGTTATTCAAAAATTATGTTAAATCACTATTATTGCACAGAGTCCATGTAAGCAAATCTTTACTCGTGGATGTATTTAGGCTTGGGATAACAAAGGGGTTGAATAATTACTGACAAAAGACAAAGCTTTTCATTTTTTAATAATAAGTAAATAAAAATCTAAAAACATAATTCCACTTTGACATTATAGGGTATTGTGTGTAGGTCAGTGACACAAAATCTCAATTTAATCAATGTTAAATGTACCAATATGTGGAAAAAGGTTCAGGGGTGTGAATACTTTCTGAAGGCACCGTATAGATTGTTTTTTGACAAACAACCGTTTTATAGAGGCATGGTTTGGTTTCCTATTTGTTTGCATTGCATTGTAGTGTGTGTGTGTGTGTGTGTGTGTGTGTGTGTGTGTGTGTGTGTGTGTGTGTGTGTGTGTGTGTGGTAAAACCCATCATTATAGCAAGTCCTGTTGCATATGATTAAAAGCCAGCCTGAGCTAACAGACTAGGGGGTTTGCATAGCAGTGTGTGTGTGCGCGCTTACACACACACACATACTTGCACTGCCCAAGCATTCATTCCAATCAGCGCCTGGCAAAAAGCAACCATGTTTTCTATCCCTCTCTATTTTTAAACAGAGCTCAGAGTCTCGTAAATGTCCCCCAGATGTTGTTTGGAAATTCCGGTAAAGTGACGAGCAGTGAGCAGAGGTATTTACTACTTGTGTGTTAATCAATCGCAGCTCGTATTCGACAACTCTCTGGGAGCGAAGTGTTTGTCATGTTATCTCACACACGTTTATCATCTCCTGCAACATTAATAAGAAAGCTGTCGGAGCTCTCACAACATTAAAATATACACTACCGTTCAAAAGTTTGGGGTCACTTAGAAATGTTCTTGTTTTTGTCCATTAAAATAACATCAAATTGATCACAAATATAGTGTAGACATTGTTAATATTGTAAATGACTATGGTATCTGGAAACAGCAGATTTTTTTAATGGAATATCTACATAGGCATACAGAGGCCCATTATCAGCAACCATCACTCCTGTGTTCCAATGGCACGTCTTCTGAAACTCGTCAGTCTATTCTTGTTCTGAGAAATGAAGGCTATTCCATAAGAGAAATTGCCAAGAAACTGAAGATCTCGTACAACGCTATGTACTACTCCCTTCACAGAACAGCGCAAGCTGGATCTAACCAGAATTGAAAGAGGAATGGGAGGCCCCGGTGCACAACTGAGCAAGAGGACAAGTACATTTATAGTGTCTAGTTTGAGAAACAGACGCCTCAAGTCCTCAACTTGCAGCTTCATTAAATAGTACCTTTTAGCCATGACTGTTTATGCATGTGTACAAACACCTGCACGACATCAGCCTCAGGCAGTTGTAAAAACACTGCCCCTCAGTGTAATTCAAATTTACATTTTATTATTATTTTCTTACTTTTATCTTTGACAATCTTTCTATCTCCCACACAGCAACACCACTCCCACTTGTCTCCAGTTCCACATACCAACCCTCAGCCCATTCCATCTATCTCTGCTGGCCACCCACTTCGGGTTTCTACGCAACACATATCTTTCAACTATGCCGTGATGTTTAACGTACAATTTCAATCTATCTAATCCACAGATTGCGAGTTGAAGATAAATATTTTTACTAAGAGTATTAGTAATTGACTGACATCTCTCCAGATGTCCTAACAGTACTATTTCTTAGGTCAATTTTAGATCAATGCTATGCATTTTCAGCCATTCCGGAACCGGAGACCAGAAACAGGCTACCCGAGGGCAATACCAACATAAATGGGTCTATTGATTCTGTATCCTCAAAATCTGCAGAGCTTCGATGACTTTATGTCCCAAATATTTAACATTTTGTTGGAGGCAAGAATTCTATAGTAATTTTAGTTGAAAAGCACAAAGTCCTGAATCTTGCATAGTTTTATATATCAACTCATACACCCTGTACCATGGAATCTCTACTTCAAAAATCTCTTCCCAACTATTTTGCAATCTGTATGGCACAGTTGTCAACATCCTGTCCTCAAATGAAACTGGTATACTTCCCTATTTATGCTATTTTTATTTCTCCGCCAATTTTGATCTTTTGTATTGGGCAGACAGACCAGTTCCCTACCTCCTCCCGCTGCCACCTGCCTCCTCCATTTTTGGGGTAATGCTGTAATCAATTGGTTGTACTCTTGGATTGAGCAGACCTTCCCATACAATTCTGATAACTCCATGAAGGACATAACTCTACCATTCCAATTTACAATATAATTTACAAACAAAATACCCCTTTCAAACATCTTTCCCATAAATACAGGTATTTTATCAACCAACACATTTGAGTTCAGCCATAATATTTGTTGTATCTTTTCAGGGGGATGAAATTGAACTTGTAGCCAGCTCTGCAATGCTTGTTTGAAAAACTGAGAAAAGTATCATTTTCAATTAAATCGAAAATGAGACATGGCAATCTGCACAAAGGCAAATTTGCCAATTTAAAAAAAAAACTTTAACTAGGCAAGTAAGTTAAGAACAAAATCTTACTTACAATGACGGCCTAGGAACACTGGGTTAACTGCCTTGTTCATGGGCAGAACGACAGATTTCTACCTTGTAAGCTCGGGGATTCGATCCAGCAACCTTTCAGTTACTGGTCCAACGCTCTAACATCTAGTGGAAAGCCTACCTGCCGCCCCTCATGGGCATTTATGGAGTTGGTCCCCCCTTTGCTACTATAACAGCCTCCACTCTTCTGGGAAGGCTTTCCACTAGATGTTGGAACATTGCTGCGGGGACATGCTTTCATTCAGCCACAAGAGCATTAGTGAGGTTGGGCACTGATAATGGGCGATTAGGCTTGGCGTGTAGTCAGCATTCCAATTCATCCCAAAGGTATTCGATGGGGTTGAGGTCAGGGCTCTGTGCAGGCCAGTCAAGTTCTTCCACACCAATCTTGGCAAACCATTTCTGTATGGACCCCGCTTTATCAAACAGGAAAGGGCCTTTCTCAAACTGTTGCCGCAAAGTTGGAAAAATAGAATTGTCTAGAATGTCATTGTATGCTGTAGCGTTAAGATTTCCCTTCACTTTTCACTAAGGGGCCTAACCATGAAAAACAGCACCTGAGCATTGTTCCTCGCCCACAAAACTTTACAGTTGACACTATGGATTGGGGCAGGTAGTGTTCTCCTGGCACCCACCAAATCCAGATTCATCTGTCGGACTACCAAATGGTGAAGCGTGATTCATCACTCCAGAGAATGCATTTCCACTGCTCCAGAGTCCAATGGAGGGAGCTTTACACCACCGCGGACGCTTGTCATTGCACATGATCTTAGGCTTGTGTGCAGCTGCTCGGCCAGAGGTTTATGCACTATGCACTTCAGGGGTCCCATTCTGCTACCACTTGACGCCGTAGCCACTGTTGCTCCTAGACGTTTCCACTTCACAATAACAGCACTTACACAGTTGACCAGGGCAGCTCTAGCATGACAGAAAATTGACCAACTGACATCCTCTAACAGTGCCCCGTTGCAAGTCACGGAGCTCTTCGGTAAGGGCCATTCTACTGCCAATGTTTGCCTACATAGATTGAACAGACGTACAATCTTATACACCTGTCAGCAATGGGTGTGGCTGAAATAGCCGAATCCACTAATTTGAAGGCTCATAAACATGACTATGTGGTAAATAAACCGATAAACATCGGAGAGACGGCTCCTGCCGCCGCAGTCATGCGGTAGAACTCTAATGAAAACGCTGCTTAATTAATTAATTAATCTCAGTCGGTAATTTGGCAGTGCGCCCAATAGAGACGGCAAAGGAAACGGTTTTATTCCCTCCTGATTGTTGAAATCTTTCCAAAATGGCCACCAAGGACATTGGACAGACTTAAAAGTGTGATTTAAAGTTTGGTAATCATCTTCAGAAGGAAACTTCTGCGAGGCAGTCAGTCTCACACACACAAACAAGTCATTTTAATTCAGACTCCCCACGGGGCTCATAACTGCCCCTGGTCGCTCCACATAAAAGCTATTAAAACAAATCAACCTAAACGGCAAGACATGGTCTCTGTTGATGCTGTGTTAACTACAGCTGTGCAGTGGTGGTGATAGATGCTGGCATGCCACGGCTGGCATGCCATGCCAGGGCAGTAGACCACATTGTTAGGCCATCGTGTGTCAAGACTCAAGCTCCCGGTTCATGGCGTGATAACCTAAGCCTGTGTGGTGCTGTGCGTCTGTTTCCAGGCCTGACAGACACAGTTCAAATGGTTTCCCTTGTTTGGGACCAATGGTTGTAATCATTGGTTTCCCTAGATTGGAAACTGCGGTAAACATTAGCTTCCAGTCTGCACTCTGGCACAGCTGTCTAGCAACCACATCCTGCTCTCAACTAGTACCACAGTTGTCTGTATGTGGTATGTTTCTCTCACACAACATGGTTGAAGGGGTGTGTATTTTGTCGTCACATACACTTGGTAAAACCAAGAGCACCTGAACCCCCAGTCACAGAAAAAAAATAGGAAGAGCGGAGAGAAAAGAAAGGAACACAGGGAAGGAAGGACATCAC
Source organism: Oncorhynchus kisutch (assembly GCF_002021735.2). Taxonomy (NCBI): domain Eukaryota; kingdom Metazoa; phylum Chordata; class Actinopteri; order Salmoniformes; family Salmonidae; genus Oncorhynchus; species Oncorhynchus kisutch. The sequence goes on along the minus strand of NC_034182.2, from coordinate 20,033,147 downwards.
CTTCATTTAAATGTATGGATTGAAATCCCATCAGAATAGGAGGAAAGGAAACAAGGGATCTCTGAACTGAAGGAGCAGATGTGACACTAGACCGACCGCACATTGTCTGCCTTTCATTTTACCGCTCTATCCCTCGGTCCATCCACTGATGGATCCGTGTTGTTTTCAACAGGTCAGTGGTCTGGTTCCATTTGGGTCCCTAGACCCCATACGCTAGCTCCTACTCCCCAGCCTCCTACTCCCTAGCCAGCCCTGAAGACAGAGACACCCCCATAATCACCCTGCTTCTACTCCCTAGCCAATAGTCTATCCCAACCAAACTACTGCTGGTCCCCCTGGAGTAGTGTAGTGTGGCTGTCAGCAGCATATACACCAAGAGACCACCACACACACCCCCTATCCAGAGTGAACGACAGGGTAGGAGGTGAGACAGGGGTCAACACTCCAGCACACATATACACAGACAAATCCCTAACACGTGTGCAAATGTGTGTACATCGAAACTTGTTCATCCACATACAGATGTACTATAAAAATTGGACAATCTGAGTATTGAGTACGTTTGACTGTATGATGAATTTGTCTAACATTTCACGCCCCACTTTTCCAGTCGTAACAAAGAGAGTAGTGTTTGACATTCTGATTAACCGGAAACATTAAAACACACATCCGTGTTTTCACCACAGCCAGAACAGAACACACCAGGCCAGCAGGCTGACAAATGTTGGGCCTGTGCCCTCCCAAAGAAGAGGGGGTCAGGGAGTGTGTGTATATGTGGAGGTCGGGTGACAAGTTTTAGGTGAGGGGTAGATTTGTCTCCTTGGGGTGCTGACAACACCCCCTGCTGTGTTAACTGTGGGGGCCATATGGGGGCACACAAACATTTGTCACAACCCACATTTTTACTTCGATACCAGGTTGAGTATCATGACACTCTATATCATCACGATTTCATGGGGAATAAAAAGCCAATGTCACAGATTGGCCATCATAAAGGAGGACCAATGCAATCTTATAATTAATTAAAGTGCCTTTATTTGATCAAGACATCTTTTGAGTTCAATAGAATTATATTTGAAATGTTTGATGTCAATTTTTCAAAAGAGCCAGTTATGCATTAATCAATCAATTAGATTTTTTACCAATTTAACTACACAATTGTAAATCTTTATTGATAAACTAGGTAAATCAAGACAAACTAAACCAATTCACTAGGAGTGTTTGCAGGCACTGAATTATTGAGCTTGTTTTGGCTGTTTTCATGGGGCTACAGATGAAAAACAATCTGTTTTCCTTCCATTTGGGACTCATTGTATTGTACTGATCAACACTTGCATAGACGCAATCTCTTCTTTTGTTAAAGTGTGCACTGTCTCTAAGACCAAATGACATCATTCACACACAGTGAGAGAGACAGGAGAGAAGAAGTGAATTCGGCAATACATTTGGTTTTTGGTGACAATCAGCTTTCAAATCAGCTTATTTTGCAACTTAATTACAAAGTATGAGGGCAGTGAACTGAAGCTAGCTTCAGCTGTAAGCTAGCAAGGAAATTTAGCCTACAACGCTGGAAGCTACCAATATCTTCTTGCATTGTAAAGTGTCCTAGCCTGTAATGGACATTGTTTTGCAAACAGTAATTAATAGTTGCAAAGTTTATACATGCCATATTGCATTATTCTAGGGCGTTTACTTCTGAGCAGCATGAGTGGGGAGCCAACATGATGCAGTCTAGACTCCCAGTGAGTGCAGTGGTTCCTCAGGACAGGCTAGAGCTAGCAATGAGTAAGTGGAGCAGGCACAGCGCAATAAGAGGACGGCTGTGCTATAAGAAAGAGTTGATCATCTCTATCAGTAGATATGAGACATTTGACAGAAGTACTGAAAGTTTAAAAAAATTCTAGTACTGTACCGTTTTCATGTTCTAGTATAAAAAAGGTGAGGTTTTGGTATACTGTGCAACACTAACACACACAGCGCTCTGGGCTTTAAATGTCTAAATAAACTGATGGTCTGGACGTTTAAATAAAAATAACCCTGTCCTTAAACTAAAGCAGTCCCATCTGGACTCAACAGTCAACAAAAGACACCATTTGGTGTATGTGTGAGAGAGTGGTCAAAGTTTGACCATTTGTTGCTTGTGAGTGGTTTCTCTAACTGTCCGACCTTTATGTTTTTTGGTAGTGGTTTTGATGTAATTGCTAACGCTAGGGTGTGTGAGTTTAGACTGTGGTTATGCCGTCTGATACCTTTGATGGTGGAGATGACCTTGTCCAGCTGTTTGGTCTCATTGCGGTCCGGTCGACAGCTGGGACTGATCTCCAGAGAGTAATCAGGACCGTACTCTGTGAAGAACTGAAGTAAACAACAACATAAAAAACTGTGAGATTAGTGTGTTAACCACAATGTAGAACAGATTTACACCAAATACAAGACTTGGGTTCAAATGTAAGAACTGGTACGGGAAACAAAGAGAGATGGTGCTAAATCAATGATTAGAACTGGTCTAGGAACCAAACGTCCAGCTGCAGAGAGAGGAGAGTTAACGTGTAAGAACTAGAGGTCGACCGATTAATCGGAATGGCCGATTTCAAGTTTTCATAACCGGAAATCTGTATTTTTGGGCGCCGATTTTTGTATATTTTTATACCATTATTTTACTGGGTCAGTTAAGAACACAGGCCGTCATTGAAAATAAGAATGTGTTCTTAACTGACCCAGTTAAATTGCAGTAAGCTACGGTAAGTTGCTAGCTAGCATTAAACTTATCTTTTAAAAAACAATCAATCATAATCACTAGTTAACTACACATGGTTAATGATATTACTAGATATTATCTAGCGTGTCCTGCATTGCATATAATCTGACTGAGCATACAAGTACCTAAGTATCTGACTGAGTGGTGGTAGGAAGAAGCAGGCGCGTAAACATTCATTCAAACAGCACTTTTGTGCGTTTTGCCAGCAGCTCTGTTGTGCGTCAAGCATTGCGCTGTTTATGACTTCAAGCCTACCAACTCCCGAGATGAGGCTGGTGTAACCGAAGTGAAATGTCTAGCTAGTTAGCGCGCACTAATAGCGTTTCAAATGTCACTCGCTCTGAGCCTTCTAGTAGTTGTTCCCCTTGCTCTGCATGGGTAACGCTGCTTCGATGGTGGATGTAGTCATTGTGTTGCTGGTTCGAGCCCAGGGATGAGCGAGGAGAGGGACTGAAGCTATACTGTTACACTGGCAATACTAAAGTGCCTATAAGAACATCCAATAGTCAAAGGTTAATGAAATACAAATGGTGTAGAGGGAAATAGTCCTATAATTCGTATAATAACTACAACCTAAAGCTTCCTAACACTTTGTTTTTGCATTATTTAAACCAAATTGAACAGGTTTTATTATTTACTTGAGGCTAAGTTGATTTTATTGATGTATTATATTAGGTTAAAATTAGTGTTCATTCAGTATTGTTGTAATTGTCATTATTACAAACAAAAAAATTAAGTGTAAATTTTAATCGGTATCGGCGGTGAAAAATCATAATCGGTCGACCTCTAGTAAGAACTGGTCCAGGAAATGAACAAACAAGAGATGCATTAGCCACAGTGCAGAACTGGTCTAGGAATCAAACATCCACAAACAAGCATTGAGTTGTGAAGATCTGGTCTAGGAACAGAAGCCAAACACTACAAACACCACTTCAAAACAACTGAAGGGAGTAAAATGTTAAGTTAAGAACTGATTCAGGAAAGACAAAACGGAAGCAAACACAGAGCCAGAATTAACCACAACAGAGTCACTTTGAGGGAACTTTGCAAGTGAAAGACGTGATGAAGCAGCAAGACATTATTTCATTTCAAACAGATGCTATCTTATTGAGACAAACAAAGACACACATCAGTGTAGTCTTGATAAGACCCTGGCTAGCCACCTAGCCCCGCCCCCCCCCCCCCCCCCCCCCCCCCCCAGTGAAGTATCATGTAAATCCGGCATAGCACTGGTGGAAAAATGAACAATACATAATGGCTCTATAAAGGAACATTAGGAACGCCAGGAGACATGGAGTGTACACACACCTTAACACAAGCTCACGCACACACACTCCCACAGCTGTGTGTGTGTGTGTGTTCCTGCTCATTTGAAATACACTGGGTGCTTTGTCTTTGTCAAATAGCTGTTTCATAGTGGTTCAGGCAGAGTATGTGTGTGTATCAGTGTGTTTGTGTCTGTGTTTACATTTTAGTAATTTAGCAGACCCTTGTGTGTGCGCGCGCGTCTGTTCCCAATTAGCCCCATTGAGTTTCTCCGGTACACCTCCCCCCAGTCCTGACGCAACTCAACATGCAAGGGATTACTAAAAACAGGAAACACAAAGATGACCAATTTTCCCATGAACCTAACGCTCTCATAGTAGTACAGTCCTGTCTCCTGCTGTGTGTGTCTCCTGCTGTCAGGATATTTGGGTTGGAATGGAACTACAGTACTGAGATGAGGGGGGACAGAGGAGAGATTAAGAGGGAAACTGGAGAGGAAGAACTGGGGGAGACTGGAGCGGGGGGGGGGGATGGGGTGAGGTCAAGGAAGACAGAAAAGGGGACGGACAGACAGACAGTTTGGAACGGATCATAACCCACAGATGGGGATAGGGGGAAAGGGACTGAGTGAGGGTGACGAGAGACCAAAAAGATGGGCAGAAAGATGGGGTGAAGAGATACAAGTATATAAGGGGATAGGGTAATACGAATGGGCTGAGAGCCCAAACCCCATAGGCTCAATGTCAAAATACCCAACATGCTCAAATGTCATATCATAGCCCAGATAAATGTACCATACTGTAACTAAATCCCCCACACCACACTCTCTCCCCTGTAAGTCTCTCCCTCCCTCTGTCTGTCTCCCTTCCCATCTTTCTGTGTTTGGTGGTTTGGAGAGAGACTAGCCTCAGCCAGAATAGAAAAGGAATCCAACCCTTGTTTATTGTTCCTGTTCTCCTCTACATCTCAGAAATGACTACAACTCCAGATATAAAGAGTCAATGTTGTGGAAAAAGCTCTGGGAAAACAAATCGAGAGAGTTCCTAAATAAAATGTCAACCCAGTCACATAGCGCACGTAGGCTTGTCTATCTTTCTCTGCAGCCCTACAACAGAGGGCTCTCCCTCGCTGTCTCGATATCCATCTTTCCTTCTCCCACCTCCCCCTCTCCGCAGTCCTGAAACTTATGTCAAGCTCTCTCTGTAGTCATTGTGTCTCTCTCTACCTATCCCCATTCTCTCACTGTCCTTCCTAAATGACCCCCCCCCTCCAATCCAACCACCCCTTTCTCAAGTGGCATGGACTTCTACAAAAAAGTAATACAACAGAGAAAATAGTCAGTCACCAGGTCAGGGCCCACTGATCCTCATTGTCCTTGGCGGCCCATCCTAAATGGGACCCCATTTCCTTTATAGTGCACTACATTTGTGATGTACCTCTTCTGTTCTATTTAGAACAGGTTGTTTCTCTCTCACACTCACATCCTCATCCCAGCTCAGTTTTCCGGTGATTGAGGCCAGTATTCCGGGAGCCTAGTACTTCCCCACGAGCAGACGGAAGGGACACGCACCAGAGAGGACAGGAAGTACCAAGGCTGAAAACAGGAAGTACAGGGGCGGGACAGGCTAAGCCTATAGTACTTATCCTATGTTCCAATGTACATACTAGAATACTACTAATGCATGCTCAATACATGGTTTCATACTAAGTAGTATGTTGTTAGTGTGGATAATGGAACACAGCCTATTCACTACAGCAGGGCTTTCCAACCCCAGTTGTAACTAACCTGATTCATCTTATCAATCAGTTAATTGTTAGAATCAGGTGCGCTGGATTAGGTTTGGAGTGGAAACCTACAAGACGGTAGCCCTCCAGGAACAGCATGGTTGGAGAACGCTGTACTAGAAATACCAAAAACCCTGGGATTTTTTGTCCTAATAGCCCTTCTACTTCTTACCCATCTCATTTATTTTCTACTGAACTCTGTTTTGGGTATCACGGAGGGGCCTTGGTCATACACAGTCTTGCTGCGGTAAGGGAGGAGGATGGGAGGGACAGAGGGTGAGAGGGAGGGGTATAAGAGGGGAGTCTGAGTTCTGTGTTTGTTTTTGCATGGGGCTGTGCTGGGAATCACTCAGTGTAAATCTGAAAAAACAGACTAAAGAGAAAAAGAGAGAGGAAATAAAGATGTTGAATGGCTGGAGACAGACCGGTTCCACACACACACTGAGCTGGCCAAAAGCAAGGCAAGTTCAGGCCTATAGAACCCCTCGAGTGGGTTGGGTCCAAAATAAACCGTTTCCTCAATCTAAGATAAGAACTGAATGTGAACAAACCCACAGGCCATGTCCCAAATGGCACCCTATGGGACCTAGTCAAAAGTAGCGCATTACATAGGGAATAGGGTGTCATTTAGGGAGAAACCCACAGCCTTCAAAAACAACCGACTCAGCTAATCTCGGCTAAATGACCTTTGACCCTAATTAGTATTTTTAGGTGTTAAAGACTCAGTCAGAGATTAGGACATCGGGGTTAACAGACAATACAGGTCACCTAGCCTTGTCCCTGTAGCCAGGTCCCAGACCGATTTGTGCTTTTGCCTACTCCATTGTCATTGTCAAGCCAAACATTGCATGACAATTCCATAAGGACTTGGCAAAAGAGCAGAAACAGACGGGCACCCGAAGCTACGGGCATCTATTAATAAAAGCCATTTAGCAGCCGCTTTTATCCAAAGCAACTTACCACCATGCATGTATACGCTTTTTCAATTTCTTTTTTCAATTTTTAACTCTCCCTCCATTGATGAAAAGAGAATAGACTAGGGAGATGACAGTAACATTTGATATCGGACTCACCATGTATTCACAGTTAAGTTTAATCGGGTCCGCTATCTCTTCTACGCTCTTCATCAACCACCCTTCCCACACTTTCAGATATGGTGGTGACTCTGGAGGTTCTGCAATGTCACTGTTTGTATGCGTGTGTATATGTCACTCTCTGCCTGTGTGTGTGTGATGGTCTGAATGGAGGCCCTTGTGTGTCTGGCCCCTAGCCCTGGCACAAACTCCATTGTTCCAGGGGGGTTAGGGGTAGAGGTCGACCAATTAATCGGAATGGCCGATTATTTAGAGGCTGATTTCAAGTTTTCATAACAAATCGGTAATAGGCATTTTTGGACACCGATTACATCGCACTCCACGAGGACACTGCGTGGCAGGCTGACTACCTGTTATGAGAGTGCAGCAAGGAGCCATGGTAAGGTGCTAGCTAGCATTAAACGTATCTTATAAAAAAAACAATCAATCTTAACATAATCACTAGTTAACTACACATGGTTGATGATATTACCAATTTATCTAGCTTGTCCTGCGTTGCATATAATCGATGCGGTGCCTGTTAATTTATCATTGAATCATAGCCTACTTCGCCAAAAGGGTGATTTAACAAGCGCATTTGCGGAAAAAAAGCACTGTCGTTGCACCAGGGTACCTAACCATTAACAACGCCTTTCTTAAAATCAATACACAAGTAGAGATTTTTTTACCTGCATATTTAGTTCATATTGCCTGCTAACATTAATTTATTTTAACTAGGGAAATTGTGTCACTTCTCTTGTGTTCTGTGCAACAGAGTCAGACTATTTGCAGCAGTTTGGGCAGCCTGGCTCGTTGCAAACTGTGTGAAGACCAACTTCGCCAAACAGGGGATGACTTAACAAAAGTGCATTTGCGAAAAAAGCACAATCGTTGCACGAATGTACCTAACCATAAACATCTACACACAGAAGTATATATTTTTAAACCTGCATATTTAGTTAAAAGAAATCCAGGTTAGCAGGCAATATTAGACTAGGGAAATTGTGTCACTTCTCTTGCGTTCATTGCACGCAGAGTCAGAGTAACAGTTTGGGCCGCCTGGCTCGTTGCGAACTAATTGGCCAGAATTTTAAGTAATTATGACATAATATTGAAGGTTGTGCAATGTAACAGGAATATTTAGACTTATGGATGCCACCCATTAGATAAAATACGTAACGGTTTCGTATTTCACTGAAAGAATAAACGTTTTGTTTTCGAAATAGGTTTCCGGATTTGACCTAAGGCTCATATTTCTGTATGTTTTATTATATTATAATTAAGTCTATGATTTGACCTTTGATACAGCAGTCTGAGCAGCAGGCAGTAAGCATTCATTCAAACAGCACTTTCGTGCGTTTGCCAGCAGCCCTTCGCTGTGCTTCAAGAATTGCGCTGTTTATGACTTCAAGGCTATTAACTCCCGAGATTAGGCTGGTGTAACCGATGTGAATTGGCTAGCTAGTTAGCGGGGTGTGCGCTAATAGCGTTTCAATCGGTGACGTAACTCGCTCTGAGACCTTGAAGTAGTTGTTCCCCTTGCTCTGCGGCTTTTGCAGAACAATGGGTAGCGATGCTTCGAGGATGGCTGTTGTCGATGTGTTCCTGGTTCGAGCCCAGGTAGGAGCGAGGAGAGGGACGGAAGCTATACTGTTACATTGGCAATACTGAAGTGCCTATAAGAACATCCAATAGTCAAAGGTTAATGAAATACAAATGGTATAGAAGGAAATAGTCCTATAATTCCTATAATAACTACAACCTAAAACTTCTTACCTGGGAATATTGAAGACTCATGTTAAAAGGAACTACCAGCTTTCCTATGTTCTCATGTTTTGAACAAGGAACTTAAACGTTAGCTTTTTTACATGGCACATATTGCACTTTTACTTTCTTCTCCAAAACTTTGCTTTTTAATTATTTAAACCAAATTGAACAGGTTTCATTATTTACTTGAGGCATTATATTAAGTTAAAATATTAGTGTTCATTCAGTATTGTTATATTTGTCATTACTATAAATAAAATAAAAACATTTAATATAATATTTTTTTAAATTAAACAATTAATATTATTATTTTTAATTTTTAAAAAAATCGGCCGAGTAATCTGTATCGGCCCTCGGTCCTCCAATAAATCGGTATAGGTATCGGCTTTGAATAATCATAATCGGTCGACCTTTAGTTAGGAGCTGTACTGGCAGCCCAGAAAAGCTGCAGCCTGTTGGGGAAGGAGAGGGGAGCTCTGGCCTCTCTCAGTCTCAGGTACAACAAAGTGCTTTTTGTTTTCCCTTCTCAGAAACTCACTTTGCTTGGTCATTGTGGATAAATATTCCTCTCCGGCGCACGCACACACACACACGACGATACTACAAGTCTCTCTCATTTTTCGCTCTCTCTCCTGCTCACCCTCTCCATCCTTTTCTCTACCTCATCCTCTCCAGACCACAGCAGGCCAGAGTTAAATAGTGTTTTGTTTGGGTAGTAGTGGACACACACAATAACAGGAGGTAGCTGGCTGTGGAGAGTATGTGTTTGACGGAAAAGGGATATCACTCTTTGATGGCCAGTGCAAGAGGGTCAAAATAGGGGAGACTTTTGGGGGTATTTGATTTTGTGTGGCTGTGTGTGTTGTAGCAGCTGGTTAGACTTGTTTGCTGTAAGCCCCTTCTTAATGAGGTTAAAGGTCACATGATGTAACAGCCCGACCTGGTGGAGGAGAAACAAAAGGTGCCTTTATCATGGCCCACGCACGCGCGCACACACACACTACAGAAAGACCCTCTTTGTCTCAGGAGAGTAAGATAACTACCCCTCACTGTACATGGAACACAAATCTCTCTCTTTGTAGCTCTATCCCTCATTTGCTCCCTTTTTCTACTGATGTAATTATATGGGAATTCGCCAACCATTCCGCCAAAAGAAAACCAGCCCCCCCCCAGAATAAAAACACACAAGGTCCTTCTAAGAAGAAGACGAAAAAAAGATGAGGGCAGAGATTGATAGAGAAGCACAGAGAAAGAGAGGGATGGAGATGGAGAGAAGCACAGAGACCCTCTCTGTCAGGTCTGGACGGGACAGAGTGGCATTGTCCCCTCTCTCCTCTCCTACTCCCACCATCCCTCCTGGTTCACCTGGAAACCAGCCCTTTGAGGGCGGGCGGCCATCTTTTATTAGAGGGAATGACTCAGCGAAGAGTGACCGAAGGGTGTGTGTGTCAGCGTATTTGAGTTTGTGCGTGCATGTCTGTGTGAGGAGCTGTGTGTGTTTGGGGCTATGTATGGTGTGTGTGTTTACTCTCACCTCATGGTCAGGTATCTCAGAGGCCAGTGTTTGTCTCAGTACGGCCCCAGTCAGGTAGGTCCAACAACGGGCCGTGTTGGCTAGGTTATACCCACCTAAAGAGAGAGAAGAGAGGAAAGAGAGAGAAAAAGAGGGAGGGAGGAAAAAGAGGGATTGTATTGAATAAAAAGGCTTCATTGTACTGGTGTAATTAACAGGTATCATCTGGTACAGGGCTGAGGGGTCTGGAGCTTGGGCTGTGGTTTCAGATGTGTGTGTGCCGTTGTCTTTGTGTAACTGTGCGTGTGTGTGTCGGTGTGTACGAGCGGATATGAGACCCGCCTCCTCCCAGCAGCAGTGTGGGTAGGTGCTAGTCTAGTATGTGGCGTAGACACTGGGCTGTGGTTTCAGGCGGTGTGTGTGGGGCTGTGCGTGTGTCAGGGTTTCCATTAGGATTGCGATTCTTATTTATCAGATATTTGAGATCGGTCATTCATATATGCCTTGGGTGCGTAATCCATTAATGGCGTCCACCCACACAGCCAGCGCCATCAATAAACGAGGATATCGGCCAAATTAATTACATTTACGTGTCCTCAAAAACAGCCTATAATAAATGACAAAAACACTGTTTTTGAAGTGTAGCATATGGAAGACTTTATAGCCTATTGTTTTCTTGATCTTACTTTCCTTAAACAATAATTGTCCAACTCACGGTCAGCTGTTGGAGATTTGAGCACTAAATGCATCAGGGCATTGCATGCATAAGCCTACGCGCTTAGGCATCCACTGTATGATATGAACATTTTAAATATAAAAAAGAAGCTTAGGACTAGCCTCAGAGAGAGAGAGAGAGAGTTCAAAATATGCCAGCGGCATGCTACGACATCGACATGCATTTATTTATCCTTGTCAGATAGGCTACTGCGTCTGTTATATAGATATAGGCGTACAGGAGCCATTCATTTTTCTTTCCGAATATTTTTTCCAATAAAATATAAGCATTATATTGTTAGATTACAGGAGTAATTCTGGTAGACTTAAAAAGAAATCCTCGCCTCAGTGCGCTGGGCACACTGCCTTCATATAATAGGCCTGCAGTATAATAGGCTAATAGCCACACCTTTGCAAAAGTTTAAACTGTATTAAGTTAATATCAAAAGTCAAGCAATTGTTCATTGGGGAAATATGAGCAGGATATTATATTGCGGCAATCACAATATTACAGTTGGAACTTAATTTGGCCAAAGAAAACGTCTCAACAGAATAAAACAAAACACATGCTAACTGGCTTAAACCTTCACAAAAGTTTTTAACAGGCTATATTGCAGCAATTACCAAGAAAGGCTAGTGCCTACCTTACCCAACAAACAGCAGCAATATGGTAATAATATTTATTTTACAACAGGCCTACTTCTAACCCAGGGAGCACAATTAAAAAGACAGATCGAACTTAATTCAGCCAAAGAAGAAGTCTAAACAAAATACGTTTGGTACATTTAAAAACCTGGATTAAATGAATGAATAGGCCTACAATAACAATGGTATAAAATAATAATAACGGGGGGGAAAAGGCATCCTACCTGAATAGCGAGTTGCCCAGTAGCCTGCTGTTGGCAGCGCAAACATTCTCGTCATCTTTGTCCAATTCAATATTAAAACTTGTCCCGTTGTAGGGGACTACTCTAACTTTTGTTTTACTTTAATGAAAAAGGCTTCCATCCTCGCAATCAACAGTAGCCCAAGGCCCCTCTCTCTATCTCTCACTCTCCTCACTAGCAGGTGCATGGACGTTAGGTAGCGGGCACGGAGTGAGAGAAAGGTGCTTAAGCATGATTTTGGCATGTATGATATGCAGCCCCAGACAATTTGGCCGGCTACCATTTTATTTATCAGCTTTAAAATGTATTTTTTCAGCCCAAAGCCGACAATTACCAGCTAACAGAAACCCTGGTGTGTGTGTGTTGTCAGACCCACCTCCTCCCAACAGCAGTGTGGGTAGGTGCCAGTCTAGTACGTGGCAAAGACACTGGGCCACCCCTACAGGGGTCATGTTGAAGGAGCACATGGGGTCCCCGGCCATGGTGTCAGCTCCCAGCTGCATCACTACTGCTTCCGGGTTAAACAACGCCTGCACTTCCTGCATCACACTGATGGGTACAACAATCATCAAAACAGAGGTTAAATATTAACACAACAATTATAATATAAGACGGTTACAGTTAAGACTATGTACTGAACACAATGTTTTCATTTGACTTTGAAAATGGTTGTTTCCATAGCATATAAGATATACAAAGACGATATCACGGTTCTGCAACAAGAAAAACAGTTGCAGAGTATCAACAAAACTACTAACACGCAATTCTAGCTTATTAGGTCTGTAAATCTGAGAAAGCAGAGGACATGCAGCATGTCTCTGATGTTGCTGATAGTGTTAACCATTAAAAGATGACATGTATCTTATGTCATAACCAGCGGAAATAAAAAAGTAACTAGCTTTAATAACCTGGTGAAGACGTGGAAATATCTGTCGTCTTTGATGCCGTCATCCAGAGGGACGTTGACAGCGTACCATCTTCCTTTGCCCATCCCTGTGTCACACAGGTCCCCTGTACCTAAAACAGGATGGTAGGTGTTACTATGTGTTACTATGACGGATAGAGAGTGGGAGTATAATGTATCAATGTTTCTCAAACTAGTTGGTTGATTTCTCAGATTGTTAGCGGATTTCACACCTATTTTAGTTGTACAGTTTTAAGTTTTAATGCAAGCGGTCCCCCAAGGAGGAAGGACCGCAGGTAAAGGAAGCTTATGATGAAATGGAGGGTGATATGCACATCCTAAACTTGAGAATACCAGTGCTAGGCTAAACAATAATACTGAAATAAAGTAATGAGAGGCCCGCACACAGAAGATTTCCAACTGTAGTAGAAAGGTCGTTAGTACTGTATTAGGTGTAGCCACTGACCTGGGAAGAATCCGGGGGAGAACTTGTGCAGAGACACAGTCATCACTTTGGAGGTAAAACTGAAGGCATCTTCCACACCTGAGAAACATAACATTGTTCTCTAAAAACAATGATTTTGTTCCTTGACAGACCAAAACAATTAACCGTAGCAAAACATTTGTATCCACATACAGTACTCATATGGAGATAATATTTACACAATATCAATGCACATTTAGATGTGAGAATTCAGGTAAAGGATAAAGGGGTGTGTGTACCATCTCCATGATGAAGGTCCACATCCACATAAAGAACTCTCTCATATTTCTCTCTCAGCTTGAGAATACCCAGCACAGCATCATTCACATAACAGAAGCCTGATGCCTCATCCCTGCGAGAGAGAGCGGGGAAAGAGAGAGAGAATGGAGGAGAGAGAGAGAGACGAAGAAAATACTTAAAGCATTGCTGTCTTTTCAATGACTTAGAGGCCTTCTGTGTTGACGATCATATATGTCTAACATAATTCAGTGTGTCCTCCTGTTAGGAACACTTTGGTAACACATTCATCAACATGTCACCCTGGTCCTTGTCCGGTCACCTCACACAGTTTAACCTTACTTCTTGGCGTGGTGCCAGCCTCCTGCCCAGTTGATCGCCACCTCACCCCTCTTATCCAGCAGGCACTGGGCAGCAGTCAGGGTGGCACCACCGACCGCTGCAGCATAGTCATAGATACCCTCCACCACCGGGCAGTCATAACCTGGCGAAAGGAGGAGAGAGAAGCAAATGACAGAAAAGTAAATAAGCAAAAGAAGTGGAAACATATGCGAGGAGAGAGAAATACACTATGGAAAAAGGAACAGCACGTCAGAAATCAGCTCAAAGTAATTTAAGAATCCATAGACTAACCACTTCTGGGAAAACAAGTGTGTGGTTAAAATTGGCAAAACACACACACATCTCTTTCCACAGGCCCGGAGGGTGAGACAGGGATGCAGCTTAAGCCCCACCCTCTTCAACATATACATCAACGAATTGGTGAGGGCACTAGAACAGTGCGCAGTACCCGGCCTCACCCTAGTAGAATCTGAAGTCAAATGTATACTGTTTACTGATGATCTGGTGCTTCTGCCACCAACCAAGGAGAGCCTACAGCAGCATATAGCCCCAGATTAGAGGTTGACCGATTAATTAGGGCGACTGAGATGGCCATGGCAGAACATTGATTTTGTTGTCACTGAACCATTTCTGTGTGGATTTTGAGGTATGTGTTGGGTCATTGTCTTGTTGGAAAGTCCACCTATGGCCAAATCCATGATAAATCCATGATAATCGAAAACTTCAACAAGCATTTCTCAACGGCTGGCCATGCCTTCCTCCTGGCTACTCCAACCTCGGCCAACAGCTCAAGCCCCCCCCCCCCCCCCCCCCCCCCCCCCCCGCAGCTACTCGCCCAAGCCTCCTTCACCCAAATCCAGATAGCAGATGTTCTGAAAGAGCTGAAAACCCGGACCCTTACAAATCAGCTGGGCTTGACAACCTGGACCCTCTATTTCTGAAACTATCTGCCGCCATTGTCGCAACCCCTATTACCAGCCTGTTCAACCTCTTTCATATCGTCTGAGATCCCCAAGGACTGGAAAGCTGCCGCGGTCATCCCCCTTTTCAAAGGGGGAGACACCCTGGACCCAAACTGTTAGACCTATATCCATCCTGCTCTGCCTATCTAAGGTCTTCGAAAGCCAAGTCAACAAACAGATCACTGACCATCTCGAATCCCACCGTACCTTCTCCGCTGTGCAATCCGGTTTGCTCTGCCTATCTAAGGTCTTCGAAAGCCAAGTCAACAAACAGATCACTGACCATCTCGAATCCCACCGTACCTTCTCCGCTGTGCAATCCGGTTTCCGAGACAGTCACGGGTGCACCTCAGCCACACTCAAGGTACTAAATGATATCATAACCACCATCGATAAAAGACAGTAATGTGCAGCCGTCTTCATCGACCTGGCCAAGGCTTTCGACTCTGTCAATCACCATATTCTATCGGCAGACTCAGTAGCCTCTGTTTTTCTAATGACTGCCTTGCCTGGTTCACCAACTACTTTGCAGACAGAGTTCAGTGTGTCAAATCGGAGGGCATGTTGTCTGGACCTCTGGCAGTCCCTATGGGGGTGCCACAGGGTTAAATTCTCGGGCTGACTCTTTTCTCTGTATATATCAATAATGTTGCTCTTGCTGCGGGCGATTCCCTGATCCACCTCTACGCAGACGACACCATTCTGTATACTTCTGGCCCTTCATTTGGCAACAGTGTGCTATCTAACCTCCAAAAAAGCTTCAATGCCATACAACGCTCCTTCCGTGGCCTCCAACTGCTCTTAAACGCTGGTAAAACCAAATGCATGCTTTTCAACCGTTCGCTGCCTGCACCCGCACGCCCGACTAGCATCACCACCCTGGATGGTTCCGACCTAGAATATGTGGACATCTATAAGTACCTAGGTGTCTGGCTAGACTGCAAACTCTCCTTCCAGACTCATATCAAACATCTCCAATCTAAAATCAAATCTAGAGTCGGCTTTCCATTCCGCAACAAAGCCTCCTTCACTCACGCCGCCAAACTTACCCTAGTAAAACTGACTATCCTACCGATCCTCGACTTCGGCGATGTCATCTACAAAATAGCTTCCAATACTACTCAGCAAACTGGATGCAGTTTATCACAGTGCCATCCGGTTTGTTACTAAAGCACCTTATACCACCCACCACTGGGACCTGTATGCTCTAGTCGGTTGGTCCTCGCTACATATTCGTCGCCAGACCCACTGGCTCCAGGTCATCTACAAGTCCATGCTAGGTAAAGCTCCAACTTAGTTCACTGGTCACGATGGCAACACCCACCCGTAGCACGCGCATCTCACTGATCATCCCTAAAGCCAACACCTCATTTGGCCACCTTTCCTTCCAGTTCTCTGCTGCCTGTGACTGGAACAAATGAGAACTTGTTCTCAACTATCCTACCTGGTTAAACACATTTTAAAAAGTTAAAAAGATTGTCAGCCAAAATTTCCTGATACTTGTTGGAATTCATTATGCCATCAATCTTAACCAGTGCCCCTGGACCTCTGGAATTAAAACAGCCCCAAAACGTCACTGACCCACCACCATATTTCAATATTTCACCGTGTGTATGAGGTACCTCTCCTTGTATGCATCTCTGTTTCGATGCCAAACATGACAATGCTGTATCTGACCAAAATGTTCAATTTTGGTCTTCTGACCAGAGCGCCTTCTTCCAGTCATAATTTAAATGACATTTGGCAAACTCCAAGCACTTGCTTCTGTGTCTTGGGGTCAGAAGCAACTTTCTTCTGGCAACCCTTCCAAAGAGCCTGTGGTTGTGGAGGTGGCAGCCCTTCCAAAGACGCCACCAAGGCCTGCAATTCTTTCAGTGATTCTTGGGGATTTTGTTGCTTCTCACCATCCATCCTCCTCCCTATCCTGGGGGGCAAAATGCATTTGCGTCCTCTACCCTTGAGGTTTTCAACTGTTCCATATCTTTTTTCTTTTTTTCATTTCATAATTGGCCTGACAGTGCAAGACTTACCGATATCTGAACAAGAGAGCCTCATCGAAATTGCAACAAGCGGTCCTGTGAAAATTGAATTTAAATCAGAAGCCATTGACAGATTTCTGGATTGGGCTGAGCTCAGAGTATCCTGTCTTGGCAAATCGCGCTGTTAAGACACTGACGCCCTTTGCAACCACGTACCTATGTGAGAGTGGATTCCTGGCCCACACTCGCATGAAAACTAAATACAGGCACAGATTGTGTGGAAAATTATTTAAGACAGACTCTCACCAATACAACCCAACATTGCAAATTATGTGCATCCTTTCAAGCACACCCTTCTCATTAACTTGTGGTGAGTTATTCACAATATTCAATGAACAAATAAGTTTATGTAAGATGGCTAAATAAAGAGCAAAACTTGTTTATTATTATTTGTGCCCTGGTCCTATAAGAGCTCTATCACTTCCCATGAGTCGGGTTGTGACAAACCTCATTCTTATGAGTAATAAATGTATTGTATAGTGTGTGTGTGGCAGGCTTACAGGCACTGACCCTGGTGCTAGAGGGGGTATGCAGCTGGAGGTTGAATGTTTGAATGGGTACGGGACATTAAAAGTTTGGGAACCACTGCCCTAGAGCACACACACAAAAAAAGATACATACCTCAGCGCCACAGGTAACTTGGCAAGGTAAGAAGGGCCTTCTATGCCATCAAAAGGAACAAAATCTGACATACCAATTAGGATCTGGCTAAAAATACTTTAATTCGTTATAGAACCCATTGCCTTTTATGGTTGTGAGGTCTGGGGTCCGCTCACCAATCAAGAATTCACAAAAAAATGGGAGAAACACCAAATTGAGAGTCTGCATGCAGAATTCTGCAAACATAAAACATCAAATAAAGCATGTAGAGCAGAATTAGGGTGATAACGGAAATTATCAAAATCCAGAAAAGAGCCGTTAAATTCTACAACCACCTAAAAGAAAGTGATTCCCAAACTTTCTATAACGAAGCCATCACCTACAGAGAGATGAACCTGGAGAAGAGTCCCCTAAACAAGCTGGTCCTGGGGCTCTGTTCACAAACAGACCGCACAGAGCCCCAGGACAGCAACAATTAGACCTAACCAAATCATGAGGTACAAAAAGATAATTACTTGACACATTGGAACGAATCAACAAAAAAACAGCGCAAACTAGAATGCTATTTGGCCCTAAACAGCGAGTACACAGTGGCAGAATACCTGACCACTGTGACTGACCCAAACTTAAGGAAAGCTTTTACTATGTACAGACTCCGTGAGCATAGCCTTGCTATTGAGAAAGGCCGCCGTAGGCAGACCTGGCTCTCAAGAGACAGGCTATGTGCATACTGCCCACAAAATGAGGTGGAAACTGAGCTGCACTCCCTAACCTCTTGCCAAATGTTTGACCATATTAGAGACATCTCCCTCAGATTACACAGACCCACAAGGAATTTGAAAACAAACCCAATTATGATAAACTCCCATATCTACTGGTTGAAATACCACAGTGTGCCATCACCGCAGAAATATTTGTGAACTTTCGCCACAAGAAAAGGGCAACCAGTGAAGAACAAACACCATTGCAAATAGAACCCATATTTATTTTCGCTTTTGTACTTAACTATTTGCACATCGTTAAACACTGTTTATAGACATAATATGGAGAGAGCGAGAACCAGACAGAGCTGTGGAGAAGAAACAAAGGGAGGAAGCAGAAGATGGAGACAATGAAAAGGAAAGGTGGTGAAGGGAGAGATCAATGGAAAGATGGAGATAAGGTGAGATTAAGACATTTTTAGAATAGAAAGGTTAGCAGAAGAGGAGTGTTAACCTATTAAATAACAACAGAAAGGGGTTGCATCTTTCCTGTCTCCCACCCACAGCCCTAGATTGTTGATAACATGCTCACCTAGGGAGAATCTAAATTCTATTTCCTTGATTCCTCATCTCCCTCTCAAAACACATAAGATCTTCTGCGCCAATGGGCTTTGAGGAGACAAGGAGCGGACACAGGGAACCAATACAATAAAGGAAAAACAATTGAGATTCACCCTTGGTTGATATTTACTATTGAGATTCACCCAAAATCTTAATTCTGAAAGACACATATGGGGTGAAGTGTCTTCTTTCAGTAGGAATTTTTTTTATTTATTTTTTTTTTTTTTACCTTTATTTAACCAGGTAGGCAAGTTGAGAACAAGTTCTCATTTACAATTGCGACCTGGCCAAGATAAAGCAAAGCAGTTCGACAGATAAAACGACACAGAGTTACACATGGAGTAAAAACAAACATACAGTCAATAATGCAGTATAAACAAGTCTATATACAATGTGAGCAAATGAGGTGAGAAGGGAGGTAAAGGCAAAAAAGGCCATGATGGCAAAGTAAATACAATATAGCAAGTAAAATACTGGAATGGTAGTTTTGCAATGGAAGAATGTGCAAAGTAGAAATAAAAAAAATAATGGGGTGCAAAGGAGCAAAATAAATAAATAAATAAAAATTAAATACAGTTGGGAAAGAGGTAGTTGTTTGGGCTAAATTTTAGGTGGGCTATGTACAGGTGCAGTAATCTGTGAGCTGCTCTGACAGTTGGTGCTTAAAGCTAGTGAGGGAGATAAGTGTTTCCAGTTTCAGAGATTTTTGTAGTTCGTTCCAGTCATTGGCAGCAGAGAACTGGAAGGAGAGGCGGCCAAAGAAAGAATTGGTCTTGGGGGTGACTAGAGAGATATACCTGCTGGAGCGTGTGCTACAGGTGGGAGATGCTATGGTGACCAGCGAGCTGAGATAAGGGGGGACTTTACCTAGCAGGGTCTTGTAGATGACATGGAGCCAGTGGGTTTGGCGACGAGTATGAAGCGAGGGCCAGCCAACGAGAGCGTACAGGTCGCAATGGTGGGTAGTATATGGGGCTTTGGTGATAAAACGGATTGCACTGTGATAGACTGCATCCAATTTGTTGAGTAGGGTATTGGAGGCTATTTTGTAAATGACATCGCCAAAGTCGAGGATTGGTAGGATGGTCAGTTTTACAAGGGTATGTTTGGCAGCATGAGTGAAGGATGCTTTGTTGCGAAATAGGAAGCCAATTCTAGATTTAACTTTGGATTGGAGATGTTTGATATGGGTCTGGAAGGAGAGTTTACAGTCTAACCAGACACCTAAGTATTTGTAGTTGTCCACGTATTCTAAGTCAGAGCCGTCCAGAGTTGTGATGTTGGACAGGCGGGTAGGTGCAGGTAGCGATCGGTTGAAGAGCATGCATTTAGTTTTACTTGTATTTAAGAGCAATTGGAGGCCACGGAAGGAGAGTTGTATGGCATTGAAGCTTGCCTGGAGGGTTGTTAACACAGTGTCCAAAGAAGGGCCGGAAGTATACAGAATGGTGTCGTCTGCGTAGAGGTGGATCAGGGACTCACCAGCAGCAAGAGCGACCTCATTGATGTATACAGAGAAGAGAGTCGGTCCAAGAATTGAACCCTGTGGCACCCCCATAGAGACTGCCAGAGGTCCGGACAGCAGACCCTCCGACTTGACACACTGAACTCTATCAGAGAAGTAGTTGGTGAACCAGGCGAGGCAATCATTTGAGAAACCAAGGCTGTCGAGTCTGCCGATGAGGATATGGTGATTGACAGAGTCGAAAGCCTTGGCCAGATCAATGAATACGGCTGCACAGTAATGTTTCTTATCGATGGCGGTTAAGATATCGTTTAGGACCTTGAGCGTGGCTGAGGTGCACCCATGACCAGCTCTGAAACCAGATTGCATAGCAGAGAAGGTATGGTGAGATTCGAAATGGTCGGTAATCTGTTTGTTGACTTGGCTTTCGAAGACCTTAGAAAGGCACGGTAGGATAGATATAGGTCTGTAGCAGTTTGGGTCAAGAGTGTCCCCCCCTTTGAAGAGGGGGATGACCGCAGCTGCTTTCCAATCTTTGGGAATCTCAGACGACACGAAAGAGAGGTTGAACAGGCTAGTAATAGGGGTGGCAACAATTTCGGCAGATAATTTTAGAAAGAAAGGGTCCAGATTGTCTAGCCCGGCTGATTTGTAGGGGTCCAGATTTTGCAGCTCTTTCAGAACATCAGCTGAATGGATTTGGGAGAAGGAGAAATGGGGAAGGCTTGGGCGAGTTGCTGTTGGGGGTGCAGTGCTGTTGTCCGGGGTAGGAGTAGCCAGGTGGAAAGCATGGCCAGCCGTAGAAAAATGCTTATTGAAATTCTCAATTATGGTGGATTTATCAGTGGTGACAGTGTTTCCTATCTTCAGTGCAGTGGGCAGCTGGGAGGAGGTGTTCTTATTCTCCATGGACTTTACAGTGTCCCAGAACTTTTTTGAGTTAGTGTTGCAGGAAGCAAATTTCTGCTTGAAAAAGCTAGCCTTGGCTTTTCTAACTGCCTGTGTATAATGATTTCTAGCTTCCCTGAACAGCTGCATATCACGGGGGCTGTTCGATGCTAATGCAGAACGCCATAGGATGTTTTTGTGTTGGTTAAGGGCAGTCAGGTCTGGGGAGAACCAAGGGCTATATCTGTTCCTGGTTCTAAATTTCTTGAATGGGGCATGTTTATTTAAGATGGTTAGGAAGGCATTTTTAAAAAATATCCAGGCATCCTCTACTGACGGGATGAGATCAATATCCTTCCAGGATACCCCGGCCAGGTCGATTAGAAAGGCCTGCTCGCAGAAGTGTTTCAGGGAGCGTTTTACAGTGATGAGTGGAGGTCGTTTGACCGCTGACCCATTACGGATGCAGGCAATGAGGCAGTGATCGCTGAGATCTTGGTTGAAGACAGCAGAGGTGTATTTAGAGGGGAAGTTGGTTAGGATGATATCTATGAGGGTGCCCGTGTTTAAGGTTTTGGGGAGGTACCTGGTAGGTTCATTGATTATTTGTGTGAGATTGAGGGCATCAAGTTTAGATTGTAGGATGGCTGGGGTGTTAAGCATGTTCCAGTTTAGGTCGCCTAGCAGCACGAACTCTGAAGATAGATGGGGGGCAATCAGTTCACATATGGTGTCCAGAGCACAGCTGGGGGCAGAGGGTGGTCTATAGCAGGCGGCAACGGTGAGAGACTTGTTTTTAGAGAGGTGGATTTTTAAAAGTAGAAGTTCAAATTGTTTGGGTACAGACCTGGATAGTAGGACAGAACTCTGCAGGCTATCTTTGCAGTAGATTGCAACACCGCCCCCTTTGGCAGTTCTATCTTGTCTGAAAATGTTGTAGTTTGGAATTAAAACTTCAGAATTTTTGGTGGTCTTCCTAAGCCAGGATTCAGACACAGCTAGAACATCCGGGTTGGCAGAGTGTGCTAAAGCAGTGAATAGAACAAACTTAGGGAGGAGGCTTCTAATGTTAACATGCATGAAACCAAGGCTATTACGGTTACAGAAGTCGTCAAAAGAGAGCGCCTGGGGAATAGGAGTGGAGCTAGGCACTGCAGGGCCTGGATTCACCTCTACATCGCCAGAGGAACATAGGAGGAGTAGAATAAGGGTACGGCTAAAAGCTATGAGAATTGGTCGTCTAGAACGTCTGGAACATAGAGTAAAAGGAGGTTTCTGGGGGCGATAAAATAGCATCAAGGTATAATGTACAGACAAATGTATGGCAGGATGTGAATACAGTGGAGGTAAACCTAGGTATTGAGTGATGAAGAGAGAGATATTGTCTCTAGAAACATCGTTGAAACCAGGAGATGTCATTGCATGTGTGGGTGGTGGAACTAATAGGTTGGATAAGGTATAGTGAGCAGGACTAGAGGCTCTACAGTGAAATAAGCCAATAAACACTAACCAGAACAGAAATGGACAAGACATATTGACATTAAGGATAGGCATGCTTAGTCGAGTGATCAAAAGGGTCCGGTGAGTGGAGAGGTTGGTTGGTGATTTAGACAGCTAGCCAGGGCATCGGTAGCAAGCTAGCATAGGATGGAGGTCTGTTAGCCACCCCTTACGTTCCGTCAGTAGATTAGTGGGGTTCCGTGTGGTAGAGGGGATTAATCCAAATCACACAACAACAACAAAAATAAAAACAATAGATATAGTTATAGAGGCCCAAGAAGAAAATATAATAATAATAATTTAAAAAATAATTAAAAAAAAAAAAAAATAATTTAAAAAATTGTCCGATTGTCTATTCAGATAGCAGCCGGTAAGACAGCTAACGGTTAGCAGGCCGCAGATGGGCGTTCAGGTAACGTCGCGACGGAGGAGCCGGCCGAATAACTCCTTCGGGTAGATAACGTCGGCAGTCCAGTTGTGAAGGCCCGGTGGGGCTCCGCGAAGGCAGTAAAACGGGTCCGGATAGGTGACTGCAGCCCAGGTGTGATTGATGGAACTCAGGAGTGATTGACGGAGCTTGCTAGCTCCGATGGTCACACGGATAGCAGCTAGCTAGCTGTGAGATCCGGGTATGAATGTCCAGGGACATGGAGAGAAAAATTGGTCCGGTATGTTCCGTTCCGAGCCGCGCTGCGCCGTACAGAACTGGCGATAGATTTTCGAGCTAAAGGATAGCTGATGACCACAAACCGTGGTTAGCTGAATATTAACGATTTGCCAGTAAAGGAGCTAACTAGCTTCTGGATTAGCTTCTGGCTAGTTTCAGGCTAGCTTCTTGGAGTTTCTGGCTAGCTTCTTGGAGGATTACAGATCTGAGGTAAATAATACTTTTTTATAAATATACATTGGTGAGGCGGGTTGCAGGAGAGTGTTTTGAAGATGAGTTGATGGAAAATAAAAATAAAATGTATGTGAAAAAGTTGTAAATATATATATATACAGGACACGACAAGACGAGGACAAAAGACGTCTGAACTGCTATGCCACCTTGGAGACAGCAAAATCAGTCTACTTAAACAGAACAATACTCAATCATGAGGCATCAAAGCCAAAGGAACGGAATAATATTAATAAATTCAATAGATGGAAGGAAAGTAGTGTAGAAACTTACTAAGAAACGTTAGGGCAACAACAAATTCAATCCCTTCTAGACAATTTGCTGGACAAAATGCTTCGCTGTGTTAGCTGTGCCACAAGAGATTCTGGGTTTTGGGTCCAGGCTCTTATTTGAAATGTTTCTAAAAAAGGAATGCCAATCTGTCATATGTATATATTTAAGCATCAATGGAGGTTTTCTAATGTAAATTGATTATGTAACCATGTTGTGTTGCCAAAAACAGCCGTGTAAACTTTTCGCCCGGTGGTGTGTCGTTTTCTTTTCCAGATTTAGAGCACCCTCTACTGCTAGCATGAGACCATTGCATGAATGTACTCTCCCACTTCCCTCTGTCATTGATTTCAAAGTTTCACTGTTAACCTACAAAGCATTACATGGACATATTCCTACATCTCTCTCCAAGTTGGTCCCGTCATTCATACCTACAGGTACACTACGGTCACAAGACGCAGGCCTCCTTACAGACCCCCACAGTGGAGGTGTCATAATACCCATAAAACCTAGGGGGTCAAACAGGGAAATGGTTCCAATTGTTTTTCTACCATTTATTTTTCCCCATAGGGGATTTTTTAGAAACATTTCAAATAAGAGCCTGGACCCAAAACCCAGAATCTCTTGTGGCACAGCTAACACAGCGAAGCATTTTGTCCAGCAAATTGTCTAGAAGGGATTGAATTTGTTGTTGCCCTAACGTTTCTTAGTAAGTTTCTACACTACTTTCCTTCCATCTATTGAATTTATTAATATTATTCCGTTCCTTTGGCTTTGATGCCTCATGATTGAGTATTGTTCTGTTTAAGTAGACTGATTTTGCTGTGATCTGTTAAGGGTGTCAGTGGGCTGACTGAATGCTCAGAAACTCTCGGTTGAGGTCAGTGGTAAAGTAGTCTACAGTACTACTGCCAAGAGATGAGCTATAGGTTAATCTACTGTAGAAGTCCCCTCGAAGCCTACCATTGACTATGTACATACCTCTCCCCCTCAACCCCCCCTTCTCTCAATCCCCTCCCCTCCTCTCTTGAGCCTGCTGGTCATCTATTAATGTTTGAACATCTTGAAAAACTATATAGCCTTAATGGCCATGTACTCTTCCAATCAGCACAGCCGTGTAGAGGACTGGCCACCCCTCAGAGCCTGTTTCCTCTAGGTTTCTGCCTTTCTAGTGAGTTTTATCTAGCCTCCGTGCTTCTACTTCTGCATTGCTTGCTCTTTGGCATTTTAGGCTGGGTTTCTGTATAAGCACTTTGTGTCAATTGCTTATATAAAAAAAGGGGCTTTATAAATACATTGGATTGATGTGTGTCAACATAAGTAAAAGAGATCCTGCTCTTCCCTCTCCTCTTACCCAGGCCAAAGTCCCCGGACTGGGGGTCATCATTGTCTCCATCCTGGCTGATTTTGTGGAGATGCTCCAGGTAGGCGTCTGTGTGGAACTTAGCCATCTCCTCAATGGTCGCAACACGGGGCTTCACAACACTGAAAGAATGAACGGACCATAGATACTGAAGGACTGTTCTTGAGTTTGTATTTAGTTATTTTACAGGATTCTAATCCATATTGTTCGAGAACTGTAGATAGAGTTCAGAATGTGGTACTGGCATTGGAGCAGGATGGTAAGGTTAGCTATTTAACTAGTTGGTTTATTCTAACCGAAAATAATAGCAATAACTTCTCAAATGTACATATAATGTAGGTAAAACAAGTACCAAGTTCAGTTGGTTAAACAAAGGAAATGGCTTAGCTAACGTTAACCAACATAGTTAGACAGCGCACTAGCTCTGGTCCATACGCATGCGTTCTGCACTTCGAGCTGCATGCTAATATAATGCGCGTTGGCCAGCGCTAGACTGGGGGTAAAAGTTGTTTGTTTCCTATTTTGGAGAAATGACACCAGGTGCACTCCATACAGCATTCTACAGTCTAGTCAATCATTTAACAAACTTACCCAGTGCGAGAGTAGAGGGCAACAGAACAACGCCCTGCCAGAGCTAACGTTAGCTAGTTCAATCCCTTATTTTTGACAAACATGCAAAGTTAACTTACCTCATGTGTTGAAGTAAACCATAAGCTTCTATGAGTGAATGCACCATACTTGCCTAGAGACACGGAGTAAAAAAAATCGTTCAGTACTTGTAAATAATGACCAAAGTATTGCCTCTCTGGCGAGCATCCATAGCTAGCTAGCGTTCCCATTCAACTCACCCGGTTGGGGACTTTTGATAGCGAGTCGCATGTCTCGGTGTATTGAGGACTATAGACATACACAACTTTGCGTTTGGAAGGAGAGTCATTTGAGTCTCCTTTACAACTCATTTATGTTAGTTAGTGTACTTCTGTGGATAAAACGCTTGAAATAAGTAAACATGTGTATGAGACAGCTCGTTTCTGCACAAATGCAGATGGTGTCCCACTATCAACATTCCCCGGACAAAACGGAAACCGTGCTACCCGGAACATATGTAAAATAAAAGCTTCATTAAACCAAAGATTATAGATATACTGACAAGATTACATGTCTCTCCGCCCTAACAATGAGAGTCGTTCTCCACAAAGTGGCACGACGGGCTGTCGAGCTCCAACCTACCATTTCTTTGGATTGGTGGAAACATCTCATTACTGTAATCTATTTTGGAAGTAGGTTTGTTGACATCAACCGCATGTTTCAATGAAGAGAGACGTTAAACTAGCCTCATACTATGAATAGACAACTCTCTATGTCACATGTCCTACTTATTTCAGTACATTAATTCGTGTAACATATCAGTTTGCAAACAATGTAAAAACTATATATATATATATAATTGAGTTAATAAAGCTGCAAACAAACATACAAAAATAAATTTAGAAATCTATATTATTCAATTATTGCACCCACACTACTCACGCGCGCCAACGAGCGTCTGCGTTGCCATGGGCTAAAATGTAAGTTAGTTCTATTTCTGACGCAGATCGTGCTGAAAGTCCTGCCTCTCCCATCTCCTCATTGGTAAGACCCTCTGAAACTCTCGAGAGTGAAGAAGGTAAAGACTAGACCAAACATTCACAGTCTGCAGCTGGTTATGTAAAGTAGTCTGGGAAAATTTGACCAAAGACGAGAGGGAAGAAAAGTTTTCCTCTCACCACTATGTGGGACACCTGAAGTATCCATTCTAAGAACACTCCAAGACAAAGAAACCTACAACTAAGAAGGACATTGTGACCTCTGATGGACAACCAGAGACATACATCGAACTACTCCCCATAGACTGATAAAGGTTTCAACAGAGAGACGACAGAGAAAGAAATCTATGCATAAATATATATTGCATTTCTAATCCGAATGAGCGGTTGTTACAGTGCTTATATTCATATACCCATGAGCGTAGCTTCCAAATGTATGTATGGTAAGTTGACTCTCTTTGTTTCTCCCTCTCTCCTTACCACCCCTCCCTTTCCACTGGGTAACCAAATGGTCATGCTTTTGTTAGTCCACTGGGGACCTGTTTTCATTGCATTATGTTAATAATCAATAACCTATACTGTGTGTGTGTGTGTGTGTGTGTGTGTGTGTGTGTGTGTGTGTGTGTTTATGCATTTCTGTGGTTATTTAGTTAGTAAATAAATAAGCCAATTTGTGTATTGCTGATTCATCACTTAGGTTAGGGTTCTTGCGGATCCAGGAATAATGTGATGTTCAGAATGAGACTGATGAGGTAATACTTCATAATTGACTGTTATTAAATGTAAGAGATATTTATAGATCTTTAGAGTTTAAGTCGGGAGATAGTAACTCTGTAAACAACTTTTCCTGTGGTGCCCCAAATTCCTAATGAGTTAATTGTTACGTTATTAATTAAACGTAGTAGGCAATTATTCGATAAATAGCAGTCATCACATTAATGATAGTGACGTCACAACAGTGGTTTGGAAGGAATCAGTGACAGTGGCTAACTGCAAGCATTGCAAAGCAATCACTAGCCTACTATTCAATGGAGTGGCTGTATGGTCCCAAATCTGGGATTAAGGGGCTCTTTCCAAGTTTAAAATGACAAACATTCAACATTGGCCATGCTGTCAATGAAGCATGATTTGTTAGAAGCCCTTATGCCTCACCCTAATACTGTGGTCTATTTACCCCTCTTAATTTCGCCTACTGTTCTGACTTGGTGGTGCACATGTATCCTATAACCTGTTTTAGAGAAATGTAATCATTGAATATTGTAAGAGCTTTCCTTGTCTGCTTATATGCCCCCTTTATTTACAGTTCTGACTTGGTGTACAGGGAGAACACTGTAAGAATGGCCCATGTTCTGAATTCTGTCGCTGTACATTTCAAAAGTGCTAAACAAATAGTTACATTGACTACGTCCGTCCTAGCTCGCTCATTGTCTTAATTGAAATGACAGATTGCCTCTTATCCACTTTTCGTCCCCTTATGCCATAGTTTGTACATCTCAATTGTCAGTAGAAACCACATTTGTTTTAAGCAAGTCAGCCATATCAGCTGTTTTTTTAAAGGCACTAAATGAGGCTGAATGAACTGTTTCGCTGCCAGACAAGGCTCCGATGATAGCCAGGTGTAGCAGTGGTAAAATGTTGGGACTGCTGTTGAGACAGCTTTATGTAGGCCCTAACAGTTTGTGGGCACCATTTGTCACCGTTATAGTGCAATTTATGTATTGTTTAGTGTTGTGTTGTGTTGGTAGTGGCTTTGCTGGCATGCATCCCACCTTTTTTTTTGCCCCTCCCAAGATTTACATGCTAAAATCTCCACTATAATGCAATGTTGCATATCTCACTGCTTTCTTCCATGCACTGTGCTCTCCTGATGCCAAATAATGAACACTTCTTAATATTAATTAAATGGATTGTGGCGAGTAAACGCATGGAATATGGTGTTAATAATATTCCTAAAATTCTATTAGCAAGTACAAATTACAAGTGCATAACTATATCGTAATTTTCCATGAAGATAACTCTTGCAGATAATATGTACAAACGCAGTGTAACGGCGTTCTTCGTTTGTTGAAAGAGAGTCGGACCGAAATGCAGCGTGGTGGTTAATCATGATCTTTAATGAAGAAAACGGCGATACATGAAATAACTTATAAATACAAAAACAACAAACGGAACGTGAAACTTATTACAGCCTATTTGGTGAACACTACACAGAGACAGGAACAATCACCCACGAAAGACAAAGCGAAACTCAGGCTACCTAAATACGGTTCCCAATCAGAGGCAACGAGAATCACCTGACTGCTGATTGAGAACCGCCTCAGGCAGCCAAGCCTATACAACACCCCTAATCAGCCGCGATCCCAAATACTACAACCAAATACGAAATACAATAACATAAACCCCTGTCACACCCTGGCCTGACCAAATATATAACGAAAACACAAAATACAATGACCAAGGTGTGACAGAACCCCCCACCCCAAGGTGCGGACTCCCGGACGCACCTCAAAACCATAGGGAGGGTCCGGGTGGGCGTCTGTCCATGGTGGCGGCTCCGGCTCGGGACGTGGACCCCACTCCATAAATGTCATAGTTCCTCCCCTTCGCGTCCTGGGATAATCCACCCTCGCCGCCGACCATGGCCTAATAGTCCTCACCCAGAACCCCACAGAACTGAGGGGCAGCTCGGGACTGAGGGGCAGCTCGGGACTGAGGGGCAGCTCGGGACTGAGGGGCAGCTCGGGACTGAGGGGCAGCTCGGGACTGAGGGGCAGCCCGGAACAGAGGGGCAGCCCGGAACAGAGGGGAAGCCCAGTACTGAGAGGAAGCCCAGTACTGAGAGGAAGCCCAGTACTGAGATGAAGCTCAGGTAGGTAGTAGGCTCCGGTACATCCTGGCTGGCTGGCGGATCTGGAAGATTCTGGTTGACTAGCAGATCTGGAAGATTCTGGTTGACTGACGGATCTAGCTGCTCTATGCAGACTGACAGCTCTGACTGCTCCATGCAGGCTGACAGCTCCTTGCAGACTGGCAGCTCTTTGCAGACTGACCGCTCTGACTGCTCCATGCAGGCTGACAGCTCCTTGCAGACTGACAGCTCCTTGCAGACTGACCGCTCCTTGCAGACTGACAGCTCCCTGCAGACTGACAGCTCTGACTGCTCCATGCAGGCTGACAGCTCCTTGCAGACTGACAGCTCCTTGCAGACTGGCAGCTCCTTGCAGACTGGCAGCTCCTTGCAGACTGGCAGCTCCTTGCAGACTGGCAGCTCCTTGCAGACTGACAGCTCTGGCTGCTCCATGCAGGCTGACAGCTCCTTGCAGACTGGCAGCTCCTTGCAGACTGACAGCTCTGGCTGCTTCATGCAGACTGACAGCTCTAACTGCTCCATGCAGGCTGACAGCACCCTGCAGACTGGCAGCTCAGGCTGCTTCAAACAGGCAGGAGGCTCCGGCAGCGCTGTAGAGAAGAAAGGCTCTGATAGCGCTGAACAGGCGGGAGAATCCGACAGCGCAGGAGAGGAGGAAAACGCTGGCTGCGCTGAACAGGCGGGAGACTCCGACAGCGCAGGAGGGAAGGAAGGCTCTGGCTGTGCTGAACAGGCGGGAGACTCCGACAGAGCAGGAGAGGCGAGGCGCACTGTAGGCCTGATGCGTGGTGCGGGCACTGGTGATACTGGAGCGAGGACACGCACAGGAAGCCTGGTGCGGGGAGCTGCTACCGGAGGACTGGTGTGTGGAGGTGGCTCTGGATAGACCGGACCGTGCAGGCGCACTGGAGCTCTTGAGCACCGAGCCTGCCCAAGCTTACCTGGCTCGATGCCCACTCTAGCCCGGCCAATACGAAGGGCTGGTATGAACCGTACCGGGCTATGCACCCGCACTGGAGACACTGCGCTCACTAGCATAACACGGTGCCTGCCCGGTCTCTTTAGCCCCCCCGGTAAGCACAGGGAGTTTGCGCAGGTCTCCTACCTGGCATAGCCATACTCCCTGTAAGCCCCCCCCCAATAAATTTTTGGGGCCGACTCTCAGGCTTCCATCCGCGTCGCCGTGCTGCCTCCTCATACCAGCGCCTCTCTGCTTTAGCCGCCTCTAGTTCTTCCTTGGGACGGCGATATTCTCCAGGCTGAGCCCAGGGTCCTTTTCCGTCCAGTTCCTCCTCCCATGTCCAATTCTCCAAGTGATGCAGCCTCTCCCACTGCAACTGCTCTTCACGATTAGCAGGGAGAGTTGGCTCAGGTCTGACACCCGACTCAGCCACTCTCCCTCTGAGCCCCCCCCCAATAAATTTTTAGGGGTGCTTTTCGGGTTTCCTTGCCAACCGTGTTCCCTCGTATCGTCGACTCTTATCTCCGGCTGCCTCTGCTCTCCTCAGTGCTTCCACCTGTTCCCATGGGAGGCGATCTCTTCCAGCCAGTATCTCCTCCCAAGTGTAACAACCTTTGCCATCCAATACGTCTTCCCATGTCCATTCCTCCTTTCGCTTTTCCTGCGGTAGCTGCCTGTTTCCACGCTGCTCGGTCCGTGTGTGGTGGGTGATTCTGTAACGGCGTTCTTCGTTTGTTGAAAGAGAGTCGGACCGAAATGCAGCGTGGTGGTTAATCATGATCTTTAATGAAGAAAACGGCGATACATGAAATAACTTATAAATACAAAAACAACAAACGGAACGTGAAACTTATTACAGCCTATTTGGTGAACACTACACAGAGACAGGAACAATCACCCACGAAAGACAAAGCGAAACTCCTCCTCAGGCAGCCAAGCCTATACAACACCCCTAATCAGCCGCGATCCCAAATACTACAACCCAATACGAAATACAATAACATAAACCCCTGTCACACCCTGGCCTGACCAAATATATAACGAAAACACAAAATACAATGACCAAGGCGTGACACGCAGGCACCAAAACCTCTTACAAATCATGATTTTGTACTATTTGTGGTAACACATCACAGTTTCCAAGGTCAAATAGCTACAGGACAATATTTCTACCTATTTAATTACACAAAAACACCACTTCCGACCCCACTGCAGTAACAACACTTCACAATTTTACACACATACAATCCTTTCACATACATATTATCCTTTCTCCAACTAAATAGTCACAATGTTTGCGAGTTATATTACACAACACTAGGATGTTAGTCCATCCATAAAGATTAGAAATGAAACAAAATGAAACTGTCGGTGCAAACCTGTCAATGACTCTTTCCCAAGTGTGTTAGTATATACAGTTGAAGTCGGAAGTTTAAATACACCTTAGCCAAATACATTTAAACTCAGTTTTTCACAATTGCTGACATTTAATCCTAGTAAAGATTCCCTGACTTAGGTCAGTTAGGATCACCACTTTATTTTAAGAATGCGAAATGTCAGAATAATAGTAGAGCGAATGATTTATTTCAGCTTTTATTTATTTCATCACATTCCCAGTGGGTCAGAAGTGTATGTAAACTTCTGACTTCAACTGTATATCTTTGGCAATTGTCATGATGCATTCTATCTTGGGTCATTGGGCTCTAAACCAGATATGTAGACGTCTTAATGCACTGAAAGATCTCTCACAGCTGCTAACTCGGATGGTCAGTGCATCCTGTACGATTGCTTTCAGTAACGGGAACATATCATGGTCTAACAGTTTATCCACACAGGACGTGTCAGAAGTGGCATAGCATCTTTATTTTTTTGGCAGGTAATGTTTAGCAAGAACTACTTCATCTGGCTTGAGGGGAATATGACATGTTTGGCTTTGTTGAACCAAAATTAACCGGAGAGATTACTGCTTCCAAGGTTTCCTTTTTCCAAGCTATACGGAGGGTGCTCTACAACAGCAGAGACCTGAGGACACCATCCAACCTGGAACTGTGAGTAGTGTTTGGTCTGATGCTATTTTGAAAGCCAAAAAGAAAAAAAAAGAAAAGAAAAATAAAGTACATTACAATTATATATTTTACGGGGACTGAAAGCTGAGTTAAGGCTCCCAGGCTTGTAAGGACAGACCAGACACAACTTCAATTAGCACTAAGGTGTGACGTAAAAGGTGTTGAAGCCTTTGTGCCCAACAAGTGGCAGGAGTCTTTGAAGCATCCTCTGAATCCCTCTCCTGCTGTTCAAAGACCATTCACTGGCATTTTCTATAAGAAATCTGCCTCCAGAAATAAAAGCTTCTCCCAAGTGGGTGTGACACCTACTTCTGTTGCCTGCTGCACTGCTACTTGGATTCCACCCGGCGATCTGTTCAGTCTGCCCTGGCTTGTCTCCCCGTCTGGTAAAGGTACCCCGACCACACTCACCCCTCTCTCCTGAGCTACCGCTCGGCTCCAGCACACACCCACTGTTGGGGTGAGTGACTCTATAGCTAGCCCCAAGTCATTATATATATTTTTTTTCTTGTGCATTTTGCTATTTGCCTCATGAATCCTGCATACTTTGTTGACTACTAACTTTCTTTACCCAACTGTGGGACAGACTGTTTGTTCCCACATTCGGGACTCTGACTCTCTATTGGTTACACAGACTTTAGGCCTCCCATCCTATTCTAACCACCACTCGCCGGCTTTGTATTCATGTTACCTGATGGAAATGCTGTACAATATGATCTTGTTGCCATCTGATGCACATGTCATAAATCAGCACTGCAGAGCTCTCCCTGTACTATGCCGTGCCTTGATTGTATTGCTGTTGATGATATCTGGAAATGTGCATGTACACCCTGGCCCATCTACTATTGCTAAACCCAATTCTATCTAGTGCTCTGATATCTGCTTCACTGATTTCTGCTCTCGTAAAAGCCTGGGTTTCTGCACGTTGACACAAGAAGCTTATTACCTAAACTGGATCAATTGGAAGTGTGGGTTCACAGCTCCAATCCAGATGTGTTGGTCATTACTGGGACGTGGTTAAGGAAAAATGTTTTGAATACTGATGTTAACCTTTCTGGTAATAACATTTTTCGGCAAGACAGATCTTCCAAAGGTGGGGGAGTGGCAGTCTTTACCAAGGAAACGACTGAACAAATGAACAACGAAACAGCACAGCAAGTAAGTGAAAGAAATAGGTTTAGATTATGTTTTACTGGTAATTGGGACATATGTAAATGCCAACAATATGTTTTTGGTCAGTGTGGTGTGTGTGTGTGTTATCTTTATTTAACTAGGCAAGTCAGTTAGGAACAAATTCTTATTTATAATGATGGCCCAGATGACGCTGGGCCAATTGTGCAGCGCCCTAATTTTAAATATCGGCTTTCGGTATAGTTTTTTTTTGGCAAGGAAATGATCAGATATCGGTATCGGCCAAAAATGTCATATCGGTGCATCACTTATAATAGAGAGTAGCAGCGATGTAAAATAGTGATAACACTGCCTTGAGGAATAACATTGTCAACTCCATAGGCATCAGATAAAATGGATCCTATTTTAGCTAGAAAAATAAAGAAAACAGTTATATAATCTCCCCCCAATACCAAGTCTTTCCATCTTAATTAGTAGGCCTTCTGTCCACATAGAGTCATAAACCTTTTCAATGTAAAAAAAGACAGTAGCCATTTGTTTTTTCAACTTCATTGCTGTTACGTCTGTCGTTAGATGAATGAGACCAAAGCAGGGCTAGACAGCAACTATGCAAAAACAAGATCCCACAATCTAAGGTGGGAAAAAATGGCGGCCTAAGTATGATCCCCAATCAGAGACAACGATAAACAGCTGCCTCTGATTGGGAACCATACTAGGCCAACAAAGAAAGAGAAACATAAGAAACCCAAGTCACACCCTGACCTAACCAAATAGATAATAAACAACGCTACCTAAGGTCAGGGCGTGACAGTACACCCCCAAAGGTGCGGACTCCGGCAGCAAACCTGAACGTATAGGGGAGGGTCCGTGTGAGCATCTCCTCTCAGTGGAGGTTCCGGTGCGGGATGCAGACCTCGCTCCGCTTGAGGCTCCCCCACTTTGGTGGTGCCTCTGGTGCGGGGATAGTCGCCGGGACTCCGGACCATAGATTGGTCCGACTCCGGACCCTCGCAGGCGGCTCTGGACTGGGGACCCCTGCTGAAGGCTCTAGGCTGCAGACCGTCGCTGAAGGCTCTGGACTGCAGACCGTCGCTGGAGGCTCTGGACTGCAGACCGTCCCTGGAGGCTTCGTGCCATAGATCATTACTGCAGGCTTCGTGCCATGGATCACCACTGGAGGCTTCGGGCCATGGATCACCACTGGAGGCTTCGGGCCATAGATCACCACTGGAGGCTTCGGGCCATGGATCACCACTGGAGGCTTCGTGCCATGGATCAACACTGGTGGCTTCGGGCCATGGATTATCACTGGAGGCTTCGTGCCATGGATCAACACTGGTGGCTTCGGGCCATGGATCATCACTGGAGGCCGGTTGCGTAGAGCTGGCACACGACGCACCAGGCTGGAGAGGCGCACTGGAGGCCTGGTGCGTGGAACTGGCACAGGGCTTACCAAGCTGGGCAGACGCACAGGAGACCGGGTGCGTGGAGCTGGCACAGGATATACTGGGCCGCGGAGACGCACCAGAGGTCTGGAGCGCAGAGCTGGCACAACCCGTCCTGGCTGGATGCTCGCCCTAGCCTGGCAACTGCAGGGCGCTGGCACAGGGTGCACTGGGCTGTGTGAGATACAGTGCGCAGAGCCGGCGCAGGATATCCTGGGTTGAAGAGACGCACCGGAGACCAGGAGCGCTGAGCCGGCACAATCCGTCCTGGCTGAATGCCCACTCTAGCACGGCAAATGCGGGGAGCTGGTACAGAGCACACCAGGCTGTGGATGCGTACCGGAGACCCAGTACGTGTAACCGCAAAGCATGGTGCCTGAAGGGTCACACGCTCCTCAAAGCGACTGTCTTGCTCCAGACTCCAACCCTTCCAAACTCTTTCGTCCCTCTCCACTGCTCACCACTCCTCGCTCAAACGGTCCAAGAATTCCTCCTCGGTCTCGGACTCACCCCTCAGCACCGATGCCCACGTCATCTGCCCCCGGGGCTGCATCTCGGGTTTCCGTCGTGTCCTCTCCTCCTGACCAGGCTGCTTGGTCCGTTTGTGGTGGGATCTTCTGTTACGTCCGTCGTTAGATGAATGAGACCAAAGCGGAATGGTAAACCCAGCATCCAAAGACGTCAACAGTATCCATTTTCTTATACACATTAACATGCACATTTAAAATATCATACCTGCATCGCTTATATGTATCTATTATGTATCCTAGAAAATGTCTTCCCCAACAAGTTAGCCTTTTCTTTATCAGTTACGGACATTTTTTGACCCACAACCAAAATTGCAATTCAAGTGGACTTGCTTCTTTCAGTCATCTTCTTCAAAATAGACCATACATCCCCCAGCTCAGTATCCCTGCCTATTGTAGAGCAGAACTGTCTCGATGCATTTCTCTTTTAGTACGCCCTACGTACTTAAGCACTCATCCTTTGGAAATCAAGTAGATTCTCAGGAGTCATATTCCTTACGCAACACTCTGTAAGCCCTATATCTTTCTCGAATAGCTGGAGTTCACTCTTAAGTTCACTCTTCACTCTTGGAGCCACCATCATTTCTCACCCACTTCACTCACTGGTACATATAAATTCACAGCACTCAAAATCAGAGGTCACAGAGGCAGCACATACTGTACATCAACCAGCCTCTCCAACAGACTTTACGTAATGAACGCAAAACTTTTCCCAGTCTGCTTTATGAAAGCACCATCTTCTGAATGATACCCTATCTGGAATAGTAACATCAAAGGTCATGGTACATGAAATCGGGAAATCTTCACTTACAACAGTAGAATCATTCATTCCATTCCATTCACACACAGCCAGTGTGAGGTCCAGGCAGGATGTAACCCCTCTAACAACATCAACTCTTGTACTACACCCATCATTAAGACATACTAATGCTCTTGTTTCCATCATATCTTCCACAATAGTATCATTAGCATTTGTATGTGTGCTACTATGTGTATGTGTGCTACTGCTAAGTGCATTGAAGTCACCCCACCATCACTCTATAGAGCCCAATTCTCCATATATTTCATCAAACATCGCAACAGATAGTTGACGACAAGGGTTGTAAAAATGTTGTAACTTAATATTACGACCTGCACTGTAGATTTCCAAGATCACACATTCATATTTGTCACCTGTGCTCCCTCTCCGGCCTCTTGGTCACCAGGCTGCTCGTTATGGCGCACATCTGTCACCATCATTACACAGACCTGCGCGTCATCAGACTCACCTGGACTCCATATCACTTCCCTGATTACCTTCCCTATATATATGTCACTCCCTTTGGTTCCTTCCCCAGGCGTTAATGTTTCTGTGTTGCTTAGTTTGTAGTAGGTTGTGTTTATTTATTAAAACACTCACTCCCTGAACTTGCTTCCCAACTCTCAGCACACATCGATTCAGAATAACGCCTCACCTAAAGGAAGGATCAGGGAGTGTTTTTTTTTTGTGTCAGGTGGAATGACGTGGGGTCCGGGAGCTGCTACAGACTTTCATGTCTCAGCCAGATCGTCCGACGGGCTCCCCTGCCTCCGCAGGATCGACGGGCTCCCCTGCCTCCGCAGGATCGACGGGCTCCCCTGCCTCCGCAGGATCGACGGGCTCCCCTGCCTCCGCAGGATCGACGGGCTCCGACTGGCATTCCACAGAAGGATAACAAAAACCAAAGCTCTTGTCATCATACTGAGACAATCCATAATTAGTATTATTTGGAGTCAACATATCAACAATCTTGGTGACAGTAACATCTGCCAAATTCTGCACTGCCTACAAACTCTGTTGCTGCTTCCACAATGATCTTCAAATTGGCAGTTAGTTTTTCCACAAACACAGTCAGGTTGATAACCATTCCAATGAAGGCTATGAAGTCAATAAGATGACCTATTAAGGTGTCCTTTCACATGACACATTTGTTAGAGCAAGATTTCTGAACAGGTATCGTATCTGTGTCTAGACCTAAGCAACATTTTCTACAGTAGTTTCACTTATTCCAGGAGACTATTATCTCCATCATTCTGCCTGTTATGCTCCCCAGTTTCTGTGTTGTTTTGGATTTGTATGTGTGTATTTCAGGAAATGGTGTCCTGGATACAAAGCAGCTGATTGGTCGGCCCCATCGATGATTGGCGCTCTGAACCCACCCTCTCGTCATGGGAAACAGCTGTTTTCAATTACCAACTCCTTCTCCAGCTGGATAAAAGCCAGTGTTCCTTTGTCAGGAGAAGATTGAGCTTCTTGGATGTTCTGTGTTGGTTGTAGGCGAGTGACAGTTTTGTTGAAAGTGTTTTGTAGCCACTACTTCTGAGGTATGTGTATGGCAAAAGCACTGTGTTTTTGATCATTGAAATTATTCACTTTACGTTAGTAATTATTCTGTTTTTGTTCCCAGGGAAGAAGGGGTTAGGCATCTTGGCAGTGCTTAGGCAAAAGGCCTGTGGACATACATAACCTGTAGTATTTACTGTCTATGCACAGTAGGTAAGACCTGGGCAGACCACCCCCTGTATTTTGGTTAGTGTGCCAGGAGGTGCTAAGAGGTTAGGTAAGTAGTGGGTAGGCAGGTGAGGGGGGGGGCTCTAACTTCTACTTTCTTTGCTTCAGTCCAGCCCCTTTCCCCACATTACTGTGTTAAGGAAATAAGTTCCCTGTAAATGGTAATATTCTCTGCCTCTGTCATCCTTACCCGCACCTACAATCACATACCTCTTTCACTCCAGGGGGAGTTGAGTGTGGCGTGTTCTCTCCAAGAGGCGTACATAACACTGCCTAATAATTCCACCAATCTGCCCTCCAGCCTCTGCATAAGACATTAAGAGTGATGAATTTTTTTTTTGTGTTTTTTACATTTCTAGTCTCTTTCTGTGACTGGCCTCCACCAAATTCTGCACTGTCCCACATTCACCATAATCATGTTTCCTTCCTCTCTTTGCACAGAGCTGCTACTTGTCCCATGCTTTGGCATTTAAAAAACCTTAATGGAGATGGGACAAACTAACAGTGAAAGCCCATCGGTACTTTCTTAGTTAACCTTCTCAAACATTAATAGTACTGACAGGCTTTCACTTTCTGCACCTTTTAAATGGTCATATTTAAAATTACCAGATCTGGTAGCTTTGTATACATTTATTTAAATTTGCATCGGGCTGCTTCTTGGGGGATTCTGGTAAGATGCCAGGAAAGTCAGATTCTGGGCATATTCAATCAGTTCCAGCCCCCTGGAACAGGGCAGCTTCTGGGCCAATTCCTTGTTGAGAGCTGGGAATGAACCAGGCAAATGTGACTGCACCAATCTCTTAACGAATAGGGTGTAGATGAGACTCTGTGGTCCTATTCGAACACATTACTTTTGTTTTTCACTACCTTCACCCTGTTCATGTTCTCAACACTAGAAGTGCCACTGCTGTCAACAGCGCTAAAATCATGGCCTTTTTACTTTTCCTTTCAGCACAGATCATCCAGGTCCACGACTTTAATCATCCCCATCCACACTACCATCCATGTCGACCAGTCTAGCACAGCTGTTGCTAAAACCACCAACCACAATTTAGAACGATGGTCCTCCTGACCTCTCCAGTTCTGTTACTGGCAAGACGAAGAGGCATTTAGTGTTTTCTATCAGAAAGGATACCCGTCAGGTTTATTCGATAAAAGCAATGTCAAAAAAATAAATCATTGCGACATTTGTAATGAAGGGCAGATATAGGAGAAATGTTCAAGATCAACATTTTTATTAGTTAGACAGGATTTAAATTTTGTCAAACTTTCTTTGTGACAAATTGATGGAAACTGTTTTTTGAATAAATTATGATTTCCAAATAAGGCACTTCATGCAGATTTGTGGACTCGAGTCACATGACTTGGACTTGAGTCTGACAAGTCACAAATGTGACGACTTGAGACTGGACTATTAGGCTATCCATATAAATGTACTGTTTAGCAATCTGCTATGGATGCATCTTTGCCACAACATATAATTATGTTATCATTTTAATTTTTAATTTTACCTCAGTTGTGGAACTGCACATGTCTAAACATAGCTGTAACATCACGCTACTTTCAATACTTATGGGATGAAGATGTAACAAATTCTGGTGAATTAATGACGATATTTGCGAGGAATAAAAAGACTACAGACAGAACATGCAATCTTATCGACAGGGCTGTAGTGGAACAGGTTGAGAGCTTCAAGTTCCTTGGTGTCCACATCACCAACAAACTAACATGGTCCAAGCACACCAAGTCAGTCGTGAAAAGGGCACGACAAAACCCATTCCCCCTCAGGAGGCTGAAAAGATTTAGCATGGGTCCTCAGATCCTCCAAAGTTTCTACTGCTGCACCATCGAGAGCATGCTGACGTGTCAGAGGAAGGCCCTAAAAATTGTCAGACTCCAGCCCCCCTAATCATACTGTTCTCTCTGCTATCGCACGGCAAGCGGTACCAGAGCGCCAAGTCTAGCTCCAAGAGGCTTCTAAACATCTTCTACCCTTAAGCCATAAGACTCCCGAACATCTAATCAAATGGCTACCCAGACTATTTGCATTGCCCCCGCCCCCCCCTCCGCTATCTATGCATAGTCACTTCAATAACTCTACCTACATGTACATATTGTTATGGGTGTAAGATGGCACAGTGATGCCATCTGTTGGTAAATGTTCATTACTGCAACTCTTGTGTTTTACCGGGGTGCTTGAGATACCCGGATGCGTTGTCATGTACTGAACAAGACTGGTTACTCGCATCAATGCCTCTGTCTCGTTATTTAACATTCAAACACATATGACCTCAACTAACCGGTGCCCCCTCTTTACCGGTACCCCTTGTATATAGCCTCGCTATTGTTATTTTACTGCTGCTCTTTAATTATTTGTTGTATTTATTTTTTAAGGTATTTTTCTTATCTGCATTGTTGGTTTAGGGCTTGTAAGTAAGCATTTCACTGTAACAGTGAATGTACACTAGATAGCGGTAAAGTGCCGCTTACGCTTCGAACACACCGACTGCGTCATTGCAATCACTTGCTGCGTGACATTTTGCGCAGCTAGGCAACTATATTGATGCAGGCACCTTTTGCAGATGGTCGCATGCGGATGGACACATGGGGAGAATCATTTTCACAGTATCCTCAAAACCGTGTCTTTTTGGCACAACTGCTTGTCTTGTACACTTTGTACAAAATAATAAAATGCAGTACTACAGGATATTTCTTAACGTAGCTCTTTATTAGCTAGCTATAACTGGCATGTTCACGTATCGCCAACCAGGATCAAACTGCCCATGACCTAACCATTTGGGTGGTCTTAACCAATCATAGCACACTATGATACGGCGGTAAAATGCATCCAATTACAATTCAGTATATATACACGTGAATATTACATCCCCTTCTTTTAAAACAAAAGAAATGTTGACATATTCTAAGGGTTTCTTTTGATACATGCTCTGTAGTTTGAACTCAAGGTAAGTAACCATTTATATTACATACTACACCAACTGAATCAACAGACTCTAAACAATAATCCAACATACTTTTCAAACAAGGGATTCTCAGCAACTCAGCTTTCACTGTAGAAATAACATCTTAACATTTCAAACAAATACAATACCTAAGCATTTCAGGTTAGCTTTCAATAACAAGTTTACAGTCTGGAACTCTTTTAGGGCAGCGATCCGCCTACACCCTTTGACATTTCACAGGTCTAGGACAGCTCTGGCCTTGACCTCTCTTCCTGACCTTGTGCGATATGATGTTGAGCATGCTTCTGTGTCAGTCAACAGCTCTTGTGGTGTTGCAGGTAAGTATGGTGTATGTTGTGCTGTGTGTGTGTGTTGAGTCCATCACATTCTCTTTCAGGGGAACAGTTCATCTCATCAGTATGTTGTTCTTTTGTGTTCAGTAGGTGACGACGATTGCGGCGGTACACCGTTCCTTCTGCGGTGTGGACGTGATATGTAACGTTCAGTGTCAGCTGGCTGGATGACGACTGCGGGCTTCCAGAGGCCATGCTCCTGGATTCTAACTGACTCTCCGTCGATCAGTGGTGGCAGTAGTCTAGCTGACCTGTCGTAGTATCGCTTTTGTTGTTGTTGTCTCCGTGCCCGTTTTCCATGCATTTCCTTGTAGCTGACGACCTCAGGTTGCAGCTGCTGGTTGGTGCTGGGAAGGATTGAGCGAAGTCTGCGGCTCATCAACAGCTGGGCTGGTGATTTAAAGTTGTCAACTGGAGTGTGGTATTCAGGGAGACTGAGGTAGGGGTCTCTCGTCTGCTTTTGCTTTGTCCATGAGTGATTTAGCAATCTGCCCAGATTTTTCAGCAAGGCCATTACTTTCAGGGTAATGCGGGCTTGTGGTGACGTGTGAACTCCCATGCTTTTGTGAAGGATTCAAACTCATTTGATTTGTAACAGGGCCCATGGTCAGATATTAAAGTCTCTACAATGCCATGCCTGGCAAAGACTGCTTTCAGCTTGTGTATCACAGCTGCAGATGTGGTGCTGTGAAGCTTGTCGAGTTCGAAGTATCTGCTGTAGTAGTCCACAGTTAGAATGTAGTTTTTTGTTCCAGGTGAACAGATCGTTTGCCACGACCTGCCAGGGTCGGTCTGGGATACAGTGAGGTAACATTGGCTCTTTGGTGTTTGAGGGGCGTCGTTCAAGACATATGGCGCATTTACCAACAATGTCCTCTATTTGTTTGTACATTCTGGGCCAAAACAAAATGTCCCGTTCTCTCTGTTTGCACTTTTCCATGCCCATGTGTACAGCATGGATCTTTGTCAAAATCTCTTCTCTGAGACTGGAAGGAATAATGATTTTCTCTCCTTTGAAAATTATTTCGTTGATCTGTGATAGTTCATCACGATGGTTCCAGAATTCTGAGACGCTGTGAGGGCATTTGTTTACACATATGAATATTACACTGCTGACAGCTACAGGGACATAAACACCAAAAAAATGCTGCTTGGAGACAAGTGTCCACAATAGTGGGATTGCCAGGTCAGTTTAGTAGTGAGCTTGTGCTAGATGTTAGCTAGCTAACTTAGCTTGCTAACCTAGCCAATGAGGTGTGTGTGTGAAAGAAATAGTCATATAAATTATGCTAGTTACTACCCCTGGTAACTTAGCCAAATAATCATGTTTGAAAGAGTGTGAATATCAGATATATAGTAATAGAAATGGTAGATACTACTGTACCCCTGATAATTTGGTCAGATAACCATGTGTGTACAGTAGGTGACATGTTCATGATAGTGGTCTAATAACTATAGTTATGCTAGGTTATTTATTTATTTGATCCATTATTTTACCAGATAAGTTGATTGAGAACACATTCTCATTTGTAGCAACGACCTGGGGAATAGTTACAGGGGAGAGGAGGGGGATGAATGAGCCAATTGTAAACTGGGGATTATTAGGTGACCGTGAAAGTTTGAGGGCCAGATTGGGAATTTAGCCAGGACACCGTGGTTAACACCCCTACTCTTACTATAAGTGCCATGGGATCTTTAATGACCTCAGAGTCAGGACACCCGTTTAACGTCCCATCCGAAAGACTGCACCCTACATAGGGTAGTGTCCCCAATCACTGCCCTGGGGCATTGGGATATTTTTTTAGACCCGAGGAAAGAGTGCCTCCTGCTGGCCCTCCAACACCACTTCCAGCAGCATCTGGTCTCCCATCCAGGGACTGACCAGGACCAATCCCGCTTAGCTTCAGAAGCAAGCCAGCAGTGGTATGCAGGGTGGTATGCTGCTGGCATAAATGGTTTGGCTTATGTTCATGTCTATGTCAAAGAAGATTTTAAGTGGAGAGGACTCAGGGACAGGCATCAGAGAGAGAGAGAAGGGCAGAGAAAGAGAAGAGGTCTGGGTCAGCAGCTTCAGGCCAGCAGCCTTGGAAGGGAAAACATTTCAGTCTCTCGATGTGCAAAACTGATAGAGACATACCCCAAGTGACTCGCAGCAAAAGGTGGCGCTACAAAGTATTAACTTAAGGGGGCTGAATAATTTTGCACGCCCAATTTTTCAGTTTTTGATTTGTTAAAAAAGTTTGAAATATCCAATAAATGTCGTTCCACTTCATGATTGTGTCCCACTTGTTGTTGATTCTTCACAAAAAAATACAGTTTTATATCTTTATGTTTGAAGCCTGAAATGTGGCAAAAGGTCGCAAAGTTCAAGGGGGCAAGGCACTTCCGCAAGGCACTGTAAATATAGCTTCCAAACAAAGAGAGACAATGATGGGGAAGAAATGCAATTTTATAGGCAAT
Organism: Oncorhynchus kisutch; assembly: GCF_002021735.2. Lineage (NCBI taxonomy): Eukaryota > Metazoa > Chordata > Actinopteri > Salmoniformes > Salmonidae > Oncorhynchus > Oncorhynchus kisutch. Next base: position 19,989,219 of record NC_034182.2, on the reverse strand, counting down.
GGTGGATGGTTCTTAAAATAACCTTTTATGGGGCACTTAAAAGATCTGTTTCACTCCACGGCATACTGCCATGGGGCTTCACCTGCTGGCGATGAGAAGTAGGTGGTCAGTTTCTCCCTCACCTGGAGTGCCTGTCTGGGGGGTGTCGTTGGCGCCTGCCCTGGTGACATCCGGTAGGTGACCATTTGGCGTACCCATCTCCATCCGGAGCGGCTCCTGGAATGACCTCCGCAGGTAGTTTTTGAAAACACATGTGGCCTTCAAGCAGGCATCGACATTTGAGGGGCTGAGACCAAGCATTCTCCACCGGGCTGACAGAATCCCAAAGGCGCATTCAACAACTAACCTTGCCCTGGACAGTCATTTGTTAAAGATTCTTACAGGCTTTGGCAATAGCAGTTGGCGTCCAGGTCTTAAAGGAAATGCCTCGTCGCCGATGAAGACGTGGGGAACAGGTCCAGGGTCTTCAGCCCCAGGGAGTGATGCAGGTGGCGAAATCACTTCCCTTGCTGTAAGCACCAACAACACGGAAACAGTAGATGGCATCTACTACAGCCAAGAGTACAACTGAATATGTACCCTTGTAGTTGTAGAACTGCGAACCTGAGCACAGTGGAGCCTGGATTACTACATGTTTCCCGTCAATGGAGCCAAGACAGTTGGGGAAATTCCACCTCTCTAGGAACTCGGCAGCGATGGTCCTCCAGTCTTCCTCCTTGGGGACAGGCATGTATTCACCAACCAGACAGTCCCAAATGGCTTGTGCCACAGAGGGGACAATGCCTGCCACCGTGGACCATCCAACTCGGAAGCTGAATCCTATGGTCCTGTAGGAGTCCACTGTCGCCAAGAATCTGAAATAAAATTCTAAATAATGATCAATAGTGTATGTAACCTGAATTCCACCCACATAATCTACCTCATTACAGTTTATTATACTCTATTAATTATATTGTAATACTCATCAACCATCATTAACAATGCCTTGAAACAGTACAATTCAGTCTGACTATATCAATAAACTGTAGCCCAGGCCAACTCTACTCTTAGAAAGAATGGTACTATCTACTTAAAAGGGTTCTCCGGCTGTCCCCATAGGAGATCCCTTTTTTGGTTCCAAGTATAACATTTTACCCAAAGGGTTATACCTGGAACCAAAAATGGTTATCCTATGGGGAAAGCAGAAGGACAATTTTAGAACCTTTTTCCCTAAGAGTATGTGAGTCAAATAAGAATGTAATGAATGACTAACTGTCTTGAACAACAAATGAGTCCTGGAGAAGACTATCCTAACTTCATTAGGCCAGAAGGCACCACAACTTTCTTTTCATTTGGTAACATTGCATAATTAAAAAAGGATTATAAACCAACTTTGGGAAAAGTTATAGTCCTAATGAACATTCTGTAAAAGTACATCTGATGTCAAATAGGGACTATTAACTAGAGAGCCCTTTAGCTAGCTAGGTTGTACATAAAAACAATGATTCAAATATCAATCAATTATGGTATCAAAGGCTTTAAAAAATGTACTAGAATGTAGCTTACGTTCAACTGGGCTGATGGACTCCCGGTAGTTGGTATCCATCCGGGCGATCCTGGCTCCAACCATCTGGATCAGGTGATCGAACTGGCTTCGGTCCAGACGAAAGAAACTTCGGAATTCCTGTCCAAACAGTCAAAGCTCTTGAATGAGACAGTGGAACTCCCCTGCCTGCTTTCAGGACTTTAACCACCTCTAGACCTGCGCTTTCAGCGGGGCTGGTCCCGGCCCAACAGCGCGTCATTACGTAGAATACACACTAACGTTACTCAAATTGACTGGCCATCTCGGCAGACTCCCACTCTCTTCTGTACATTTTTGATTGAGGCATGTTGATTGATGTTATAAGTTCTGTTCAAGATCAAACATTCGTGACCAACTATATTCATTGGGTTTGGCGCGTCGAACCTGTACTACTGGTGCTGTCAGCCAGCCATCAATGATTTGCAATTTGCTGAAATTGTTGCTGGCTGTGCACGAGCTGAGCGCCTGCTGCTGACGCCACTCACAATGCACTTTTGCAGCCAGGCACGTGTGTTGTGACTGAGTGTGTGACAGAGAAAATAATTTTTGTGTCATTTTAGAGGGAAAATGTGTGCATTTTAGCGACTTTTAGGACAGCCAATAGCTAACAAGTCACAGTAACACATTAACATTTTTAACCATAACATGTTTGTTTGTATACAATCTACATTAACAATCTAAATGGACCAAAAAGAGACAATAGAAAAAACTGTCAATGGCATTGTGAGAAAATTATGGTAACTAGTCTGGCCCTAATTCAGGTTAATTGTTTAGTTTTTTCAGACCCCCCCCCCCCCCTCCACACACACACAGGTTGTGCTGGCTCACAGAAAGAGTGGGTCATCTTCATTTTGGTCAAGGCTCTCTATGGCAGGTTCAGCAACTGAGGGAGCTGACTTAAATGAGTAAGCAGCTGATGAGCCAAAAATCTGCAAAACATTATCAGGCAGCTGGTGCTCATAGCAAGCCTCACCAGACAGCTTCAGTCCATATCGAATGTACAGGATGGAGTTAAGGGTCAGCAAGGACATCTGATTTCTAAGTTAGCTTTTTACCACACTCATCTGGCTGAATGTTCTCTCGACCTCAGCATTTGAGTGTGGCAAGGACAGCATAGACACAGCAGCCATGACAAGTTCTTGAAAATGGGTTGATATCAGCTGCATCCCTGAACTTCCAAATCTCACTCCAGAAGCCCAGTGTGTTTTTTGTCTCCTTCCATTTACTAAGATGGATGGCACTCCATTGCTGGACAATCTCATTTATCTCTGCAGGGGAGTAGCCAAGGAGCTTGGCTATTTTTTCTATTTCTCCAGGGCTCTTATTGTGCTTTAGAGTTTCCTCCACATTGAAAACTGACATGTACTGCAATGCTTCGATGTTGTCCGGCAGTCTCACCCTCAACTCATTAGTGAAGGAGATGGTGAAGGCTACACACCGCTTTCGGACATTGTTTTCATCCTCAGGCGCAAGGTGGAGCACAGCTGCCTTTGACTCAAAAAGGTAACCAAGGTACGGTTTGGGACTGATTTATCCATGTATTGGCCCTAATATGTTTTGAGGATCACTGTACATGGAGTATAAAACCTCAGCCATGTAGCAGTGTTCACTGGACTTGGTGACTGCAAAATGCAGCCGAAGCTCCTCCCACTGGTCCAAAATGTGTGAAACCGCAGGTTCAATGGAGAGCCAACGTGTGACACACACCTTGGTTATCTGTAAAGGTTTCTCCCCACAGTTGATGGTCTCATGTGTGGCCTTGTAGGCCTCCCTGCGCTTTGGAGACACTGAAAACCAGTTATAAGTCTCTCGTACCAAGGACTGCACACTACGGGGGATTCATTGGAAGCATGACTGCAGAGAGTGGAACACACAGCGAATAAAAACCAGATATTTGAGGCCATACTCCTTCTTCAGCAATTTATGGACCCCATTGTTAATCCCCGTCATAACAGACTGATAGGGTCAGTCCCTATCCCCAGGAGTTTCTCTTTTTTAAGACTACACTTCTCAAGGAAAGCCACAACAGCACGGGCTATAGATTTGGCATCTCCTCCCTCCAACTCAACAAGCCCCAGAAATGTTGAAACAGTTGTCTGCTTGGTGTCACTAAAGTACCTTATCACAACCCCCAGGTGTCTGGCAGGGGGGAGATTTTCGGTGTAACACCAGATCTAATTTCGCTGCAATAGCGCTCACTTCCCGAGCTCAGGTCATGCCCAGCCCAGCATGCATTTGTAGACTACCTTGTGCTTTTTTAGCCCCCTGCTTTAGTTACTGTCATGGAGTTCGCTAAATATTTTCATAAAGAAACTGGTAAAACACACAAGGGCTAAATCAAGGTGACTTACAAAAATGAAGACCAAGAGAGGGAGTGCGGTGATGCAGTGTCTACAACTAAAAAAATCATTGTTGAATCTGAAAAGACAAGAATCCAGAATGCATGATGGTGTACTTACTACGTGCACATGCTAAAAGAAAGAACGAGGTGGATAGATAACTAAGTGTGTCATAAGCGGTATAAATCAATAACTAATTCACTGTTTGTCACAGAAATATCAAACTAGGTATGATTTATTCTATATATGTCTAGCATACTTTTACAACCTTTGTTTTGAGGAAAATGTTCAGTTTGATTTGATAGAGGGCATGTAGTCTGTCTAGAGGGCGTGTGGTCAATGTTCTAATGAGTCTGTTATACCCTATTAGAAGGGACCTGGCAGAAAATTCTGCATCTTCAGTCATATTCAATTAGATCACAGGAAAAAACTATGGAATGAAGGAGTCAGGCCTGACTAACAAAGAAAACAGGTGGATGGATCAAGAGGACCAAGATGATCAACATGGACATTCCACAGGTGGAGATAAGGAAAACTAAGAGTGCACCATTTAACATACACTACTGTTAAAAAATGTGTGGTCACTAGGAAATGTCATTCTTTTTGAAAGAAAAGCACATTTTCTGCCCATTAAAATAACATCAAATTGATCAGAAATACAGTGTAGACATTGTTAATGTTGTAAATGACTATTGTAGATGGAAATGGCAGATTTTTTAAATGGAATATCTACATAGGCGTACAGAGGCCCATTATCAGCAACCATCACTCCTGTGTTCCAATGGCACATTTTGTTAGTTAATCCAAGTTCATCATTTTAAAAGACTAATTGATCATTAGAAAACCCTTTTGCAATTATGTTAGCACAGCTGAAAACTGTTGTTCTCATTAAAGAAGTAATAAAACTGGCCTTCTTTAGACTAGTTTAGATTTGGACAAAACAGAGATGCTTGTTCTAGGTTCCAAGAAACAAAGAGGTCTGTTGAATCCGACAATTAATTTTGATGGTTGTACAGTCGTCTCAAATAAAACTGTGAAGGACCTCGGCGTTACTCTGGAACCGGATCTCTCTTTTGACAAACATATCAAGACTGCTTCAAGGACAGCTTTTTTCCATCTACGTAACATTGCAAAAATTAGAAACTTTCTGTCCAAAAACGATTCAGAAAAATGCATCCATGCTTTTGTCACTTCTAGGTTAGACTACTGCAATGCTCTCCTTTCCGGCTACCCGGGCACTAAATAAAATTCAGTTAGTGCTAAACACGGCTGCTAGAATCTTGACTAGAACCAAAAAAGGTGATCATATTACTCCAGTGCTAGCCTCTCTACACTGGCTTCCTGGGCTAGGGCTGATTTCAAGGTTTTACTGCTAACCTACAAAGCATTACATGGGCTTGCTCTTACCTATTATTCCGATTTGGCCCTACATACACCAAGTCCCGTGGTCTTGGCTTGCTAGACACTAAAGCATGCAGAGAAGTATTCAGGTATTATGTTACTGTTTGTTTGAACTTTAGAATGTGCAAAATGACAGCACAGTCTGTGATGGTCTTTTGTAACTCAGAAAAGTTCCAAAACTTGTGCTGACTGTAATAAACTCCATCTCCTTTCCCAGTTTCATCAACAGTTTTGAATACACGCTGTTCCAGATGCAATGGGGGTTGTACCTAATAAAGTGACCACTGTATCTATAGACTTTCCAGAATGTGTTCTGGGAATACCCGGGGTATTAAACATTTGGCTGTAAGTGATGAACAGTTGAATCTATTACCTCAAGAGATGGTACCATTCAGCTTGTCTGGGGATGACAAAGAAGGACTTCAACAAAGACAAAATAGAAAATGATTGGAAGGGGTAGAAATTCAATATTGGCCATAGTGACAATCCAGGATGACTTCTGCCGCGCTCAAAACAACTGGATACTCGGAACTGGGAAATCTCAGCCTTCAGTTCAAGACAACTGGGATAAAAAGAGCTCTGACTGGGAAAATACGCTTTGAACGGTCATCTGACTCGGAATTGCAAGTCGGGAACTCTTGCCTCTTTCTAGAGCTCTGACCTGAAGATCACTGACGTCATCATGATTCGACATAGTTTTTTTCCCAGAGTTCCTATTTGTCTTGAAAGCGCCATAAATCCAGAGAATGCCAGACTTTGATGACCAGTAGTGCATTGTTCAGGGAAAAGTTATAAGGAAAATGGTGACCTAGAACTTTTAAGTGTGTGCCCTCAGGCCACTACTCTACTATCACATATCTATAACACAAAATCCATATGTGTGTTTGTGTCTGTGCCTGTGTCTCTTCACAGTCCCCGCTAATTCCATAAGGAGTATTTTTATAATTTTTTTCAATCTGATTTGACTTCTTGCTTAAAGTTACTTGATGTGGAATAGAGTTCCATGTAGTCACGGCTCTATGTAGCCATGAGCCCCACCCTGTCAATTGTAAACCCTTTCTCCATCCCATTCCCCCAGTAAAGCAAGCAAATAAACGTAGGGGGAGGCTGTGATTGTAATTTATGTAGTAAATCACTTTATTTGATAAACTTCCTTTATTGTGCATGCGTGTCCCTTTTTGGACTTTTGGGGCCCTAAGCAAGATTTAGTTGGTGCCCCCCTCCCCCTCACGACTTTATTCTAAAAATATTGCCACCAATACTATCATGTAAAAAAAGAACGCCGTTTATTTATTTTTTCTCTTCGATTGGCCCTAATACTCTTCTGTATTAAAATGGGACTTCCAGAGTTTTAATGTGAATAAAGTCATATTACATATATTTTTTTTAAATCACGACAGCTGTAATTGAAACAGAAAGTTTCAATAAAATTTTATAAATGCCGATAGATAATTTGTTGGCCATGATGGAATCTTTTTGTGTCTGTATAATTAATTATGCGAGAAATGGCAGTGAAAAAAAGAATACCCATCATATCAAAGTAAACTTGGAGTTTTTATAGACAAACCCTATGTTTGAATAAAATCAACTACATATATGCTACCAATGTCACTCCCTGACCTTATTATTCTATGTCTATGTCTAGTTGCCTGTGTCTGCACTAGTTTTATATAGCTTCACGTTCGGTTTGTTGTATTGTATAGTTTGTTAAGTGTTCTTCGTCTTCATTAAAATATCATGTATTCACATCACGCAGCGCCTTGGTCTCCTCCAAACGACGAACGTGACAACCAGGCTTGTCTGATGCTTTAAGCACTGTGACTAAAAATGAAGAAACTCAAATTACTAAAGAGGGAGCAATATAGCCTAACCGTTGCAGCACAGCTATATTCAGGTCTCTCCAGAGATGTTCGATCGGGTTGAAGTCCGGGCTCTGGCTGGGCCACTCAGAGACTACTAAGAGACTTGTTCCGAAGCTACTCCTGCGTTGTCTTTGCTATGTGCTTAGGGTTGTTGTTGGAAAGTGAACTTCACCCCAGTCTGAGGTCCTGAGCACTCTGGAGCAGATTTTCATCAATGATCTCACTGTACTTTGCTCCGTTCATCTTTCCCTCGATCCTGACTAATCTTACAGTCCCTGCTGCTGAAAAACATCCCCACAGCATGATGTTGCCACCACCACTTTTTATTCTCCTGACCATTTCATACTGACTGAAAAAGGGTGCCAGTGCTTTTGAGAATACTTTTCTTTGAATGTCTTTCAAACTGAATCGTGACTGCTCCTATTCTCAGTTTTCTATGACTTCAAGGTCTATGCAATTTTCTTAAAAACAAAATACATAATGAAACCGTCTTTGAAAGCAGCCAATTACAATACTAATGTCACCTCCTGCTGCTGCACACAGAGATCGGTTTGGGCTTTTGAGAATGAATGGTATGCTTCAAAATAAAAGCATGAGCTGATGCACACCCAAAAGTGTTTGTAGAGGTGCTGACTAACGGAAGGTTACCTGTATAAAAAAAAATAGAATAAAAACAAAGAATAAAAGAATAAAAGAAAATAATAAATACTCCAGCAAAACACCACATCCACACTGGAGAGATGTTTGGAATCAGGTGCAATTGCCTAAGATTGGGGAGAAAAGGGGGTACAATTGGTAGTTACAGTCTTGTCCAATCGCTGCAACTCCTCCACCGACTCGGGAGAGACGAAGGTTGAGAGCCGTGCGTCCTCCGAAACACGACCCCTGCTTCTTGACACAATGCCCGCTTAACCCAGAAGCCAGCTGCACCATTGTGTCAGAGGAAAGAACGTACACCTGGCCCGCCACAGGAGTCGCTAGAGCGCGATGGGACAAGAACAGCTGATCCCTTTTTATGAATAATGACATAATTTTTTCCACAGCTAATTAACTTACATGTTTCCCATGTTGATGATGTGTTTAGTTTGAACCACAAGAACGTATGAAATTAAATAATGAAACAAAGATGAAATTACACTAAATGTTACAATAATGATCGATGATATTAACATAATATATTCTACTATATATGGGATATACAGTACCAGTCCAAAGTTTGGACACACCTACCCATTCAAGGGTTTTCTTTATTTTGACTATTTTCAACATTGTAGAATAATAGTGAAGACATAAAAACTCTGAAATAACACATGTGGAATCATGTAGTAACCAATTTTTTTTAACATTTTTTAAAATATATTTTATATTTCTTCAAAGTAGGAACCCTTTTCCTTGATGACAGCTTTGCACTTGGTTGTCATTCTCTCAACCAGCTTCACCTGGAATGCTTTTCCAACAGTCTTAAACAAGTTCCCACATACACTGAGCACTTGTTGCCTGCTTTCCCTTCACTCTGCGATCCAAATCATCCCAAACCATCTCAATTGGGTTGAGGCCAGGTGATCGTGGAGGCCAGGTCATCTGATGCAGCACTCCATCACTCTCCTTCTTGGTCAAATAGCCCTTACACAGCCTGGAGATGTGTTGGGTCATTGTCCTGTTGAAAAACAAATGAGAGTCCAACTAAGCGCAAACCAGATGTGATGGCGTAGGGCTGCAGAATGCTGTTGTAGCCATTCAGGTTAAGTATGCCTTGAATTCTAAAGCCAGTCTCATCATAGTGCTTGATGGTTTTTGCAACCGCACTTGAAGAAACTTTCAAAGTTCTTGAACTTTTCCGCATTGACTGACCTTAATGTAATGATGGACTGTAGTTTCTCTTTGCTTATTTGAGCCATGCTGACAGTAAGATGCAGACAAGAAAAAAAATGAAGAAAGTGGAACATATGAATAAATATGGAGTGGAGGATTGCACAAGCTTTCTGGAAGATCTGGTGAAGAAGAGGATGGCGGACAGAGGAAAAAAAGGAGAAAAGTGGAATATGTTTTGAGTGACCTTTAAGTCTTTACTGAAGACTCATCTCTTCAGTGGGTCATATGATTGAGTGTAGTCTGGCCCAGGAGTGGGAAGGTGAACGGAAAGGCTCTGGAGCAACGAACCGCCCTTGCTGTCTCTGCCTGGCCGGTTCCCCTCTTTCCACTGGGATTCTCTGCCTCTAACCCTATTACAGGGGCTGAGTCACTGGCTTGCTGGGGCTCTCTCATGCTGTCCCTGGAGGGGGTGCGTCACCTGAGTGGGTTGATTCACTGTTGTGGTCATCCTGTCTGGGTTGGCGCCCCCCCCCCCTTGGGTTGTGCCGTGGCGGAGATCTTTGTGGGCTATACTCAGCCTTGTCTCAGGATGGGAAGTTGGTGGTTGAAGATATCCCTCTAGTGGTGTGGGGGCTGTGCTTTGGCAAAGTGGGTGGGGTTATATCCTTCCTGTTTGGCCCTGTCCGGGGGTGTCCTCGGATGGGGCCACAGTGTCTCCTGACCCCTCCTGTCTCAGCCTCCAGTATTTATGCTGCAGTAGTTTATGTGTCGGGGGGCTGGGGTCAGTTTGTTATATCTGGAGTACTTCTCCTGTCCTATTCGGTGTCCTGTGTGAATCTAAGTGTGCGTTCTCTAATTCTCTCCTTCTCTCTTTCTTTCTCTCTCTCGGAGGACCTGAGCCCTAGGACCATGCCCCAGGACTACCTGACATGATGACTCCTTGCTGTCCCCAGTCCACCTGGCCATGCTGCTGTTCCAGTTTCAACTGACCTGAGCCCTAGGACCATGCCCCAGGACTACCTGACATGATGACTCCTTGCTGTCCCCAGTCTACCTGGCCATGCTGCTGCTCCAGTTTCAACTTCCACCTGACTGTGCTGCTGCTCTAGTTTCAACTGTTCTGCCTTATTATTATTCGACCATGCTGGTCATTTATGAACATTGAACATCTTGACCATGTTCTGTTATAATCTCCACCCGGCACAGCCAGAAGAGGACTGGCCACCCCACATAGCCTGGTTCCTCTCTAGGTTTCTTCCTAGGTATTGGCCTTTCTAGGGAGTTTTTCCTAGCCACTGTGCTTCTCCACCTGCATTGCTTGCTGTTTGGGGTTTTAGGCTGGGTTTCTGTACAGCACTTTGAGATATCAGCTGATGTACGAAGGGCTATATAAATAAATTTGATTTGATTTGATTTGAATGTGGATTGGAACAGAACTTTTGGAAGAGCTTGAGGAGGAAATTCAATGTGATGAGAGAGAGGATACATTAACTGTGGTGGCAGGTGCAGAGATGACTGCTGAGAAGAAGTTGAGTGTGGAGGGAAGGAGTGTTGTGGGGAAGGTTGGCGTCAAGTATAAAAAGAGGGATACGTGCTCCAGTAGTTCAGAGATGGAACCTGTCGAGAGTGAGGATGAAGTACCTGCGGTGAGAACCGCCGAGTTTGGGCCTCGTCCCGAGGATGATAAGGATGATTCTGGCCCAGTGGGAGTGAGATTTGTAGAGAGAATTGATCCTTGCATTTTGGCTGATCTATATGTGTTGTCAGGTTGGGTGGAGAAGAGGTCGTGACTTGCTTTGCTCTCCGGAGCAGGGCGATATTGAAAGGAGTGATGACGGGGGTGGCGTTAAGTGCTGAAAAGGTGCAGTTGAAATTGAAGCTTCTCGGTGTATGTGACGCCCGCTGTTTGGTGAGACGAAGATCCGGTGGAGAGTGTGGGGAAAGACATTGTCTGTCATGCTGAGTTTCGATGCAGAGTCTTTGCCAGATAAGGTCAGTTATCCCGTGAGAGCTTTTGTTGCAAAAATACTATGGTTTTTTAGGTGTCAAGTTTATGGGCATGTTGCAGCAGTTGTGTAGGAGGGATATGCCTAGATGTGAGACATGTGCAGAAGTGCATGACATGAAGGAATGTGTTATCGGTGGAGAAAGTTATGTATGTTAGTTGTGGAGGTGCCCTTGTGGCTGGAGATCAGAGTTGTCCGGTGAGAGAAAGACAGATTGAGGTTGCCAGGGTTAGAGTAGTACAGAAAGTGTTGTATGCCGAAGCAGTGAAGAGAGGGGTAGAGGAAGATTGGTACAGGTTGAGAGACCCCGAGAGGATTCTTGTGAGTAGGCAGAGACCAAGACAGAGTGATGGGAAGAATATGTGCTTCAGTGAGGTGGACTTTTTAGCGTTTATAGACATGGTTGTCAATTGAATTGCAGAAATGGATCGAAGGTCACAGAAAATAGAGGATGTGGTGGCAGCGGCAGAGAAGTACTTGGGAATGAGAGGATTTACTGCAGAACGGCTGCAGAGAGTGTTAAGTGGTAGTGTTATGTCCTCTCAGACCATTGGCCTGGAGTAGGATTAGATAGGGTTAAATAGTGGAATGGGGAGTTATTTTCTTTTTTAGAGTGGGCTAATAGTTGGAAGGGCAATTTTCCTTTCCCCCAATTTTGTATTACTGAATCAAATAATTTAATGTGGGTAGGCCATGAATGGCCTCACACACCAGTACAGTAGGAGGCGGTGTATGCACATAAATTGGATGTGATCAGCCAACCAAATCTCAAAGAAGAAGAAGACGAAGACAGGGGCACAACTAAAAGGAAGCCATACGCTATTGAGACAGCAAAGTATAAGGGAGTTATACTCCAGTCTAGTAGGTGGCGGTTTTTATTTGTATTTTTTATTATGAACAAAACAAATACAAAAACAGAAATATACAAGAGTACATCAACCTAACAGATATGTGTATTACATATCGAGATACAATTTCAATTTGTCAAAAAGTTTGATGGTGAGTATTGCTTTTTTGTTTTTACATTTACTGATCATTTCAAAATAATATTTAAACTAGCGTAAATAATGTGAAGAGGGGTTTGTTCTTCTTAATTTTATGGGTAAAGAATCTTCCATGAAAAATTAACAATGGAAGTTAAATCAGAGTCCATATCAGTTGGATCAAAATGACACATAATATCAATATCAGTATCAATATCAGAGTCTCTCAGATCAATATCAATAGTTGTTTCTTTTCAAATAAAATCTAACTCACTCCAAAATGATCTGACATAAGAACAGTCCCAAAATAAATGGTGAAGAGTTTCTGGGATCACAAACAGAAACTTTATTTTAGGAGAATATAGCAATACTCTAAGTGCAACTGTTGAAGATTTTGTAGGCTCAATACAGCTAAAAGGAATTTACATTTTAAACTATAAATGCAAGGCCAGCATCACGGAGTCACCTCCTCACTGTTGACGTTGAGGCTGGTGTTTTGCGGGTACTATTTAATGAAGCTGCCAGTTGAGGACTTGTGAGGCGTCGGTTTCTCAAACTAGACACTCTAATTTGTCCTCTTGCTCAGTTGTGTACCGGGGCCTCACACTCTTTCTATTCTGGTTAGAGCCAGTTTGCGCTGTTCTGTGAAGGGAGTAGTACACAGCGTTCTACGAGATCTTCAGTTTGTTGGCAATTTCTTGCATGGAATAGCCTTCATTTATCAGAACAAGAATAGACTGATGAGTTTCAGAAGAAAGTTATTTGTTTCGGGCCATTTTGAGCCTGTAATCGAACCCACAAATGCTGATGCTCTAGTCTAAAGAAGGCCAGTTTTATTGCTTCTTTAAATCAGCACAACAGTTTTCAGCTGTGCTAACATAATTGCAAAATGGTTTTCTAATGATCAATTAGAATTTTAAAATTATAAACTTGGATTAGCTAACCCAACATGCCATTGGAACACAGGAGTGATGGTTGCTGGTAATGGGCCTATGTATGCATATGTAGAAAATCCTATATATTTTTTAATCTGTCGTTTCCTGCTACAATAGTCATTTACAACATTAACAATGTCTACACTGTATTTCTGATCAATTTGATGTTATTTTAATGGACAAAAAAATGACATTTTCTTTAAAAAACAAGGCCATTTCTAAGTGACCCCAGACTTTTGAACGGTAGTGTATGTCTGCCCTTCATAAAACCAGACTGGCTATCATCAATGATTTGGTCAATACCTTTTTTAAGTCTTGTTGCAAAGATTGATGCAAGTAGCTTTCCATAATTCTTCATTAATGTTGATTGGTCTCCAATTTTCTAACATCATAGGATCTTTGTTTGGTTTGGGTATTACAGAAATTAGGCCTTGAGTCATAGAAACAGGCAGGACCCCTAAGTCAATTGCCTCCTTAAAAACATCCTCCTGAAAATATTTATAGAATTCACTAATAGGGCCATCATTTCCTGGAGATGTGTTCTCTTTTACCTTGCCGATAATGTTTTTTATTTAATTCATAGAAATAAATTCATCACGAGACTTTTGGAAGTCTTCATCTATGAATTTTGCATAGTCTTTGACAGAGTCTAGAAAGGCAGATATGTCACTAGTAGGACAGGCATTACTGGTGTAAAGATTACCACAGAATTCTGAAACATATTTTGAAATATCATTGGGGTTTTCATTTTCTTTGCAATCTATATTAAGCTTATGAATAGAGGTAAATTCAGATGTTTTTTTCTCTAAATTGTAAAAGTATGATGTGTTTTTTTCACCCTCCTCCAACCATCTCCTTCTTGATCTTACAAATGCCCCTTTTGCTCTCTTCATACATTCAGTCCATTTCTAAAATAACCAACCCTTTCCTTCTTCATCAAGGTCCTCCATAGAGATTAGGGAAAGTATTTCCTTAAATTAATCTTCCCTCAATCTTTTAAGTTCAGCGATTTCTTTACTTCTCTTCGTGGCTGTTTGTCTTATTTCATACCTTATTAATTCCCAATATTTTCCATAAGACTTAACTGGAGGAAGGTCCAAATATTTTTCTTGTATAATATCTTTGGCATCCATCTTGAAATGATCATCTTCCAACAGTCTACTATTGAGTTTCCAATAACTGATTTGGTTTATTAACTTCAGATCCATTCATATTTAAAGATACGAATATAACTTTATGATCAGTAAGAATGGATGGTTCAATGGATAACGTTACTACAGTGTTATCTAATGAATTAGAAATCAACCAGAAGTCAATTATTGACTGTCTGGACATGTCCTTGTTACTCCAAGTGTAGTCCTTTTTATCAGGATATTTACATCTCCCAATATCAACTAAACCAAGACATAGATTATTAAACTCAGTATTAACAATGCTGGATCTGTTAGGAGGGGATATCTATCAATCATCAAATTAGATACATAATTAAAATCTCCAACCTAAGATTATTTTTATATCCTGAAATACACCTATCACTCTATTAATCTCTTCTTCAAATTCTTGAAATAATATCATGTTGTTTTGTTTGTTGTTGGATGCACAAATATTCCCTAATAAAAACATTTCACTGTTGAAATTCACTGTTAAAATGCTTGACATGCAGAGTGGTTGTTGCCATATGATAACCAGATATCGTTACCCCGTTGATTTTTCCAAAAAGCTAGAACGGAAGAACAAGCATGAGTCTCTTGTAGAATGTAAAAGCCTGCATTAAACCGTTTGCAATACAGGAAAATAGCCTTACGTTACGTATTATGCTAATATAATCGTTTACTAAGGATATGTAAGTCAAAAGGATGTTCATCCCATTAATAACCCCTCCAACAAAAAAACTAAGAAATACTGGTCATAAAGTTAACAAATTATTCTTACTCCCACAAGGGGGAGACATTGTGTAGACCTTACAATAAGCGGTTATTCCCCCATAGTTAGTGTTAAGTTGACCAGTTTTCATGTCAGCTTTTTCTCATTCAAGTGTTTGAGTAAAAATCTTTACAATAAAAGGCTGCTTTTCACCTGGCATTTTGCGCGGAGTTCAGGCCTACCAGTTTTGTCCGAGTTAGACTCTGGCTCTCTCTCAAAAGTTCAGATTTGGCCGCATTTCTTTCCCATTTTATGACCAATCTTGCACCGACAAGGACTTGTCTCAAGCTTTCAAGACCAGCAAGTCCTAAATTCGGTAACGCCCAACTTCTACGTAACGAAGGAGGGAGTTGAGTCTTTTCCAAGATGGCGACGACCATAGACAGCTGCAATGCCGTACAGGCGACAAAGAAAAAACATCTCGGAATCCCCGAAGCAATATTTGTGGTGTGTAAAATGTGAATTATATACATTGTGGCCATTATACTATATGAAATAACACTCTCGAATGTGTAATTGACGCTGTCCAGCCTATAGGCTAGCCTGTCACGAATGTTCGCTAGCTATGTTCATTCACATCCTTTTAGGGAAATGACGCCTAGAAAGCCTATTAGGCCTAGCTAACTATCTATAGGATGTATATTGTCATCCAAATGCAATGAAACGGCCTTTCTTCAACAATATTGTGTGCTCACAATAAGTTTACTGTGCTGTGTGAATGACTCGCCTGAAAGCTAACGCGTAACCTAGCTAGTTAACTTTATGTCAACCTTTGTAGGAGGATGTCGAGTCGTTTATGAAGCAACCAGGGAACGACACTGCAGACGCCGTCTTGAGAAAACTGGATGAGCAATACCAGAAATATAAATATATGGAGCTCAACCTGGCCCAAAAGAAACAAAGGTAACTAATATACAGCATAAGTTATTAACGGTAACTAGTCAAATGTCAAAACAGCAAAATGCTTGATTTGGTTTGCCTGGCATGTTAATGTTTTTTGCACGTGTTGGACTATTCCACTGGTTCCATTGTATCAAGTTTAGCTACTATTATTCCCAGAAGAGAGGAATTTGCCAAGCTACAAACTAGTGTGGTGGTGTTGTGTTGTCTTCTGAGGTGATATCATTAGCTTTATTTAGCTGATAGGATGACCCTGAGTTTTTGATGGATAAATATGTGATAGTGTTATAGTTCTGCTTCTATGGTGTTTCTCTCTGCTGTACCCAGGTTGAAAAGCCAGATCCCACAGATCAAGCAGACTTTAGAAATCCTACGACACATGCAGAAGAAGAAGGTAAACAGCATACAGTGCAGCCAGTGCACTCCTCTTATACCCTTTTCATAGACAGACAAAGATCCCACAAGTTTATGCCTGCTTCCCTTTGACCTACTTTTTGGTATATCTGAGTGGGGTAGGGGGTAAAAAGACATGGCCAATTAAAAGCCACCTAAAGACCTAGTCATGATTCCTGCATTTTCACAGACACTGTAACATAGGGGCGGCAGGTAGCCTGGTGGTTAGAGCGTTGGACGAGTAACCAAAAGGTTGCCAGATCGAATCCCCGAGCTGACAAGGTAAAAATCTGTCGTTCTGCCCCTGAACAAGGCAGTTAACCCACTGTTCCTAGGCCGTCATTGAAAATAAGGATCTGTTCTTAACTGACTTGCCTCGTTAGATTAAGGATTAAAAAAATGTTACCGCTATCAGGTCTGTAAATGGTTCTCAGAGTTTTTGCAGGTAACTACATTTCTGTTGTTTGATACCTCCCTAATTTGTAATGCAAACACCCCCCATGGTTTTAACACCCTTTACCCCTCTTAATTTGCCAGTTACCCACTAATATGTGGTAAATAAGTGTGGTAAATAAGTTGCTGTTTGAAAGGGGGTCATATAAACATTGCCTTATATTCTTACAGGTAATATACCACATCTTCTGTCTGGAATGGGTATTACAGTGATTACATCCTTGCAGGACAATTTGATCACTATAAGTTGTTGATCACTAACTGCATTCAAGATCAGTGGAGTGCAACGTATGTGGTGTTGAGTTGCTTTGTTTGCTTTCCAAATCCCTCATCCTATAGGAAACCACAGACCCTATGGAGACACACTTCCTATTGGCTGACAACGTTTACTGCAAGGCTTCAGTCCCGCCCACCGACAAAGTTTGCCTGTGGTTAGGGGTGAGTACTAATACATGTTGTGTTCCTAAGTAACATTATTTGGGATTATCTGATCACTTGCCCCCTATTTATGGAGCCCACTCCTTATCCATGAGGTTAGCCCAATATTAGACCTCTGATTATTACTTATTGAGTCTAGGTCTAAGGGCATTCCATAGCGACATCATGTGAGTTAAGTCATGGTCAAATGACAGTACCTGCTTGCAACATCCATAAAATTGTAGTGTTTCAATTGCAGATTGCATCGCTGAGCAGTGAACAAGAAACTTATTAAATCCACATGCTATCCCCTCCCCAAATCAAAATCTAATATGGATGTCAATGCTTTCTTCTGGCTTTGCGCCAATACGTTTCCTCTATTTCCCGTCTGCTGTAGCATGGTACCCACGTTGCGAAGCTGATTAGCTAGACAAACGGGTGTGAAACAAGAACTGGTGTACGTGCAAAGTGATGAAAACATGGACTCCATGTTTGGTTTTGGTTGATGAATTGAGGCTGTTCTGAGGGCTAAAGGAGGGGGGGGGGTGAACTCTGTTTGGTATACTCTATATCTGTTTATCTACAGGCTACATTGAGGTTTTTCTTGAATTATTTTTGGCTATCTGGCATTACTGCATAAGCCAAAAGATTTGGTGACGTTGTAGAAGAGGATCATGGCATTACCGGCAATGTTATGTGTGATGGCTGTGAGGCGCTAATAGGATTGGGCGACGTCTGAAATGACACATCGTCGCATCAACCTGTCCAAACATCGTTGATATAAGATTGTATCGTCTCTATTTTTTGTTTTATCCGGGGCAGGTGGTGGAGCGCGTTGACTAGCAGACATCTGTGGCATTGTGTTGTGACAACTGCAGTTGCCTTTTATTGTCCTCAGCACAAGGTGGACCTGTGTAATAAATCTGCTGTTTAATCAGCTTCTTGATATGCCACACCTGTCAGGTTGATGAATTATCTTGGTAAAGGAGAAATGCTCACTAACGGGGATTTAAACACATTTATGCACAATTTCAGCTCATGAAACATGGAACTGACACTTTACATGTTGTGTTTATATTTTTGTTCAGTATAATTTGGAAATGATGCACAAAAAATCTTTCCCATTTTATTCGTTATTGCATTTTCTCCCCAGTCCCTAAGCATCTTGCTCTTCAAAAGAAGCAGAGATAACAGAAAACTTTACTAATGTCAACTAGATTGAAACATTCTTTCTGGTGAGCAAGGGTTTATTTGGTCTTCTAGGGCTACATATAATGACATAAGAGAATTTAAGCTGCATGTATCTGGTTATAGACAAGTTGAGTAACAAGTAGCCTAACGAAATGTCGGAAATTATAAGCAGAAACATATTTAAATAAAGCAAAAAAATATCTGTCATCCACTGTCCAATTTTTTGGGCTAAGGTCTTCCTGAGTGGCGCAGTGGTTTAAGTTACTGCAGTGCTTGAGGCGTCACTACAGACCTGGGTAAAAATCCAAGGCTGTGTCGCAGCCGGCCGCGACCGGGAGACCCATGAAGCGGCGCACAATTGGCCCAGCATTGTCTGGGTTAGGGGAGGATTTGGCCGGCCGTGATGTCTTTGTCCCATCGCGCGACTCCTCCTGGCAGGCCGGGCGCATGCACGTTGACTTCGGTCGGCAGTTGTAATGCGTTTCCCCCGACACATTGGTGCATGGCTCTCGACCTTCGCCTCTCCCGAGTCCGTACAGCAGTTGCAGCGATGGGACAAGACTGTAACTACCAATTGGATATCACAAAATTGGTGCGAAAAAGTCTGAGAGCTTATTTTCAGTTTCAGATGGGTTATTAGTAGGGATGCGTGATATATCGGAATTGCCCAATATTAGCTAAAAATGCCAACATCTGTGTCAGCCAATGTCTAGTTTAACGCTGATGGGCAAAACCGATGTCAAAGCTGACGTGCATACCTATATAACGTAGGTACATGATGTAATGGCGCCACGTAAAATTTTGCGCAATACGTGCACCACAGCTTTCCTAAACTAGCGCACAATGTCTGCTGTGTGGATCGAGCAGTCAACAAGTCGAGCAAGTCATTTGAAAGAGTAACAACATTTCAGCGAGACAACTCGGGCGAAATCCATTAGTCTAGATAATGGATTTAATTGCCCTTGACAATCAACCCACCCTGTTGTGGGTGATGTCTGCCTTCGCCGACTGGTCAAGCACCTGTTAACACTACCTGTTAACACTACCAAGTGCGCTATTTTTCCATTGTTGCCCTACCGGAGTTACACAGTAATAGCGTCACTGCCATTAGCTTCTTCACGACATGCATACTATGGAACGCCGTTTGGGTCTTTGCGTGTCAAAGGTACAGTAGCACTGTCAAAGCTGTACAAAAAAAGTCTGCAAACAAGCAATGTGTTTACAATACCGTATTGGTAATAAAGCATAATTTGTTCGACCGCAACTTCTGGGGTAGGTAGCTAGCTTTAGATTGGTACCTAGCTAGCACCAGTACAACCAGCCTGAAAAATAAAAGTTTGTCATTGACAGTGATGCAAATGAATACAAATAGTAGAATCATGCCATACTTTTATTTTGAAGGCTAACCGCAAGTCCACTGATGTGGCGAATCCTTATTGTGGCTAACTTCACATAGATGGTCTGACCACCATTAATGAAATAAGAACTGTCTTATAAATTAGGGTTATTTTAGATGATGACACCTAGCTGTATTGTTAGCTAGCTAACTATATAGCTACTGAAACAGATTGTCGTTTTGCTATGTTTTTGGGGAAGAACATTGTTTGCACCCATGAGCTAGCTAGCTTTTGTTTATGACCAGCACTGTAGGTACGCGAGACAACTTTACCAACATCATAGCAATATGTATCGATGAGTCGTTGTGACATATGAAATACGAGTGATGGTGTAATAACTACGTAAAAAATGTATGAACGCGTTAAATTATTGTGACGTGCAGTCGTATTCAGGTCCTGATTGGTCAACAAGCTTATCTGACACTTCAAAATGTCTTATTTGACACGTCAAATAGTGTTAAATAGTATATTTTTTTGAAATCCTGGTTGAGAATGAAACAACTAAACAACACAGCAAGTAAGTGAAAGAAATAGGTTTTGATTATGCTTTACTGGTAATGGGGACATATGTAAATGCCAACAAAATAACTTTTTGGTCAGTGTGGTGTGTGTTTAACCTTTTATTTAACTAGGCAAGTCAGTCAGGAACAAATTATTATTTACAATGATGGCCAAATCCGGACAACGCTGGGCCAATTGTGCGCTTCCCTATGGGACTCCCAATCATGGCCGGATGTGATACAGCCTGGATTCGAACCAGGGACTGTAGTGACGCCTCTTGCACTGAGATGCAGTGCCTTAGAACGATGCGTCCATGTGTGTGTGATCACTATTTTAACTGCACTAGAATGCTTAAAAGGCTGCTAAAATGTTTAATATCGGTTATCGGTATTGTTTTTTGGGGCAAGGAAAATATCAGTATCGGACAAAAATGTAATATCGGTGCATCACTAGTTATTAACAGTTGCGGGTGGACAAACAGCTGACCACTACTGTATAAACATTAATACACAATCATGGAAAACAAACACGTTCTTCTGTAAAAAGATCCTCAATCAGCCTTTTGAATTGCCCAAGAGCATGGATGGGCAACTACAGTCAAACATTTCCCCCCGCCCCAGCTAACACCCCTGACTCCAATAATCAACATCTTCAGTTTAGCATGCAATTACACTGCATTTATTTATATGCAGTACCAGTCATAAGTTTGGACACCTACTCATTCAATGGTTTTTCTTTATTTTTATTATTTTCTACATTGTAGAATAATAGTGAAGACATCAAAACTATGAAATAACACATATGGAATCATGTAGTAACAAAGTGTGAAACAAATCAAAATATATTTTATATTTGACCTTTTTCAAAGTAGCCACCCTTTGCCTTGATGACAACTTTGCGCATGCTTGTCATTCTCTCAACCAGCTTCACCTGGAATCATTTTCCAACCGTCTTGAAGGAATTCACACATGCTGAGCACTTGTTGGCTGCTTATCCATCACTCTGCGGTCCAACTCATCCCAAACCATCTCAATTGGGTTGAGGCCAGGTCATCTGATGCAGCACTCCATCACTCTCCTTTTTTGTAAAATAGCCCTTACACAGCCTGGAGGTGTGTTGGGTCATTGTCCTGTTGAAAAACATATTATTTCTAAGCGCAAACCAGATGTAATGGCGTATCGCTGCAGAATGTTGTGGTAGCCATGCTTGTTAAGTGTGCTTTGATTTCTAAATAAATCAGTGTCACCAGCAAAGCACCATCACACGACCTTCTCCATGCTTCACGGTGGGAACCACACATCCGGAGATCATCCGTTCACCTACTCTGCGTCTCACAAAGACACAATGATTGGAACCAAGAATCTCAAATGTGGAGTCATCAGACCAAAGGACAGATTTCAACCGGTCTAATGTCCATTGTTGGTGTTTCTTGGCCCAAGCAAGTCTCTTCTTCTTATTGGTGTCCTTTAGTAGTTGTTTCTTTGCAGCAATTTGACCATGAAGGCCTGATTCACGCAGTCTCCTCTGAACTGTTGATGTTGAGATTAGAGGTCGACCGATTAATATTTTTTTTACACCTTTATTTTATCTTTATTTAACTAGGCAAGTCAGTTAAGAACACATTCTTATTTTCAATGACAGCATAGGAACGGTGGGTTAACTGCCCCGTTCGGGGGCAGAACGACAGATTTTCACCTTGTCAGCTCGGGGAATCCAATCTTGCAACCTTACAGGTAACTAGTCCAACGCAATAACGACCTGCCTCTCTCGTTGCATGCCACATGGAGACTGCCTGTTACGCAAATGCAGTAAAGCCAAGGTAAGTTGCTAGCTAGCATTAAACTTATCTGATAAAAAATAATCAATCATAATCACGAGTTAAGTAGACATGGTTGATGATATTACTAGATATTATCTAGCGTGTCCTGTGTTGCATATCATTTGACTGAATACAAGTATCTAAGTATCTGACTGAGCGGTGGTAGGCAGAAGCAGGTGCGTAAACATTCATTCAAACAGCACTTTCTTGCGTTTTGCCTGCAGCTCTTCCTTGTGCGTCAAGCATTGCGCTGTTTATGACTTCAAACCTATCAATTCCCGAGATGAGGCTGGTGTGACCGAAGTGAAATGGTCTGGCTAGTTAGCGCGCGCTATTAGCGTTTCAAACTTGACTCGCTCTGAGCCTTGGGGTGGTTGTTTCCCTTCCTCTGCATGGGTAATTCTGCTTCGATGTGGTGGCTGTTGTCGTTGTGTTGCTGGTTCGAGCCCAGGGAGGAGCGAGGAGAGGGACGGAAGCTATTCTGTTACACTGGCAATACTGAAGTGCCTATAAGAACATCCAATAGTCAAAGGTTAATGAAATGTCCAATAATTCCTATAATAACTACAACCTAAAACTTCTTACCTGGGAATATTGAAGACTCATGTTAAAAGGAACCACCAGCTTTCATATGTTCTCATGTTCTGAGCAAGGAACTGAAA
Source organism: Oncorhynchus kisutch (assembly GCF_002021735.2). Classification (NCBI taxonomy): domain Eukaryota; kingdom Metazoa; phylum Chordata; class Actinopteri; order Salmoniformes; family Salmonidae; genus Oncorhynchus; species Oncorhynchus kisutch. The sequence goes on along the minus strand of NC_034182.2, from coordinate 19,966,661 downwards.
CGTTAGCTTTCTTACATGGCACATATTGCACTTTTACGTTCTTCTCCCACACTTTGTTTTTGCATTATTTAAACCAAATTGAACATGTTTCATTATCTACTTGAGGCTAAATTGATTTTATTGATGTATTATATTAAGTTAAAATAAGTGTTCATTCAGTATTGTTGTAATTGTCATTATTAAAAATACATGTTATTTTTATTTGTTTTTTAAATCTGCCGATTTAATCGGTATCGGCTTTTTTGGTCCTCCAATAATCGATATCGGTATCGGTGTTGAAAAATCATATTCTGGCAACCTCTAGTTTGTTACTTGAACTCTGAAGCATTTATTTGGGCTCCAATTTCTGGTGCTGGTAACTCTAATGAACGTACCCTTTGTAGCAGAGGTAACTTTGGTTATTCCTTTCTGTTCTTCTCATAATATGCACTTGGCCATTTACCAAATATGGCTATCTTCTGTATACCATCCCTACCTTGTCACAACACAACTGATTGGCTCAAACGCATTAAGAAGGAAATATATTCCACAAATTAACTTTTAACAAGGCACACCTGTTAATTGAAATGCATTCCAGGTGACAACCTCATGAAGCTGGTTGAGGGAATGCCAAGAGTGTGCAAAGCTGTCATCAAGGCAAAGGCTTGGCTACTTTGAAGAATCTCAAATATGTTTTTATATAACTGTTTTTTTGGTTTCCACATGATTCCATATGTGTTATTTCATAGTTTATTCTACAATGTAGAAAATAAAGAAAAACACTTGAATGAGTAGGTGTCAACCTTTGACTGGTACTGCATATATTTAAATATTTTGAATTGAATTAAAAATATTTATTACATGGAGTCTTTTGGTTCAACCATAATGCATAATAAGCATCATCAACAGGTGGAAACATATTGGGTGTACGCTGATAAGCTGTAGGATGAATACATTAATTTACAAGACCTGTTCACCGAAAATATAATTGGTCATAAGAAGGGCCTGAGATCAAAGTCAATATTCAGACCACTAGGGGTCAATGTTTTTGAAAACAATATCCAGTAGGCTTCCCTCTAGTAGTAGGATCGAGGGCTGGGTGATATGGCCACTATTAGTAATCACCCTATGGTGGAATGAATCACTTTGGCCTGTATTTTATTTTATGGTGGAAACGCATGTATGTATGTGTGTGTGTGTGTGTGTGTGTGTTATTTCAATGGGTCTTTCTCCATTCAAATTGTTTAATACTGTTCAATTCAACTTCAACCTAAAATCATTTCCTGCATTTCCATGTATTTCAGCTTTTCCTGGGCTCATTTGAGATCATTTCCAAACTGCCATCATATGGGCAAAAATACTAGGCCTTATTTTTAACGAAATGTTGCAATTGCATTTAGATCAAAACACTTGGGTGAACTTTTGGAATCATGGCAATAGAATATTTATTATAATGCTATAGTTAGAATATAAATAATAGTGAGCACTTTGAATACAGTGTTTGACATGACAAAAAATGGAAATGCCATGGACGAGTTATTGTGACGTTGTAGGAACCACAGTGACGTTTCCTAGGGGACCCTATCATCTTTGGCTACATTAAATCTTTATTCATATAGCCAACATATTCATGCTTCACCTATTCCTCTTTGATTTAGAAGATATTGTTGCACAAACAACATGCAACATAGCTAGCCAGCTAACTAGCGATTAGCATTAGTGGCTAACACGATTTAGCTTAACTTGCTAAGAATATACAAACTAGCTATTTGCAGATGTAAGAAATGCAAACTAATATTGTACTTATAGAACGCTTGGGGATTTATATGAAGATCAAAGTGGAAACAACATTTGTCATCAACATTGTTGCATGTGCTGCATTGACCATGCAGACTGAACGAAAGTGTCTCATGGCCAAGCAGCAACAACATGCGTTCCTTGAGTGAATGGGGGTGGGACTAGGTCTGTGTGGAAAGTGGCATGGAGAGAGGGTATACTCAAGTAGCCAAGTAAACTATAAAAATTGATATTTACACACGCGTATCACATTTAACAAACCAAACATTAAAATATTGTTATAGAAGGCAAAGTAAAAACCCTAACTGGTCCGTGCATAAATACCGGTGTATATAGTCAAATACAGTACATTGCCCAGCCCTAGTAGGAACTCAATGTTACATCCTCTCCTTGGTAGAGCATCATGCTCAATGCCTGTATTTTAGGGAGGAGAAAGGATGATTAGCTTCAACAAAGTGTGTTGCTACTGGATAGTCAGTGTTCTCACCTGGTTGAGCTGAGGTGTTCAGCTATGCGTTTTAACTGTCTTTTTGTTTGTTCTATGTAGGCTTTCCCACATGTGCAGGTGATGAGAGAGATTACTCCCTTTGTCTTGCTTGAGATGATACCCTCAACGGGTTTTTCGACCCGTATGTGGGTGTCTGAAGAACAATGTTTTTTTGCTATTGCGCATGAGCCATATTTATAGTTCCCATTTGGAATGGGTGTCAAGTGTCTGAATGGGCTCAGGGGGCAGGTCAGATCTCACTAAGCTATCCCCAATATTGCGACCATGCTTATAGACCACCAGTGGGGGTTCCTTGAAGAGGTGTGCAATGTTTTTGTCTGATTGCAGAATAAGTCAGTGCTTTTTCAGGGTTGCTTTCATTTTCTCCCAACACTGTGTACGTAGTGTACTTTGTGCAAAACTCTTTTTCTTCTTTGGTTTAGGCTACAAGGACAAAGCTCTTAAATGCTGCAGTGATGAAAATATCTCAAAAACCAAGAGAGGAATTGCTAAAAACTAAACCAAAGAAGAAAAACAACACAAGCCAAAGTGATTTATAGGATATTTATTTTGTCCGGATATTTTCTACCTGCAGTCTGCAATGTTTTTAGTTGTTGTCTTTTATGTAGGCTATTTTTCTGTAGTTGGCAATGGTTTATTTTCATTTAGATTTGGATATAGTTTTGCTTAACGACATGACAATGGTTTTGCGATATGAAGACATTTTATATTTAAATTAAACTGTTCCACTAAAATGTGCATATGAAATTCATACCTGGCACGCAGATTGGTAGGATAACTTAGCATTCCACTTGACTCCTCGTGTAGCCTATTACCGGTAACTTCAGGATAGTAATGTCAGAATCTGTGAAAGCCAGCAGGAGTGGAAGGAGAATGGTTGGGTCAAGTTATGTTTTTTCTTCTGTTTATCTAGATCTCTGGCTCCCTCTTGAGTTATTGTGTGTTATTTCATCAAACAGTAAGCTTAAAGCATTAGACATGCTGAATGCATATAGTAGATTTAATTAAAACACATGGGTTGTGTGTATATATCAGAAAATACATGTTTAAAAATGTCGACCATGGCCTTCCGAGCGGCGCAGTGATCTAAGGCACTGCATCGCAGTGCTAGAGGCACACTACAGACACAGGTTTGATCCCGGGTTGTATCACTATCCGCCAGGATCTTGAGTCCAATAGGGTGGCGCACAATTGGCCCAGTGTCGTCCGGATTAGGGGAGGGTTTGACAGGGTGTGCTTTACTTGGCTCATCGTGCTTTATTGACTCCTTGTTGCGGGCCGGGCGCCTGCAGGCCGACCACGGTCGTCAGTTGACGACATATTGGTGCCGCTGGCTTCCGGGTTAAGCTGGTGGGTGTTAAGAAGCTCGGTTTGACGTGTCATGTTTCAGAGGACTCATGGCTCGACCCTTGCCTCCTGAGCCTGTTGGGGAGTTGCAGCGATGAGACAACGCAAAAAGGCGGTAAAATACAAATAATCTATATATGTTGACCAATTGATTGGTCGAAAGAACCGACTACTTTCGGGCGACCAAGATGTATATATATTTTTAGAAGGGGACAGCCCTAGGTCCCATGTTTCATGAGCTGAAATAAAAGATCCCAGAAATGTTCCATATACAGAAAGGTTATTTTGCTCACATTTTGTGCACACATGTTTAGATACCTGTTAGTGAGCATTTCTCCTTTGCCAAGATAATCCATCCACCTGACAGGTGGAGTTGATTAAACTTCATGATCATTACTAGGGTTGCACATTTTGGGGAATATTCAGAGTTAGAAACTTTCTGTGGGAATTAATGGGAATATATGTAAATGTAATATTAATACTATCTAAATGTAATGTTTTTTGCATTGGAAATATTTACCTTATCATATAGATACAGAAACAAAAACCTTTTACCTTATCATTAGTAGACATTGCAAATGATTAAATCCTTCCAATATAATTTTTTAAAACTATTTAGTTACAAATTGAACTTTGTCTTCCTCCCTGGACCGCCTCAATGTCCACGTCTTGAACATCAGACTCTGAGGCCTCATCTCCACTGTCACTTTCCAACCTGGTTGAGAAAGCCAAAAATTTGCCCAGATGCCACCAATTTTTCAACCCTTGTATTGATCAGCCTGTTGTGTGTTCCCAAACAAGGATCAGTTGTGCTCTGAGGAGGCTGATGTTGGTGGGATTTGGAGGATGATGGAGGCAACAGGGGAAAGAGTCTCAGATCCACAAAGTCCCTTCCACCAGGTGGCTGATGAGATATGTTGGCACGGCTGCCCTATTGCATCTCCATCCCAAAGCCTTGCTTGGATGTGTACTTCACCAGACAGCCAAGAACCTTGCCCTCATCCAGGCCAAGGTGGCGAGACACGGTAGTGATAACACCATAGGCCTTGTTGATCTCTGCAGCAGACAGGATGCTCTTGCCAGCATATTTGGGGTCCAACATGTACGCTGCGGTGTGTATGGGCTTCAGACAGAGGTCTTCATGCTTTTTGATATATTTCAGAACTGCAGTTTCCTCTGCTTGGAGCAACAGTGAAGTGGGCAGGGCAGTACAGATTTCTTCTCTTACATATGCAAGCAGAGTCTGAACATCAGACAGGATGGCATTGTCTCCCTCAATCAATGCAATGGCTACTGCTATAGGTTTCAGGAGTTTCAGGCTGCTTACCATTCTCTCCCAAAATACATCATCCAGGAGGAGCCTCTTGATTGGGCTGTCCATATCGGCAGACTGTGATATGGCCATTTCTTGGAGAGACTCCTTTCCCTTCAGGAGACTATCAAACATGATGACAACACCACCCCAACGGGTGTTGCTGGACAGCATCAATATGGGCAGCATCAATATGGTGCTCTTATTCTTCTCACTTTGCTTGTTGAGGTAGATTGCTGCTATAACTTGATGACCCATCACATACCTAACCATTTTATTGGCTCTCTTGTAGAGTGTATCAATTGTTTTCAGTGCCATGATGTCTTTTAGGAGCCGATTCAATGCATGAGCAGCACAGCCAATGGGTGTGATGTGAGGGTAGGACTCCTCCACTTTAGACCAAGCAGCCTTCATGTTCGCAGCATTGTCTGTCACCAGTGCAAATACCTTTTTGATGACTGCCTTCAGCTAATTTGCAATGTAGAGACCGGTGTGCCTGTTGTCCCTTGTGTCTATGTTCTTGTAGAATACTGGTTGAGCGGTGGAGATGATGTAGTTAATTATTCCTTGCCCACGGACATTCGACCACACATCAGAGATGATTGCAATACAGTCTGCTTTCTCTATGATTTGCTTGACCTTCACTTCAACTCTGTTGAACTCTGCATCCAGTAAATGAGTAGATAGAGCATGTTTGGTTGGAGGGGTGTATGCTGGGGGAAGAACATTCAGAAATCTCTTCCAATACACATTGCCTGTGAGCATCAGAGGTGAACCAGTTGCATACACAGCTCTAGCAATACATTCATCAGCATTTCTCTGACTACGTTCCTCCATTGAGTCAAAAAACTTCTGATTCCAGGAGGACCCTGATTCGTTGCTATCGAAAAGGTGTGTGATTCATCATTTTCACCTCGAATATAAATTGAGTCTTTTGTCAGAGGTTGCTTGTTGTGAGTGCTGAGGGGACTTTATGCACTTGGCCAGATGATTCTGTGTCTATGTTGCATTCCTCATATATGATTTGGCACAATATTTGCAAATGTATACAGCTTTTTCTTCTACATTAGTTGCAGTGAAATGTTTCCACACATCAGATAGTGCTGTGGCATTTTCCTGTAAAGATTAGAAAACAATTTGTAAAAAAAAAAAAACATAATTCCATGTACTGATAAATAATTAAGCAGTTAGATTAAACAACTCCTTTTGTAAGAAATGTTTTTAAATGAAACTAAATTAACACTCCTCAGTTAGCAGGCTCAAGCAAGCGGAAACCCACATGGTAGCAAAAACTAACTAGCAGAATTTGTTAACAAGTTAGAAATTATTTAAAAACACATTGTGGAGGCTACTATTTACTAGTTAACAAAAAATCATGTATGTCATATAAAATATATTCACCCCACGCAGTATTGTAATCGAAACTTACCAGAAAGCATGTTGGCTCAGACCTTGTAGTACTGTGTTGCAATTCCATTGAATTGTGGATAGTTTAACCAAAATATGCCACAAGACCTAGAATTTCCTTATAGGTATCCCACAAAAGGTTCACTGTTATAAGCACTTTCTTTAATGAATTTAAGCAAAATCCCCAAATTCCAGGGCTTAACTAACCATGGAAAATGTATTTCAATTGACAGATTTAGTTATGAACTGAACTGGGGGGGGACTGGAATTGCCCATCCCTGCCCTAGAGGCATCAATTCATCCAATTTTAGAAATCCCTGGAGATTTTTCTACCAAGTAAAGTGCAAAAAAACTAAAAGCATATTTACCCAACTTAGTGGAGATCTCCTGAGTCAGCAGAGATATCCCTGGGACCTGGTATATCATACGTCTCTAAGTTAACAATAAGTAAGATACGGCTGAAGTTTATGCAGGAGGCCCAGTCTCTGCAGTTTACTTTAATATCATTCACTCTTAACCTCCCACTCTGTTTTCATCTCCGCCTCTCCTCTTCCAGGCCAATGTGACGTTGGAGGACGGCATAGAATAAAAGCAAGCACTATTGAAGTTTGCTGTTTATTTGTTGCTCACTCACTTTTCCTCGCTTCCCTCCATCCCCTCTCCCCTACCAGGCCAATGTGATGTTGGAGTACGACATCGACGAAGCCCAGTCTCTGCTGGAGAAGAATCTGGCGACCGCATCACGCAACCTGGACTCCCTGGAAGAAGACCTGGACTTCCTGCGAGACCAGTTTACCACCACCGAAGTCAGTATCCTTCTGCATAAATATAGGCCCAGGGACTAGCATTTAACAGGCCTGGAGTCTGGAGAAAAATCTGTGATACAATGTTTGAATTAGGGAATTGTAACTCTGGACATTGATACATAAAGTGTCAGGTCCCCCCCCCTCAGGCAAAACTGATCCTAGATCAACACTTCTACTCGTAGAGACTATAGGGTTACAGGCCCAGGTTTTTGGGAGCTGAAATGTCTGCTTGTTTTCTCATTAGGACAGTTTTATGGTCTTGTAGGGCTGAGGTAATTGCTGCAGGCGTTTGACAGGTGAAAGCTGTGGCAGACGGTTGTGTCAAAGCATGGAATGCAAGTCTGTGTTCAGTAGGCACGAACCAGGGGGAAACAACACATTGAAACTGAGGTACATACTTAACATTGGCAATTTGATCTTGTTCAAACTGCTGGGGTAAGTACTGTTCTTTTGATAGACTGTTAAAGATAGTGTTGGGTGCTCTAACAACCAAATTAGAGATGCCGCATGGCATGCACAAACAAGGCGTGGTACTCTCCTTATGAAAGTACTAGATAACTTTCATAGACTGAGATGTCATCCTTAACCCATTGCCCCTCTCAGACATGGCACGAGTCTACAACTGGGACGTAAAGAGAAGGAGCAAGGATAACCTCCTCAAATCACTTGAGAAGTCTTAAGAAATAGGGATGTCCTCCCGCCCCTGCAACCCACCCAAACTCCATGTCTTTGTTCACATCTCTAGTCTCTACAGTACAAATCTGCATCCTGTTCCCAATATAGTGCACAACTTTTAACATCAAAAGTAGTGCACTGGATTGGGATAGGATGTCATTTGGGACTCAGGCCAAGCTTTATTCTATTGATTTGTTACTTTTTAAATTTATTTTTTCAAGTAAAAAAAGACAAAACAGAAGTTACTACAGCAGTTTTTTTTGTATGATGTTACTACTATTATTAAGCACTGCGCCTGCGACTCTAGGTTTTCACTGTCCTCCACTTTCTCCTCCTCACTCTTTTTTTGTCTTTTTCTTTGATTTTTCAATCTGTTATTGACAATGATCTTCACTGTGTACTAGTTTGGGAACCTGGTTTGCTTTCACTGCGCTACTACACATAATCCTCGCTGAGCAGGAAATGGGAGCGAGGAGGAGAAACGGCTCACCAGTCAAAGCGGAAACCTTCCTCTGATGTGATTTCATGAGTGTGTGATGTCAAAATGGTGCACTCTGGATTCAGAATGTTCAGACGGTTGTTCCATGCCCCCTCTTTCCTCTCCTCTGTTCTGTCCCTTACTCCCTGCATGAGTCTGAAATGGTGCCCTATTCTCTATGGTGCAATACTTTTTACCAAAAGCCTACGGGCCTTGGTCAATAGTAGTGCAATATATATAGGGTGACATTTTAGACAACTTCTCAGCTTTCTTGTCGCTCTTCTGCTACCACCTTTATTTTATCTTCCTCCTGTCTAGTTTGCTCCTCTGTCCACTTCCTCAATGTATTTATTTGTCACGTTGTATCCATTAAGACACTTGAGTGACAAAAATAAATTACAAAAATAAACTTTACATGGTGGTCCTGTGTGGGTGACATGAAACATGTTAGAGTGGGTGTGCGCAGACATTTTACACTCACTTCACCTCTCACAGCCCGGGTGGTAGTCTGGCTAAAGCTACAACTTAATTTGGCTGTATATTCCAGTGTTTTAGATTTGATATCAAATGTTTGATATGAGGAGACAACAGAATGTCACCTCATATCGTCAGTGTGCAGTGTCGCTGCACAACTATTTTCAGGTCTCTCCAGAGATATTCGATCGGTTTCAAGTCCGGGCTCTGGCTGGGCCACTCAAGGACATGCAGAGACTTGTCCCAAAGCCACTCCTGCGTTGTCTTGTTGGAAAGTGGCCCTTTGTCCCAGAGGTCCTGGGCACTCTGGAGCAAGTTGTCATCAATGATCTCTGTACTGTGCTCCGTTCATCTTGGCCTGGATCCTGACAAGTCTCCCAGTCCTTGCCTCTGAGAAACATCCCTACAGCATGATGCTGCCACCACCATGCTTCACCGTAGGGATGGTGCCAGGTTTCCTCCAGATGTGACGCTTGGCATTCAGGCCAAAGAGTTCAATCTTGGTTTCATCAGACCAGAGAATCTTGTTTCTCATGGGCTTGAGTCTAGGTGCATTTTGGGAACACACCCACACAATAAATATAATGTACCTTTTACTGAGGTGTGGCTTCTGTCTGGCCACTCTACCATAAAGGCCTAATTGGTGGAGTGCTGTGGAGATCGTTGTCCTTCTGGAAGGTTCTCCCATCTCCACAGAGGAACTCTGGAGCTCTGTCGAAGTGACCATCAGGTTATTGGTCACCACACTGACCAAGGCCCTTCACCGATTGCTCAGTTCCTAAAAAGCTTGCCAGGTGGCCAGCTCTAGGAAGAGTCTTGGTGGTTCCAAATTATGGAGGCCACTGTGTTCTTGTGGACCTTCAATGCAATAAATGTTTTAGTACCCTTCCCCAGATCTGTGCCTTGACACAATCCTGTCTCGGAGCTCTACGGACAATTCCTTTGATCTCATGGCTTGGTTTGTATAGACGGGTCTGTGCCTTTCCAAATCATGTCCAACCAATTGAATTTACCACAGGTGGATTCCAATCAAGTTGTAGAAACATCTCAAGGATGATCAATGGAAACAGGAAGCACCTGAGCTAAATTGAGTCTCACAGCAAAAGGTCTGAATACTTATGTAAATATGTTTTTGTTTTTTTTGTAATCGATTTGATAACATTTAAAACGTTTCACTTTGTCATTATGGGGTATTGTGTGTAGATTGCTGAGGAAATTGTTCTATTTAATCGATTTTAAAATAAGGCTCTAACATAACAAAATGTGGAAAAATCCAAGGGGTCTGAATACTTTGCTTAGGCACTATGTAATCATGGAAGCATCCACATTAATGTAGAAGTATGTAGTAAACATATATTCTTCACAATAAAATGTACTACAAAATGACTAAGTTATTTACAATTAATTTCTATTGGGCACAACACAATCTGAAACAACCAAAACTAATTGCAAATGCAGTCATATGAGATGGCTGCCATTTATACGGCCCCTTAACCAATTGTGCTATTGTTATTTGTAACTTATTTTCTACTTAATGCTTCTGCCATTGTCACTTATAACCGAAAAGACCTAGATATCTGGACAGCGATTACTCACCCGTACTGGAAGATTTTTTCTTTGACGAGTCGGACGTCAAGGATTTACTAAAGACACCCGACAAGGCCTTGATCCCCATCATTCGCAGGAGTAAGAGACTGAGATATAGGGGACGTAGGTCTGGGTGCCTTGTAAGGATCCAAGGGCGAGTGGGTAATCTGCCTTTACCATCGGTCCTATTAGCCAACGTACAACCATTGGATAATAAAATAGACTAACTACGAGCACGTATATCCAACCAACGGGACATGTAATAAAAACTGTACTGTCTTATGTTTCACCGATTTGTGGCTGAACGGCGACATGAATAACATACAGCTGGCGGGTTTTGGGCATTTTCAGCAGGATAGAATGGCAGCAAGACAGTAAGAGAAGTAAGACAAGGGTGGCTGTCTATATTTGTAAACAACAGCTGGTGCACGAAATCGAAGGAGGTCTTGAGGTTTTGCTCGCCTGAGGTAGAGTATCTCATGATAAGTTGTAGACCACACTATTTACCAAGAGAGTTATCTATATTCTTCATAGCTATCTATTTACCACCACAAACCGATGCTGGCACTAAGACCTCACTCAGTGAGCTGTATACAGTCATAAGCAAGGTGGAAAACGTTGATCCAGATGCGGCGCTCCTGGTAGCCGGGGATTTTAATGCAGGGAAACTTAAATCATTTTTACATAATTTCTACCAGCATGTTAAATGTGCAACCAGAGGGGAAAAAACTAGACCATAATTCTATCCTCCTGATTCCTGCTTACAAGCATAAACTAAAGCAGGAAACACCAGTGACTCGGTCAATAAAAAAGTGGTCAGATGATGCAGATGCTAAGCTACAGGACTGTTTTGCTAGCACAGACTGGAATATGTTCCAGGATTTTTCCGATGACATAGAGGAGTACACCATCAGTCACTGTCTTCATCAATAAGTGCATCGACGATGTCATCTCCACAGTGACTGTACGTACATACCCCAACCAGAAGCCATGGATTACAGGCAACATCCGTACTGAGCTAAAAAGGGGGAGCTGCCTCTTTCAAGGAGTGGGACTCTAACCAGGAAGCTTATAAGAAATCCTGCTATGCCCTCCAACGAACCATCAAACAGGCAAAGCGTCAATACAGGACTAAGATTGAATTGTACTACACTGGCTCTGATGCTCGTCGGATGTGGTAGGGCTTGCAAACTATTAAAGACTACAAAGGGAAGCACAGCCACAAGCTGCCCAGTGACACGAGCCTACCAGATGAGCTAAATTATTCCTATGCTCGCTTCGAGGCAAGTAACACTGAAACATGCATGAAAACATCAGCTGTTCTGGATGACTGTGATCATTCTCTCTGTAGCAAATGTTAGTAAGACCTTTAAACAGGTCAACATTCACAAGGCTGCAGGGCCAGACGATTACCAGGACGTGTACTCTGAGCATGTGCTGACCAACTGGCAAGTGTCTTCACTGACATTTTGAACCTGTCCCTGACTGTGTCTGTAATACCAACATGTTTCAAGCAGACCACCGTAGTCCCTGTCCCAAGAACATGAAGGTAACCTGCCTAAATGACTACCGACTCGCAGCACTCACTTCTGTAGCCATGAAGTTCTTTGAAAGGCTGGTCATGGCTCACATCACCATTATCCCAGAAACACTAGACCCACTCTAATTTGCATACCGCCCCAACAGATCCATAGATGATACAATCTCTATTGCACTCCACACTGCCCGTTCCCAAGTGGACAAAAGGAACACCCATGTGAGAATGCTATTCATTGACTACAGCTCAGCGTTCAACACCGTAGTGCCCACTAAGCTCATCACTAACCTAAGGACCCTGGGACTAAACACCTTCCTCTGCAACTGGATCCTGGACTTCCTGACGGGCTGACCCCAGCGGGTAAGGGTAGGTAACACATCCGCCATGCTGATCCTCAACAAGGGGGCACCTCAGGGGTGCGTGCTCAATCCCCTCCTGTACTCCCTGTTCACTCATGACTGCATGGCTAGGCATGACTCCAACACCATTAAGTTTGCCGATGACACAACAGTGGTAGGCCTGATCACCGACAACGATGAGACAGCCTATAGGGAGGAGGTCAGAGATCTGGCCGTGTGGTGCCAGACCAACAACCTTTCCCTCAATGGGATCAAGACAAAGGAGATGTTTGTGGACTACAGGAAAAGGAGGACCGAGTACGCCCCCATTCTCATCGACGGGGTTGTGGTGGAGCAGGTTGAGAGCTTCAAGTTCCTTGGTTTCCACATCACCAACAAACTATCATGGTCCAAACACACCAAGACAGTTGTGAAGAGGGCACAACAAAGCCTTTTCCCCCACAGGAGACTGAAAAGATTTGGCATGGTTCCTCAGATCCTCAAAATGTTATACAGCTGCACCATCGAGAGCATGGTTGCTGGTTGCATCACTGCCTGTTATGGCAATTGCTCTGTCTCCAACTGCAAGGTACTACAGAGGGTAGTGTGTACAGCCCAGTACATCACTGGGGCCAAGCTTCCTGCCATCCAGGACCTCTATACCAGGCTGTGCCAGAGGAAGGCCCTAAAAATGGTCAAAGACTCCAGCCACCCTAGTCAGACTGTTCTCTGCTACCGCACGGAAGGTGGTACCAGATCACCAAGTCTAGGTCCAAGAGGCTTCTAAACAGCTTCTACCCCAAGCCATAAGACTCCTGAACAGCTATTAAAATGGCTACCCAGACTATTTGCATTGCCCCAGACTATTATACCCAGACTATTTGCATTGCTACTCTCTGTTAATTATCTGTGCAAAGTCACTTTAATAACTCTACCTACATCTACATATTGCCTCAATTATTTCGGTGACACATTGACACATTGGCTCTGTACCGGTACCTCCTGTATATAGCCTCGCTATTGTTATTTTACTGCTGCTCTTTAATTATTTGTTACTTTTAGTTTGTTTGTCTTTTAGTCTGTTTTTTACTTTTCCATATTTTTCTATTTTTCTTAACTGTATTGTTGGTTAAGGGCTTGTAAAGTAAGCATTTCACTGTAAGGTCTACACCTGTTGTATTCGGCACATGACTAATAACATTTATTTGATCCAACAAGTATGTCGTCACAAGCTGGATGTAGTCATTGTGCGCTAGGAATATGGGACCAAATACTTTACTTTTGACTAAATGTAATACATACTGTATGTGAATTTGACCAAATACTTATAGCATCTTCAAATGGGGGGACTAGATACATAAAGTGCTTTAATTTCTAAAATGGTAAAACATATGTATAAAAATGCCCTCCAGGTTAAAGGTGACATTCGTGCAAAACATTTGATCTCAAATCTAAAATGTTGGTGTATAGGGCCAAATGAAGATATTTAGCTTCACTGTCTTCAACACATTGGGGAGTGTAACTCAATATCCTTCAGACTAGGGTTGAACAACTATGATTTCAATATTGAAGGTAGGCAGTTATTTGGTCTTGTGTTATTAAAACAGGCTATTGATGAGGCAAGCAAGGTGAACGTCAGCTAGCTGGGAAGCTAACTAGCTAATGTGAGCTAGCTATGTGGTTTAACCAAAGCTTCTATTATTGGTTAGAAAGATGGTTCTGTACTGAATGTATGTGATAATCATTGCTAAACAATATGAGTAGTGTAGGTAAGAGATGAAGTGAACCTATAGGAGGATAGCTCTTCACGAGGTGGATTGGGCTTGAGTTGATGGCATGCTGTTCAATACTAAGCCAAGCTGACTGACAAGTGCCGTGGATTGGTACAGGGCAATTTCGCGGTATTGGAGTGATGCTGAGAGTCAGATTTTTCACTTTAAAATGTGTGTGCAACCAATGATTGCACATTGTTAAAAGTCGTCATTGTGCATAGAGTTGTATGGTTTGTTTTACTTTGAAATCATTGGTTTTTGTTTGACACATTTTAAAGTGAAAAAATCTGAGTGTCCGCATCACTCTGTTATCGTGGATTTGCCCTACACCTGGGCTCAGTCCAGTCCCACATCTTATTATCACTTATTTGGCAAAATAATCAACCATAGTTTACTCTTTTGATACAGCAGTGTTAAAATGCAACATTTCAACTCCAATTGAACTCGTTTACGTGCTGCTGTGCGGGTTGTTGCTAACTTTACGGTTTTTACTTTGTAATTACCATTTTATATTTTATATTTTTTCCCTCACTTGACTTTTCATTCAACTTTTTCACCCCGGATGCTTTATCTGGACATGATTCTACACGACCTCCACCAGTCGAAGCTAAGTAGTAACATTAACATTATGCCCTCTATTTACAGTCGCTGTACTCATAATATACAGAAGGACGATCGCCTTATGTTGAGGATCGCCATACTTTCTCATGGCTTCTGGACGGAAATGCTGTAGGAATGCTCAACAGGTGACGCTCATTCAGCCGTCAAACTTTCAACCGGTTTTCCCCATGAAGCAACGAGTCAGAGGCCGAGCCTCCTTTGGTCTGTCCTCCACCCATTACGGCGCCTGAGACGCCAAAGCCTCCCACCATTAGCTCTGACAAATTGAAAACACTAGTCATTGGTGACTACATTACCTGCAGTATTAGACTTAAAAAGAATCATCCAGCGATCATACACTGTTTACCATGGGGCAGGGCTAATCTGAAGATGGTGCTGGCTAAGGCTAAAACTGGTGAGTGTAGAGAGTATAGGGATATTGTTATCCACATCGGCACCAACAATGTTAGGATGAAACAGTCAGAGATCACCAAGCGCAACATAGCTTCAGCGTTGTAAATCAGCTAGAAAGATGTGTCGGCATCGAGTAATTGTCTCTGGCCCCCTCCCAGTTAGGGGGAGTGATGAGCTCTACAGCAGAGTCTCACAACTCAATCGCTGGTTGAAAACTGTTTTCTGCCATTCCCAAAATATATAATTGGCCCTCTTTCTGGGACTCGCACACAAACAGGACCAAGCCTGGCCTGCTGAGAAGTGACATACTCCATCCTAGCTGGAGGGGTGCTCTCATCTCATCTATGAACATAGACAGGGCTCTAGCTCCACCATGAGAGAGGGTGCAGGCTGTTAGCCAGCCTTTCAGCTCAGTGGAGTCTGCCACTAGTGTAGTCAGCTCAGCTATCCCCTTTGAGACTGTGTCTGTGCCTTGATCTAGGTTGGGAAAAACAAAACATGGCTGTGTTCACTCTAGCTATCCTACTGGAATAAAACCTCCATTCCTGTCATTATTGAAAGAGATTGTGATATCTCAAAATAGGGCTACTTAATGTTAGATCCCTCACTTCCAAGGCAGCCATAGTCAATTAACTAATCACTGATCATAATCTTGATGTGATTGGACGGACTGAAACATGTCTTAAACCTGATGAATTTACTGTGTTAAATGAGGCCTCTCCTTCTGGTTACACTAGTGACCATATCCCCTGTGCATCCCGCAAAGGTGGGGGTGTTGCTAACATTTACAATAGCGAATTTCAATTTACAAAAAAAAAATGAAGGCATTTTCATCTTTTGAGCTTCTAGTCATGAAATCTATGCAGCCTACTCAATCACTTTTTATAGCTATAGCGTTCCCCACGGAGTTCCCTGAATTCCTATCGGATCTTGTAGTCATGGCAGATAATATTCACATTTTTGGTGACTTTGATATTCACATGGAAAAGTCCACAGACCCACTCCAAAAGGCTTTCAGAGCCATCATCGACTCAGTGGGTTTTGTCCAACATGTCTCCGGTCCTATGCAGTCATACTCTGGACCAAGTTTTGTCCCGTGGAATAAATATTGTGGATCTTAATGTTTTTCCTCGTAATCCTGGACTATAGGACCACCATTTTATTACGTATGCAATCGCAACAAATAATCTGCTCAGACCCCAACCAAGGATCATCAAAAGCCGTGCTATGAATTCTCGGACAACCCAAAGATTCCTAGATGCCCTTTCAGACTCCCTCCACCTTCCCAAGGACGTTAGAGTACAAAAATCGGTGAACCACCTAACTGAGGAGCTAAATTTAAACTTGCGTAATACCCTAGATGCGTCGCACCACTAAAAAAAGACCTGATCCCTTGAACGGAAATGGTGCTACACCAAACTGGAAGTCTTTCGATTATCTTGGAAAGACTGTACCGTGCAGTATCGAAGAGCCCCCACTGCTGCTCGATCATCCTATTTTTCCAACTTAATTGAAGAGAATAAGAACACTCCCAAATGTATTTTGATACTGTCGAAGCTAACTAAAAAGCAGCATTCCCCAAGAGAGGATGGCTTTCACCCCAGTGATAAATTCATGAACTTCTTTGACGAAAAAATCATTATCATAATAAAGCAAATTATGGACTCCTCTTTAAATCTCCGTATTTCTCCAAAGCTCAGTTGTCCTGAGTCTGCACAATACTGCCAGGACCTAGGACCAAGGGAGACACAAGTTTAAAAAAAAATCCTAGATCTCTTGACACATTCATGAAAATAGTCATGACCTCCTAAACCTTCAAGCTGCATACTGGACCCTATTCCATCTAAACTACTAAAAAAGCTGCTTCCTGTGCTTGGCCCTCCTATGTTGAACATAGGAAATGCCTCCACCGGATGTGCACCAAACTCACTAAAATTGGTAGTAATAAAGCCTCTCTTGAAAAAGCCAAACCAGAAAATATTTTAAAAACTACCTGCCTATATCAAATCTCCCATTCCTCTCAAAATTTTATAGAAAAAGCTGTTGCGCTACCATATTAAAGACAATGTGTATGAAACGCTTCAGTCTGGTTTTAGACCCCATCATAGCACTGAGGATGCACTTGTGAAAGTGGTAAATTACCTTTTTAATGGCATCAGAATCCTGAAGAATCCCTGAAGAATCTCAAATATAAAATATATTTGGATTTGTTTAACACTTTTTTGGTTACTACATGGTTACTATGGTTACTACATGGTTACTACATGTGTTATTTCATAGTTTTTATGTCGCCACTATTATTTTACAATGTAGAACATAGTAAAAAATAAAGGAAAACCTTTATGAGTAGGTGTGTCCAAACTTTTGACTGGTACTGTAGGTGTCCTGGAGGGCAGGTAGTTTGGTCCTGATGATGGGTTGGGCAGACCATATATCACCCTCTGGAGAGCCCTGTGGTTGCGGACGGTGCAGTTGCCGACCAGGCGGTGATACAGCCTGACAGGATGCTTTCAATTGTGCATCTGTAAAAGTTTGTGGGTTTTAGGGGCCAAGCCAAATTTCTTCAGGCTCCTGAGGTTGAAGAGGCGCTGTTGCGCCTTCTTCACCACGCTGCCTGTGTGGGTGGAGCATTTCAGATCGTCAGTGATGTGTACGCCGAGGAACATGAATCTTTCCTCCTTCACTGCGGTCCCGTCAATGTTGTTAGGGGCGTGCTCCCTCTGCTGTTTCCTGAAGTCCACGATACTCCTTTTGTTTTGTTGAAGTTGAGTGAGAGGTTATCTTTCTGGCACCACTCTCGTAGGGCCCTCATCTCCTTCATGTAGGCTGTCTCATCATCGTTGGTAATCAGGCCTAATACTTTTGTGTCGTTGGCAAACTTGATGATTGAGTTGGAGACGTGCGTGGTCACGCAGTCATGGGTGAACAGGGAATACGGGAGGGGGCTGAGCATGCACCCTTCTGGGGCCCCTGTGTTGAGGATCAGCAAAGTGGAGGTGTTGTTTCCTACCTTCACCACCTGGGGGCGGCCCGTCAGGAACCAGTTGCACAGGGCGGGGTTCAAACCCAGGGCCCGAGCTCAATGATGAGCCTGGAGGGTACTAGTGTTGAATGCTGAGCCATAGTCAATGAAGAGCATTCTTACATAGGTATTCTTCTTGTCCAGATGGGATAGGGCAGTGTGCAGTGCGATAGCAATGGCATCTTCTGTGGATCTATTGGGGCAGTAAGCAAATTTAAGTGGTTCTAGGGTGTCGGATAAGGTAAAGGTGATCTGATCCTTAACTAGTCTCTCAAAGCACTTCATGATGACAGAAGTGAGTGCTACGGGGCGATAGTAATTTAGTTCACTTAGTTACCTTTGCCTTCTTAGGTACAGGAACAATGGTGAACATCTTGAAGCAAGTGAGGAGAGCAGACAGGGATTGATTATGTCCTTAAACCCTCCAGCACTCCACAAATGCAGCTTTAAAAGAGTTTGGTCTGATATAGCTGTTAACATTAGAACCCTCAATTACCTAGTTTATACATGTTTCTAATAATGAATGTATCCAGTGTCTAATGATTTAATCACTCTAGGTGGTACTTACTGATGCTCCACAGATACATGCTGGTTGACACTGTCAGTGGCCATCTAGTGGTTGTTTTCTGGCACTGCAACTAACAACCAAGAGATTCTTAAATAATTTTTTGGTCCTATCCACAATGTCGCCAATTCGGCACGTCCGGAGTCACCTTTTTTTGTCACGAATAAATAAAAAAAACTGTACTTTTTAGTGAAAATGGTTTTAAATTATTTTTGGGGTCCTATCCAGAATGTCGCCAATTCGGCATGTCCGGAGTCACCGTTTATGGGTCACGAATATGATTTTTTTTTCTCGTGAAAATTGGTTTAAAGGGGGAAAATTCTGTCCTCTCCTCGACTCCTCCGTCTTCCTCTCCATTTCCTGGAAACCGAAAAGTGGGTAGAGTGGTTGAGGAGAGTCAGTTCGTTAGTAGGCGAACCGAGGGAGTGTCCTCCTCACCTCGATAGCCTGCTCTCCCGAAGAATACTGAAGTGCATCTTCCATGGAAGAATTTGGAAATCTGCCCCACACCCTTTGAATCAGCTGTTGTTTAATCAGAGAAAATCATGTTCACATTTAAAACGATACGCTTACATAACATGTGCCATTTAGCAGACATTTTTAAAGTCATGCGTGCATACATTTTACCTATGGATGGTCACGGGAATCAAACCTACTAACCTGACATTACAAGCGCAATGCTCTACCAACTGAGCTTCTTATACTTTTATTAATAACATGTCTTCCACAACTAGCTACATTTGTATCACTTTACACATTTATTTTGAGGTTACAACCCCTGTAAAGGTAATTTGCCTAATGACGAGTGGAGGAGAGTCTAATATCAAACAAGCGCATTTGTTTCAACATTTCCTTTCCTCGCATCCGCTCCTCAATTACCTCTGACATTTTTCAAAAGCAGGTGAGGAGAGGACAGAGTCGAGCAAATCCAATTGAGATTCTCCCCAAGACTAGCCGACATCATTTTGCCCAAACAACAAGAGGCTACAACTTTAGACACAAAGTAGAACAGGGTTGTTTTACCAGTCACATTTTATTGTTATTATTTTTTGTACATTTCAAGTTGTTTTGATGAGTAGTGGCACAGAAAATCCCATAGCCATTGTTGAATTGAAGGAACTGTAGTTACATGGCATTGTACAGCTTGGAGATAGACTTTGTCAAAGATGATGTAGAATGAAGAAGAGTCATCCTGGGTCGTATTCAGTAGAGCACAACATAGCAAAACATTTTCCAGCGGAAATTAGGTAGTCAGGTAGTCTCTCTGTTTTCAGTCTGTATTCTTCATTTTGGTGTCTCGTGAACACGACCTTGGTAGTGCTGTACATTGATTAACGTATTTTTGTGTGTTATTAATATGATGAGCAACTGCTAGCTTGGTATCACTGTTTCACTTCATTCAGTCTGTTGCTGCAAACTCCTATGTTCTGACATGGCCTAGGAGCTGTACATGCTGTACGCCTACATGAAGGTCTGGTTGTTTGTTACAGACTAGATAGACGCTTCCTCTAACCACTGACACAGGACTGGATATTTGTCATTAGCCTACTGGTAAAGGTTAGTGCTCTGGGTTATCTGATCCTAGATCTGTGGTTGGGGGGGAAACTTCTACCTAGAGAGTATCTTACTTGATGATGAGGACCAACTGATCCAAACTCCTGAATTGGTGAAGCCACTGTCGTTCAATTATGAGCACCGGTTATGGCTGGACCATAGTTAGAGAAGGAGATCAGTTATCAAAGCATGTCAGTTATCATGATGTCCAAGATTCCATTCTAGAACCAGAATGTCCAAGCAAGTGGAAGATGCAACGGAATCCAAAGATGCCCATTCTTGATCTACGCCGAAAAAGTAATAAAGTCACACTTAATGGGATATCACTTGTCAAGGCCCTGCAAGATGTCCCCTTTATTGTAATAAATGATTGAGAACATTTCCCATCCTGTCCTCATTGTCAGCGATACATTTTTAGATGAAAGTGCCTTTGCACACTGTCAACACCCCCCTTTCCCTACAATGTTACAGTCACATTAAATGGTGCTGCCAAAACTCTCTTTGAATAAAGTGGATGATAGCAGTTCATCCTTGCAGTTATTATTACTCAGCGTAGAGAAGAAAGAATCAAAGTTTTGGATTCTGATTATCTGATAGCAGGAAGTAGCTTGTAGCGCTGATGACAAAGAGATTGACCTTGAACACAGTGGCTACAAAACATCTTGAACGGAAAATACGTAGGACATCTTTTGTTTCAAAACAGCAAGTTTTGTCCCTCCTCCACCTATTGTGCCAAAGCATTTAATTTCTCAGTTACCAAACCAGAAACGTTGTTACATCCAGTGCGCCCAACTAAAATATGACTTTCAACACAACAGCATGGTCATTCATGATAACGTTATCGAACGATAATGTGATTATTTATGGAATGAATATTCTTATTTCTAGACTGATTGATATTGAATGCACATGTCTGTTGCCATACTTGTTGTACTGTGTCATTAATATGTGTAATTTAGATGCCTGCAGATGTGGAATTATAGGTAATGTAGTGTTTTTAGGGTGCGTTTCTCCCAGCTTCCTGTCTGTCCACTGTTACCATGGTTTCCTCAGCTAGATTCTGGAATCACTCATAGGCTAGTCTCAAAGGGGACAGTTAATTCAGGTAAATGTACAGGTAGTGTCGGCCTCCGGTGTGCCCAATATCTCATCGTCCGCCTTTACTGGGTCGTATTCATTAGTGCACACCATAGCAAAACGTTTTGAAACCATTTAAAACAAATCTTATTCTCCCTCTCCATTTCAGTGCATTTTCTTCCGCTTGATGTCTAGTGAATACGACCCGGGAGTCCCTTTGTCCACTTGTACAGTCAGATAGAGAGTCAAACAGTCGTCCCCTTACATTCAGTCCATTTCCAAAGTGTCCATAAGGTCCAATATGGCGTTGGTTAATGGAGAAGGGTGAGGATTGGAGTGTTAGTTCGATGATGGGAGAAGTAGGTATAGAACCACAGAGTTTGTGTTTGGGACCAGACTTAATTTCCCAAAAGGGGAAAGTAAGACTCTGAGACCCTCCTCCTCAGTCTCCTTTGAACAACTGAATCAGATAGAAGGCCATATTGACCCAACGAACCTAAGGGGACGTGTGATGCCTTCTGGTCGTATCAATTGTGTTATCGGATTGCATAGTGGAAGAGAAGAGATCGGGGTAGCAGGTGACTAGAGAGCTGAAATAGATCTGGGTGCAGTTCAAGAAAATTACCTAAAGCAGGGATGGGCCATGTTTAGCAACTCAGTCAGGGTCTCAACTTACTGTTGGGAGTTAGAATAGTAGAATTCACAAGGTGCAGTTTTAAAATGTGGTTGTGCATCAGCAGGTTTTCTCTTAAGTCACTCACTCAATTAGCTATGTCAGCTAACAATTATTTTATCAAATGTTTTACTTGTAGTAATCATGGCTGAATACTGACCAGACATGCCCAGGGGCCTTGACCTCCAGGGGGGATCAATTGATTTTGTTAGTCACTCTCACTCATATATCATATTAACATGGCATACGTCATGGCAAAAATGTGTAGATTTGCAGGAAATTAGTTTTAAAACTGCAAAAATGTATCTCCTCTCCATGGCAAAATGGATAGAATTGCAGGAAAATAGCTGTAAAACTGCTTATTCCTCTCTCTGCCTCATGGCAAAATGAGTAGAATTGCTTGAAATTTGTTATAAAATGGTACACCTTTTCCCTCCGCACCATCGCAAAATGTGTAGAATTGCTGGAAATGTACTTTTTTCTCTCCACCGTCAAGACGGGGGCCAGTAAAATGTTTTACCTGTGATCTCGCTTAACGCCACCAAAAGGCTAAGGATGGACCCTAGCTACTGGTATAATGCATTTAGTTAAGAGTTAAGTAGTTTAACTGCACAAATAGATTGATTGTACAAATCAGAGACAGGTTTGGGTATGGATGTGGGTACACAGACCTGTGAGCCACTGCGGCCCCTCATGATGAGTTCAGATTTTTTGTGTCCCCCACCCCCATCCAAGATCCCCATCCCTGACCTAAAGGGAAACCAGGTATTAACCAGGTATTTGTAGGGAAGGGATCCATCATCCATCCAGATAGCAGATCACTCTGAAAAGTGGACACCTTTTGAGGACCAAGGAGGATCAAATGAAAACCAGGCAGGGATCTAGTTGTGAGTAGGATCCCTCCATCCAGATGCAGATCAGTAGAGGCAAATGGCTAGACTAGATAGCTGAAATTGATCTGGGTGCAAGTTCAGGAGGATCCCTCTAGATCAGCAGAGGCAGCGTCGGTCGCTCTTGGTGACCTCCTCGGAGGAGTGGACCACGTTGGGAACGAAGCCGCTCTTCACCCCCTCCCAGCCCTCCTGGATAGTGATGTCACCGCTCCTCACCTAGGGTGAAGATACCAAGATTAGAAGGGACAATGTTGTATTCACATGCTAGCCTGGTCCCAGATCTGTTTGTGCAATCATATCAACTCCTTGTCACTCATTGTCATGCCAAATGTCATGTTTGCCATGGCAAGGAGTTGACATGATAGCACAAACAGATCTGGGACCAGACTATTCACATGCAGAACATTTTGATAATAAACAATTCATGGGACCAGCTGTTGCCATTGCTAAGCTAGCCAAAGGTTGTACAGGACTCAATTTTAATTCTTGACTCAAACTTTGTATCTTCAACCTGGAGCGCCTCACCAGCTGAAAGATGTCCCTGGTCAGCTCCGTGAAGGCGTGCTCCACGTTTATGGCGTCGCGGGCCGAAGTTTCTACGTAACGCATCCCGTAGGCGCCGGCGAGTTTCTCAGCCTCCTGACGAGTTACCTGGAGAGGTAAACATGCGATAGTATTGTCTGTTTATATGAAAATGTGTTGTGCATTACTTATATCATTAGTAAAGGTAGGGGGAAAAATGTATTTATTTCAATGCTCAATCAAACACACACACACACATCCCACCTACCCCCCTCCACACATACACGTAAACTACTGCAATCTGATAGGCTACCTGGCGCTGAGGTTCCAGGTCACACTTGTGGCCGACCAATAGGAACACAATGCTGTGTGGTTGTACGTGGCTCCGGGCCTCCTCTAGCCAATCATGAACATTCTGGAAGGAACGGCGGTTTGTGATGTCAAACAGGAGGAGCCCGCCCACAGAGTTACGATAGTAGGCTCTGGTGATGGACCTGGAAGAGGGGAGGAGACAGGGATGAGAGGGTGTTTATGTTAGGAGATGAGAAAGGGAATAGAGAGAGAAGGAGAGATAGACAGGAAGTAGAGGAATGAGAGGAGAGAGAATTGAGTGTTAGAAGGAGAGGGGAGACATACAGTGTTAGAATATTGTAGGGAGGGAGGGAGAAATAAAAATAGATATGTGTTGGGAGGCGAGACAAAAGTAGCAAGCAACAGATGTGAAAGTGAGAAAGGGGGAGCGGAGTGTGTAGTGAGGGAGAGAGAAAGTTTGGCAGAAAAGAGGGAGAGAATGTGAGAGAAGGAAGGAGGAAGAACATGAAGGGGGGAAGAAGTGAGAGGAGGGATATGAAAGACATGCGAGGTGTGGGTGATGAGGGAGGGAGGTGCAATGAAAGAACGGAAGAAGAGGAAGACATAGAAAGAGAGGATGAAGATAGGAGGACAGTGGTAAAATACATATTCAGAAGAAATAAATAACCAGTTTAAATGAATCACAGACAAAAGAGCAGGGTATGATGAGGAATTATTATGGAACGCTGACCAAGCAAGGGTGTGTGTGTGTTTAAAAGCTGTTAACTCTTTAAATATGTAAAATAAATGTTTATGTATGAAAAGAGACTCCTGCATACTTGTTTTTCACTTTTTTAGAAACTAAACTATTTATAGGCCTATTCTAACTGTGTCACTGATGTGCCAAAGTGTAAATATTGATGTAGACTAACCTTTGTACCTTATGCACTGTTTCAATAAGGCACTTTTGAATAGTCAAACAACAATATCAGTAGTGGTATGACAAAAACTATCTGGCAGTTTAGACCTTGGCAACTGTCGACTATCCTATCCTTTGATATCCTTGTATATACTTTGACAATTATGAATGATAGCCTGTCTAATAGAGGGCTCTGAATAAAAATTATGTATACATTTCATGGTTTGGCCAGCTGCACAAGAAGCATCCTTGATAAACAAGAGCAAGCAAGCGTGATGGATTATACCGACAGCACAGTTTATGCATAATCATCTGTGTGACAGTTCTTATGGAGCCCCCCCCCCCCCCCCATTACCTGAAGCGCTCCTGTCCAGCGGTATCCCAGATCTGTAGCTTGATGCGTTTCCCCGGCTCAATCTCCACCAGGCGAGAGAAGAAATCCACGCCGACCGTCGGGTCACTCACCTGGGCAAACCTTCCCTCCGTGAACCGCCGGATCAGGCACGATTTCCCCACCGTCGAGTCCCCAATGACGATGAGTCTGAACTGGTACAACCATATCGCCTCCATGGTGACTGCTGTCTAGCTTCTGTTCGTAGAATCGTGGTCGGATGGAACACACGCACAGGCACACACACCGTGAGACACAGACACATGCAGGGACACACGCTCACACAGCGCAAAAGCCTGAGTCAGTTAACCCATAACAACAGTGCTTTCAGAGGATAGATAGCCTCGGGCGCCCCGGTGAAAGCCTGTGAGAGAGACCTCGCAGACAGAGGGGCAGCTATAACGGAGATTTCAAATGGTTACTGCCCTCCCTCCTCCACAGCACCGTAGCTTGGCTTCCCAACAGAGCGCAGCCCCTGAATGATAACGAGGCCTTTGGAGAGAGCACAACACCGCTACTCTTTGTGCCCTTGTTTTGTGTCTAAATTCCCTTTGGTGACAAGTAAAAAGCCACGTCTCTTCTGGATTTGACTATGGCTTTGATCTAAGCCTAAGCCCTCCTGCGGTGTTACAATGCCTATTATAGTCCACATGTTTATTTACAAGCATGTGACTATTGGAAATCCGCTTTAGCCTATATTGGCCAACTTTCAAATCCCTTGATTGTGGCAACTATTTGATAGCCTGTCCCATTGAACTTCCCTTTAGGAAGAATTCAGTTATTCCATTCTGTTTGTAGCCAGTGGCACTTAGGTCAGTTTACATACTCTATTCTATAATCTATTATTTTCTATTCTATTCCATATTCTATAGACCTATGCTTATTTAAAACCCTACAATGCACGCATTTATTATGGTATTGCATTCTATGCACAGGCCTGGTTATCCAGTCATCAGACTGCCTCCAGTGACATCTAGACACACCGCCACTTCCTCACTCTGGCTGGCCGGGAATCACACAGTGAGCTTGGTATGCAAACACAACCGTGGACAAACAGATCCCCGAAATAATACCTGTAATATCCACCCCCATAGCTTTGCCTGAGACCGGATATAGGCTTCAGCTAGGGTCTCTGGAGCATTGACATGGACAGTAGCCTAGGCTAGATTGTACCCTACTATGGTAACTACTGGTCATCATAATGTCTATTGAATTGTTTACCGTGGATATTTCACATCAGTTGCTTTTGGATAAACACAAATATGTTTAATTACATGGACAGTCTATTGTACAGAAGCCGTTACTGTAAAGAACTAATAGAGAGTTGTAGTTAGATATTTCACATCAGGTGCTTTTGCATTAAATATCAACTGATTTATTCCAGATTCAATGAATAGATCCCTCCATTTTGCCTTATGGTAGGATCATTGCTTATTTTAGTCTTACAGGCATCATTTCACCCGATATGTCAGTAATGGTAAATGGAATGGAGAACAGTAGAATAGAATCTCCACGATTATTTTATGCAGAAGTGCAGTAGACAACATCACTTCTGTCGCTCTCACAATAGACTTTCAAGACCAAGTAGTGTCGCTTTTCTTATTTCTCGCATCATTATCCTCAAATAAGAAGGCCTTGTATAGTTCACATTTGCTAGAAAGGCCTATTGCCTAAGAGAGAACGAAATCGTTTCATCTTACGTGGTTTGGTTGCGCGGCTCAGAACCCGATTGCTGCAGGTTCCATTGCATTGAGAAGCTTTCGTAGAACAAACGCCCGAAAGAACGTCTCACAGCAACGCATGAACAGCAGTTTACAATTGCCCTGCGGAAATCTACCAACGGGTCTTCGTTGTGATGTCTTTATAACGGTCTATTAATGACACCCTAGAAAAATTCAAAGCACGCTTTACTCCCCAGAATGCTATCATTTGTGAATGATAGCCTAGGTCTACACTGTTGTTTTGAAATCACACAACTGTAAAATGTGATAGACCTATGGCAAAAATTCTGAAGGTTAATTTTGTTTTTACTCCTCTCCTTATCTCGTTTTGTGTTTTTGAAGGAAGCTAAACGAAATAAATGTTGCCGCTGATGAAATTGCAGCGCGAGCAGCACCATCACAGACCCTGACTCATTCCACCGCCCAGCCCGCATCAGCACCTCTACTACCGTAAACATCAATATCGACGCGCACAAGCACTTTATCCGCATATCTAGAAAAAAAACACAGCGACACAAAACGTTGTTAATA
The DNA here is from genome assembly GCF_002021735.2 of Oncorhynchus kisutch. Taxonomy (NCBI): domain Eukaryota; kingdom Metazoa; phylum Chordata; class Actinopteri; order Salmoniformes; family Salmonidae; genus Oncorhynchus; species Oncorhynchus kisutch. The sequence continues at coordinate 19,939,471 of NC_034182.2, read as the reverse complement.
AAGTCATTAGAGCAATGACATGTAGATCAATGTCCTTGTTCTTAAGTCGTTTTATGAAATGTAATTCATTTGGCCTATTGGCTACCATTTTTAGTAGGTTATTGAAAGAACCTCTCACCAATAGTCTTTTATAGCCTATCCAACAATATTAGTAAGCTAAAAGGCAAAAATATAGATAGGGCCACTGCCACTAAATATTCAAGTTTTAGACCCTATATACGGCGGACCAGACATTAAACATATTTTGGACATTAACTGATATAACGATTTATAATCGTGAGTGTAAAATTGACAATATTGTATGCGCGTAAAGATACATAACATTGTATGTTTGGTTACCACAGCTGCTTGTGCGCTGATCCGGATACAGTGTATCAAATACGCTGGATATGTAGTTCGTTTCCTTTCCCCCAGCAGCAAAGTGGTGGACAGAAAGTACAGTGAACTATTGACTTACTGTATGTACACAACTTTATCAGTAAACTAAAGGGTTGTGGTTGCCTAATCTCCAAACAGCTGACGGGCAGATGCAGAAGCTTCATGCGCAGATTAATGGCAACGGCTTCCAGGCGAGATGTGCGCGCACACACACCGTACACTGTTTGACCAACATTGACAGTTTGTGGATGAAATGCGCTGACTACTCTTTTTAGAAGTTCTCATTTTTTGCTCTGGATGGAATGAAGGTTGGGTAGGAGAAAGAACGAGAGAGAAATAATGAACGTTTGGTAAGAGAGAAGGGTCGCCAAAAGGATACATTGCATGACTCTGATATAAGGACATATACGGAATAGAACAATTGCAAGAAAGAAAGACAATTTCGGAATATTTTTGTGCATATGCACATTTTGAATAAAAGAGGGAGAAGTTCCTCTTATTTTCTGTCTTCATCAATTCATTAATATTGTTTTCTCCTGCTACTAAGATTTGGACAACTATTCACCTTTGACATACAGGCAACTTCAGGTAACGGGAAAAGAGAGCTGCTGAAAAGTGGACCCATATGAAATAGAAAACTGAAAAAAGAGGACACTGAATATTACATTCTATGTGAACAACTAAGTTGTAGCCTATATTTTTTTTCTATATCAAGCCATAACCCAACCATGCAGCAGGAACGCTTGCTGAAGGTTCTAGTCATCGGTGACCTGGGGGTCGGGAAGACGTCCATAATAAAGCGTTATGTCCATCAGATATTCTCCCAACATTACAGAGCCACCGTCGGAGTCGACTTCGCCCTCAAACTCCTCAATTGGGATCACAAGACGGTCGTGCGACTGCAGCTGTGGGACATCGCAGGTTGGTAAAGTAATTACTTTTTTTTTTCTTTTTTTTTTTCACCTTTATTTAACCAGGTAGGCTAGTTGAGAACAAGTTCTCATTTGCAACTGCGACCTGGCCAAGATAAAGCATAGCAGTGTGAGCAGACAACAAAGAGTTACACATGGAGTAAACAATTAACAAGTCAATAAAACAGTAGAAACCAAAGGGGGAGTCTATATACAATGTGTGCAAAAGGCATGAGGAGGTAGGCAAATAATTACAATTTTGCAGATTAACACTGGAGTGATGAATGATCAGATGGTCATGTACAGGTAGAGATATTGGTGTGCAAAAGAGCAGAAAAGTAAATAAATAAAAACAGTATGGGGATGAGGTAGGTGAAAAAGGGTGGGCTATTTACCAATAGACTATGTACAGCTGCAGCGATCGGTTAGCTGCTCAGATAGCTGATGTTTGAAGTTGGTGAGGGAGATAAAAGTCTCCAACTTCAGCGATTTTTGCAATTCGTTCCAGTCACAGGCAGCAGAGTACTGGAACGAAAGGCGGCCAAATGAGGTGTTGGCTTTAGGGATGATCAGTGAGATACACCTGCTGGAGCGCGTGCTACGGATGGGTGTTGCCATCGTGACCAGTGAGCTGAGATAAGGCGGAGCTTTACCTAGCATGGACTTGTAGATGACCTGGAGCCAGTGGGTCTGGCGACGAATATGTAGCGAGGGCCAGCCGACTAGAGCATACAAGTCGCAGTGGTGGGTGGTATAAGGTGCTTTAGTGACGAAACGGATGGCACTGTGATAGACTGCATCCAGTTTGCTGAGTAGAGTGTTGGAAGCCATTTTGTAGATGACATCGCCGAAGTCGAGGATCGGTAGGATAGTCAGTTTTACTAGGGTAAGCTTGGCGGCGTGAGTGAAGGAGGCTTTGTTGCGGAATAGAAAGCCGACTCTTGATTTGATTTTCGATTGGAGATGTTTGATATGAGTCTGGAAGGAGAGTTTGCAGTCTAGCCAGACACCTAGGTACTTATAGACGTCCACATATTCTAGGTCGGAACCATCCAGGGTGGTGATGCTAGTCGGGCATGCGGGTGCAGGCAGCGACCGGTTGAAAAGCATGCATTTGGTTTTACTAGCGTTTAAGAGCAGTTGGAGGCCACGGAAGGAGTGTTGTATGGCATTGAAGCTTGTTTGGAGGTTAGATAGCACAGTGTCCAAATTACGAGTAATCTTCTTCGACAGTTCGCCTACCTTTACTTTTATAACTGTTATATTTGATTTGATACACAAGTTTAAAATATGTCACGCACATGGTATGGTGTCTGTAATAGCGGAACATTGCCAGTTGGTAAACTAATAACGCATAGAATAAGAGTAGGCCAATTATAATAGGCCTATTAGCTCTGCTACATTTAGTTTTATAACTCCTTTATTTTATTTGAGAATGGAACTTTAACAATAGGTAGTTACACACACACACACACACACACACACACACACACACACACACACACACACACACACACACACACACACACACACACACACACACACACACACACACACACACACACACACACACACACACACATGTGTAATAGTAGTAGCCTAACCGACCCATTCTTGAGCCTCTCTATATTTCACATGACCTGATAATCGACATATAACTGACATGACCTGATGTAGCCCTGACATACACTGCCCTATAAAACAGTGTAATAGTGTGAGTGTTGGTGTATGTGTGCGTGTGTACGTGCATGCCTGGCTGTGTATGCATTCATGTGTGCATGCGCGCGTCTGTATGTGTGTGGACTTTACCCTGTCAGTCAATGCACATGCACTAGACATTTTAAGACTCGCACACATCCCACCGAATGTGGATCTAGCACTTGTCTGCTGATCGTTCCTCGCAGATTACGTTTTTCAAATCGGTGCTCACTCGGTTCGCGAATTACGTTCAGAGGTAGGAAGTACTCTCGGCCAGCAAACGCTATGGGTGTGTCTGAGCCCTTATGGTGCTGTATCTCTAAACTGTCAGCAGACTTTTCCTCCGTATCATCTCAACGGTAGATAATGACCTCATCACACCATGTCTACCAGCCCCCCCCCCCATCCTTACAGCCAAATAATAATTCATAATATTTTATATCAATATTAATGTAATCCAAGTTTTTCTCATAATAGTATATTATGTATATTATATTACAAGTGTCAATAATCACCCACTGTCTGGTTCATAATAATGAAATATTCCACCCTGAGACAGTACCCGTGCATTGTTTCACAAGATATGATTGCAAACATGACATTCATTGAAATTAAGCTGCAACAATGAAGCGCTTTCAGTGCAGGGCAGGAAAGGAAAAAGAAAGAAACAAGATTTATGTTTTGCCCATGTATCTGATGCTGTCTGGCCAAAAACAGAATGGCATGTCATACTCTTTTTGGCCAGACACAGCATCAGATACATGGGCTACATACAGTATATAGTAAGACAGAGGGGCGCTGTTTCGCTCACTTGAATGCTTTCTCCGGTGAGATAGTTTCAGCCACTTACGAATTGAAGGAAAGTTGAAGGGTGCACTGTGCACTGTTCAGATGCTGGAATTATTTTGGATGAATGTGCGACAGTAACCTACTTTTTGATGTGATTTGTTTGACAATAAGATGAAAACATCATGACTGGTTGTGTTCATGGCACATTAATAGGTAATACATTTTTATAGTTAAATTAAAGGCCTCAGAATGGCCTCTTGCTGATCTAGGATCAGGTTCACCCCTATCCATTGAGTCTTATTAATTTAGACAATGCATGTAGGCAGTGGAAAGACAGAGATAGACATTGTAGGAGAACATAGCAGGAAAACCAGTGTGATGGTATTTACACAATGCATGCTGGCTATTGGCAGTGACAACCAGTGATATTTCAAACCGTATTCTGTACGTTATGTGTTAATGTTAGAAAGACCCTGTTCTCTCTCTCTCTCTCTCTCTCTCTCTCTCTCTCTCTCTCTCTCTCTCTCTCTCTCTTTCTCTCTCTCTCTCTCTCTCTCTCTCTCTCTCTCTCTCTCTCTCTTTCTCTCTCTCTCTTTCTCTCCGTCCCTCTCTTTCTCTCTCTCAGCTGTATCATGGTTACTCACTGGTATATTACAGTCATGTGAGAGAGGTTAGCTTCCAGGAGAAATGCCATTTATATGTCAACACTCACTTAAACACACACACGCACACATACACGCATAAATATACACACACACACACACACACTTGAAATGTCTCAACACATTGGAGTATCGCTTTGCTTCTTAAGTCACTTTATTGAGAAATATTCATTGTTGTTATGTTGTTGATTTAGATGGTATAGTTGTAGATGTTGTTGTTGGTGCTGTTGTTGTTATATCATTGTTGTTGTTGTTTTTCCCCAGGCCAGGAGCGCTATGGCAACATGACGCGGGTTTACTACCGCGAGGCTGTAGGAGCGTTGGTGATCTTTGACATGACGCGGGCCTCTACCTTCCAGGCTGTCCTCAAGTGGAAGGGAGACCTCGACTCCAAGGTAAGAGATACATTATTACTTTAACATGCTTAGAACTAGTCATAATGAAGTATACATGCAGGTTGTACTATACAGTGAGGTGGTAGTGAGTGCCTGTGCCTTGTATTTTTTACATTTGTTAAGATCCTTCTCTCCTCTCATCCATCTCACCCCTCACTCCCATTTTCTCTATATTTCCTTGCACTTACATCTTCTCCCCCATTTTTCTCTCCAACCCCCCCCCCCCCCCCTCTCCCTCACCCCACACCCCTCCCAGGTTGCTCTGGGTAACGGGAGGCCAGTTCCGGCCGTCTTATTGGGTAATAAATGTGACCAGCTGAGTACGGGTCTCTGTTCCAAACTGCCCAAACTGGAGAACTTCACTAGAGACCACGGCTTTGTAGGGTGGTACGAGACCTCCGCCAAGGTGAGGGGTGTGTGTGTGTGAGAGAGAGCAAGACCATGGTTTCGTAGGGTGGTAAGAGGTCAAGGGTCACGACATGGTGTCACGGCATAGAGAGGGATGGGTCTCTATTGTTGCTGTATGTAGTGTATATCAGGGGATACAAGCTTTGTGTTTGGAAATGTTAAGAGACGTTGTGTGTGTTAGCAGACAATGTTTTGTGTGTATGAGTTGCTTTCTGGAATGTAAAAAGCGTCAATATACCTACTTACTGCTAGCTGAGTGAGGGATTGTGTCTGTGCATATGAAGACTGTATTTTTTCCTCTCTATCTGTCCCTCACCCCTCTCTTTCTCTTGCTCTCATGTCTCTCTCTCACACAAACATCTCTCTCTCTTTGCCCTTCAATTCTTTCCCCCTCTCTCCCCTCTCAGGACAACATCAACATCGACGCGGCCATCATGTGTTTGGTAGAGAGCATCATGGCTGTAGAAGAGGGGAGGCCGCCAGCTGGAGATCCTAGAGACCCTAGCGTCCTGGTCTCACCACGCTTTGACTACAATAGGACAGGGATGGCTGGACTGCCTGGGTGCGATGGGTGTAAAAAGCGACCTCTGCCTGGGCGAAGGGAGATGGGGGATATTTGAGGGATGAGAGATGGGGGGTGGGGGGGGGGGGGTGGAGGAGAGAGGATTGCAAGCTTTCTAGTTGTGATGGGTATAATAAGTTAACTTTGCCGGGCCAGAGGGACATGGGCGATATCTGAAGGGGGGATTGAGGGAGAGAGAAGGACAGTGGCTTTTGACTCCAACGAACTCTCTATGCTAGGATGGAAGGGGACCGAGGGGGAGAGATGAAGGAAGAGATGGGAAGGAGTAGGGGGATAGAGAGACACACAGAGAGAGAGGGGGATGGGAAATATAGTGTGTGTAAAAGAGAGAGCGATAGTAGCATGATGCATTAGATATGGATGGACTGCTACAAAGGGTCATGTGAACTGAGCTAAGCCTGGATGACATGAGAGATCTAATCACATCACAGTGGAGGACAGAAGCATCCACATCGGCAAGGAAACAGCTGTGATGTTATCAATAGTGTTGCTATTGCAACACACTCATCACGAAGGCTGCTTTTGTAAATTCACTCTGGCCATCTATTCCGATTTCAGAGCACTCTCATCTGAGTGTGTCAGAGCGCAGAACAACTGATGAATTTACAAACTTTCAACACCCGCTGAATAAGACCGGTGTCAATAAACGTCTGCAAGAAAACGTCATTCAATTGTTGCCAGGAGCACAGTTACAGTCACTAATGCTCTAGATAACATGAAAACAGCCTCTGCTAGGGTGAGTAAAATGGCCAGTGAGGTGTTCTCTCATATGTGTCTAGAAGTAGCTAGTGAGCTAGCCAACTTTAGCCAGTTAGTTTGGGTGCTTGGGTGCTTGTTGCGAGGGTCAGAACACTCGGATCAACCCTTGTCCACGGGCCAGAGCGTCCAGTTTGCGCTCTGAACGCTCCGAGAGCAAAAACGCTCTGATTTTACAATCTGACAATGCTCTGAATTTACAAACGATCCAGAGCGTACTATGACACACTGGAGGCAATTTTTGAACACACTCATGGTGAAAAAGAGACAGTGTCGTTCTATACCAAAATAATGTGTGTAATATTTTGAAGCAAATATCATTTTAAGGGAGTATGTTAGGCACAGACGTTCTCTTCGCCTGGCTGAGTTCTGCTAGGAGCAAACCAACCTAGCATGTGGACGCTTTTAGTCTGTGATAATGAAACCGGGAGGCTGAAAGGTGTAAGTTAGTCTGTGTCTCAAATTGCACCCTATTCAGTAGTAATTATGGGGATTTTTTTAAATACAGTTACACATCACAATATTATTTTGGACGCTATTATATTGATACTTTAATTGGCTCCAAGTATGGATATTTTATATATTTTTACTAGGTAGCATTAGCTAACGTTAGTCAGCTGTACCTGCACCAAAATTACGGTATTTTTTTATCCTACAGATTTTTCTCCATTTTCTTTTTAAATAGTGAGCACTTTTACTTCCGTGACTGATCAAAACAAATGTTAGTACGCTCTCTCTTGCATCTCTGCAGCAGACATATGTTTAAAACATCAAATTGCAATAGAATCGCAGTATTGAGTCGCAATACATATAGAATAGTGAGAATCGCAATAATATCATATTGTGAGGTCCCTAGCAATTCCCAGCCCTATTCAGTAGTGCCATTTGAGACAACCTTAGTTAGCACATGTGCCTTCAGAAAGTATTCACACTCCTTGAGTTTTTCCACATTTTGTTGTGTTACAGCCTGAATTTAAAATGGATTAAATTTAGATTTTGTGTCACTGGATAACACCCCATAATGTCAAAGTGGAATACATTTTTTTATATTTTTTTTTACAATTAATAAACATGAAAAGCTGAAATGTCTTATGTTAATAAGTGTTCAACCCCTTTGTTATGGCAAGCCTGAAAAGGTCAGGAGTAAAAATGTGCTTAACAAGTCACATAATAATTTTGATGGACTCGCTCTGTGTGCAATAATAGTGTTTAACATGATTTCTTTATGAATACCTCATCTCTGTACCCCACACGTACAATTATTTGTAAGGTCCCTCAGTTGAGCAGTGAATTTCAAACACAGATTCAACCACAAAGACCAGGAAGGTTTTCCAATGCCTCGCAAAGAAGGGCACCTATTGGTTGATGGGTAAAAATAAAGAAAGCAGATATTGAATATCCCTTTGAGCATTGTGAAGTTATTAATTACACTTTGGATGGTGTATCAGTACACCCAGTCACTACAGATACAGGTGTCTTTCCTAACTCTGTTGCCGGAGAGGAAGGAAACCACTCAGGGATTTCACCATGAGACCAATGGTGACTTTAAAACAGTCACAGAGTTGAATGGCTGTGATAAGAGAAAACTGAAGATGGATCAACAACAGTGTAGTTACTCCACAATACTAACCTAAATGAGAGTGAAAAGATGGAAGCCTGTACAGAATAAAAAATTACAAAACATGCATCCTGTTTGTGATAAGGCACTAAAGTAAAACTTCAAAAAATGTTCACTTTACGTCCTGAATACATTTTAAAAAATCATTATGTTTTGGGCAAATCCAACACAACTCATCACTGAGTACAGCTTTTCATATTTTCAAGCATGGTGGTGGCTGCATCATGTTATGGGTATGCTTGTCATCGGCAAGGACTAGGGAGTTTTAAGGATGAAAAGAAACGGAATAGAGCTATGCACAGGCAAAATCCTTGAGGAAAACCTGGTTCAGTCTGTTTTCCCCAAAAAATTACCTTTCAGCAGGACAATAACCTAAAACACAAGGCCAAATATACACGTTGCTTACCAAGACGACATTGAATGTTAGAGCATTGGCTTAAATCGTCTTGAAAATCTGTGGCAAGACATGAAAATGGCTGTCTAGAAAGGATCAACAACTAACTTGACAGAGCTTGAAGAATTTTTAAAAGAATAACGTGCAAATATTGTACAACCCAGGTGTGAAAAGCTCTTAGAGACTTACCCAGAAATACTTACAGCTGTAATCGTAGCCAAAGGTGATTCTATTGACTGACTCGTGTGTGATACTTATGTAATTGAGATATTTATATATTTAATTTTCAATAAATTTGCTGCAATTTCTGAAAATATGTTTTCAATTTGTCATTATGGGGTAATGTTTGTAGATAGGTTAGAAAAATAATCAATTTGTAATGAACACGAGGGTAGATAGAGAGCTGGTTTTAAGCGCAGCAGGTGTTTATTGCAAATGACCACAGGAGGAGGCTCTAAACTTCCTCTATTGAGATGGGAGAAACTTCCAGAAGGACAGCCATCTCTACAGCACTCCACCAATCAGGCATTCATGGTAGAGTGGCCACACAGAAGCCACTCCTCAATAAAAGGCACATGACAGCCCCCTTAGAGTTTGCCTAAAGGCACCTAAAGACTCTCAGACCATGAAAAACAAGATTCTCTGGTCTGATGAAACCTAGATTGAACTCTTTTGCCTGAATGCCAAGCATCACGTCTGGAGAAACCTGGCACCATCCTTACGATGAAGCATGGTGGTGGCAGTATCATGCTGTGAAGATGATTTTCATTGGCAGGGACTGGGAGACTAGTCAGGATTGAGGCAAAGATGAACGGAGCAAAGTACAGCGAGATCTTTGATGAGAGCCTGTTCGAGAGCAGTCAGGACCTCAGACTTGGGTGAAGGTTCACCTTCCAACAGGACAGTGACCCTAAGCACACAGCCAAGACAATGCAGGAGTCGCTTCGGGACAAGTCTCTGAATGTCCTTGAGTTGCCCAGCCAGAGCCCGATCGAACATCTTTGGATAGACCTGAAAATAGCTGTGCATCAACAATCCCATCCAACCTTTTATTTATTTATTTTTATGTAACCTTTATTTAACTAGGCAAGTCAGTTAAGAATATATTCTTATTTACAATGACGGCCTACCCAGCCAAACCCGGACGAATGTGGGCCAATTGTGCGCCACCCTATGGGACTCCCAATCACGTCCGGTTGTGATACAGCCTGGATTCGAACCAGGGTGTCTCTAGTGATGCCTCTAGCACTGAGATGCAGTGCCTTAGACCACTGCGCCTCTCGGGAGCCCAAGAAAGAACCTGACAGAGCTTGAGAGGCTCTGCAGAGAAGAATGAGAGAAACTCCCCAAATATAGGTGTGTAGCGTCATACCCAAGAAGACTCAAGGCTGTAATCACTGCCAAAGGTGCTTCAAGAAAGTACTGAGTAAAGGGTCTGAATACTTATGTAAATGTGATATTTCAGTTTTTTATTTTTAATAAATTAGCAGGAGATAATAAAAAACTGTTTTTGCTCTGTCATTATGGGGTATTGTGTATAGCTTGATGAGGGGTGTTGGGGATTAATCAGAATAGTTGGGTAACATAGATAAGATGTTTTATTTTCATTATATGCTTGTGAGTTACTTCTCATTTAGAATGTATCTTGTTGTACTATAGTGGGGGCCATTTGCAGTTATCCTTTCTCTGTCCTGGGTTCAGTTACTTGGGCCGCAGAGAGGGGAGAGGTCAAGCTTGTCTTCATATGTAAACATATCTTTTAAACCATGTGAAGGGATGATTGAGGGGGAACCAATTATCTCTTGGCTCCACAATGTCTGTGTGCCAGTCACTGTGTCTCTGTGATCTTGTCCAGGAGGGGTGTATTTGATATATGCTAGTTTTTGGTCCTGAGTGGTACCAAGAGCGAGATAAGAACATAGTTTAGGAGACAAAGCTAAACGATAATTTATAGCCAATGCTGTCTGGCTATGTGTGTCTTTGCTATAAAGGATCTCAGTTGCAATGTGTAAGCACTCTCAGAGAATTGAACACTGAATTAATCTGAGAGTCACAGGGTTGTGATGGAGCTCATATAATTAAAGATGGACTTTATGATAACTCTGACTTGTGTGTGGTTTGCTCTCATGATTTGGTAAATACAGGACATTTCCACTACAGGGGAAAAAGTATTTAATACATATTAGAATAAGGCTGTAACGTAACAAAATTTGGAAAAATGTAAGGGGTCTGAATACTTTCCAATTGCATTGTATATGTTTTGACCATGACTGTTTACTATCTAAGATAACACCAAGTAATTTAGTCTCCTCAACTTGTTCAACAGCCACATCATTCATTATCAGATTCAGCTGAGGTCTAGAGCTTGGGAATGATTTGTCCCAAATACAATGCTCTTAGTTTTAGAGATGTCCAGGACCAGTTTATTACTGGCCACCCTTTCCAAAACTGACTGCAACTCCTTGTTAAGGGGTTTGAGTGACTTCACTAGCTTTAGTTGCTGACACGTATATGGTTGAATCATCAGCATACATGGACACACAGGCTTTGTTTAATGCCAGTGGCAGATTATGGTAAAAATAGAAAAGAGTAGAGGGCATAGACAGCTGCCCTGTGGCACACCACACCCTCCATGTTTGACAATAGAGAAGCTTCCATTAAATAAAAAGTTTATATTAGATAGATAGCTATAAATCCATATAAAATATATGTTTTCTCAACAACAGGTTATGGTCAATAATATCTAACAGTACAGCTCCCACAATCTTGTTCTTATCTATTTATTTCAACCAAGTCAACCAAGTTCAACCAAGTCATTTGTGTCTGTGCAGTACATGTTGAGTGCCCTTCTCTATAAGCATGCTGAAAGTCTGATGACAGTTTGTTTACAGAGAAATAGCATTCTATTTGGTCAAACACAATTTTTAATGGTAATGGTAGCTTGATTAATAACCTGAACCAGATTATAGGCACTGGTTACAGTGAGAAGCTTCCTCTTCAGCAGACAGCTTGAAGGAAACCAGTCAATATTCAGGTCACCAAGAAAGTAGACCTCTCTGTTTACAACACACATACTATCAAGCATTTCACACACATCAATGAGATACTGATTGTCAGCACTTGATGGCCTATAGCTACCCCCCCCCCCCCCCAAAAAAAAAATGGCTTTGAATGAGGCAGGTGAACTGCAACCACAGCACTTCAATAACACTTGACATGAGATCTTCTCTAAGCATTACAGGGATATGGCTCTGAATATACAGCATATAGCAAGACCTCCCCTATAAGCATTTCTGTCTCTTCTATTGATGCTATATCCTTGTATTGCTACTACTGTATCATCAAAGGAATTATCTACATGAGTCTCATAAATGTCTAATATTGCATCTGAATGTTATCGGATGTTAGCAAGTTATTGATTTCATTAACCTTATTTCTAAGGCTACATATATTAATATAGGCAATTTTCAGGCCTTTCCTGGGTAGCTTCTCAGAGATAGACATAACATGGAAAAGATTAAACAAAGCAAGAGAAAACAAAAACATTCAGCAGTCCATTAATCAGTTGGTGTGTGTAAGTGTGTGTGTGTGCTGCGGGAGAGAGAATAAAGTAGATGTCACGGGTCAAAATTTTGATTGATGACCCTATGTGAACCTATGTGAACTCTATGTGAACCCTATGTAGTGATGACGTGTGCATGTCTTCTGGTCAGGCAAGCCTGGTTAGGTGGGGGCTATGGGGTGAGTAAGGGTCCATTTGACAGGCCGTTAATGATTGATGACCCAAGCCTGATTTATGACCCTATGTAATGATTTATGACCCTATGTCATGTAGAAGGGTGCATGCCCTGGGTTGAGTAAGGGACCATGTGTCAGGTCAACCTGTTACTGTTTCTCACGGTTTGGGTTGGTTAAGGCCCCTTATAAAGCCGCTGAACAATACCTGTTTAAGACTGTACATGATAACCCCCCTGAATATTAAACAAAAATGACACCTATGCCAATTTTAGGGATGTTATGCTCGGCTTGTCATGAACCCAGTGACCAAAGCCTTGAAGAAGTTCTGTGTGAAGCTCCAGAATGTTTTAAAGGATTTTTGGGTACGAGTGAGGGCCACATGTCTTACATATTCCACCCGGAGGATTCTACGGTAAAGATATTCACAGACCGTGGACCCAAACCCCTTTATCCTGCAAAACCTGGGAGTTTTCCCCCGGCTCTGGGGATGAGAGAATGGCTAAACATCAGGCTGGCTCTTTGTAAAATTGAACAGGTCCTAAGTGTTACAAATGTGCCAGGATATGCGTTGGAAGAACAGGTCTGCGGCCGCAGTGATCTCAAGGCTCTAAGAATTGCTTCAATGGACTATAGCCCTGACAACAAAGTGACAATTTTAGCCTGTGACCTTTATGATAAGGCTAATGCTACAAAGTCTGTCAATTCTCCGGTAGCTTCCAGAGCACGCAAACATGTAAACTTTTTTATTCCTGTGTTTAGTTTTAAATGGGTGGATTATCCAATTTTCATAACACTTATGAATAAGCTGGACATTCTCTTCCAAAATGGGGAACAGTTAAAGCGCTGGGCGAGGCTTTCCTTGAGACAGAGTCAAGACCAAAAGGCCCGACGGAGGATCTACCCCTGGAGTGAAAACTTACCATGTGTTGATGGACATAGCAAGAGAGCCTTGCCTTTTGAGGGTGAACTCGACACGGACAATGGCGGTTGGTTGCATAAGCTCCCAGGATCTGTAAGAAAGGCATCGTAAAATACCTTAAGAATGTAACGATATAAAATGTATGTACTAAATATTTTGAATGAAATAAATGGTTTTAAAATCAGAATCTCACCACGTTATGAACTCTCGCGTTTGTTCACTCTTAGCGCAGTCTGTCCCTGAGAAAAATCTTGCGGAAAAAGCCATGTGCGCGCGCATGTGCGTGAGGGAGTTTTCTGTAGTGGCTGTGTGTGTGTGTGTGTGTGTGTGTGTGTGTGTGTGTGTGTGTGTGTGTGTGTGTGTTTCAAAAACAGAAAAAGGGGGGCGGGTTGTTTGTTAAAAAAATACCCTTGCATGCCTGGTGGGTCGTTTGAAACCAAGGTTTACACTAGCCTGCAAAACAGATGCCTACCCCCCAACAATAATATTGTGTCTTACGACTCCTAATCTTAAAGGCCTTTCATAAAACTATTTTTTTAGGTGGGCTAAAAAGTCATTCATCCCAGCGATGTCGAGAACAACACACCCCATGCATCTAGGTGCTAGCACCCCGGAGATTTTAGAAGCTCCAAAAGGATCCTAATGTTTAGACACACCCAATACCATGTGTTTGAAATGTGTCAAATATACCATGGGCGGGGGTATAGCCCGAAAAAAACGACAAACCCCAAATGCTATGTAAAAAAATCATTCAGGGGTTTTTCTCTAGGTCGTAGGGTACAAAAGCGCTAGAAACCATGGGCAATGTTAGCAGCGTTTTAGTTCCGATGCAAACAGCACCTCCAGAAACTCCAAGAATCGTTATCGGACTGAAGCGTTAAAAAAGATAATCGGGGAAAAAAGTCTAATGGATCTATCGCAAGGTGAGTTCTTGAAATAAATCTTTATTAGATTTGGTTGTTGTTGGGGAATTGTTTGAAAAGCGTGGGATGTTATAGAAATATTAAACAATCATTAGGATCAGTATGCTTACCGTATAACAAGGCAATATTAGCTAAAGTGATTATAGCTTTAATATTGTCGAATGTTTTATAGATTCTGAAGCATTCACGCAGATACTCCGAGGTATAACAGAGCTCGAACCATCCAATGGGGCTCCGAAACAAAGTGCCGACAAACAAACGCCTGCCCTGAATTGTCAACGTAAGTAAGCTCCAAGAATTCCATACATAAAAATATTTATACCTTAAAAACAAAAAGTGTGGGCATCTTATATTAAAAGTTATTTTATATGTTTACAGAGGACCTAAAGCCTAGAAGGTTAAACGATGCCATATGGAGCCTGAACGGTTTCTGCGAAGCATATGACTACGAGACAATTCTGCCCTACTCCCAGGATGTATTTACACAAAAGCAGCGAACAGAGACTTTAAACGGCAGGTCAACTCCCCTTGGCCAGGACAACGTTGTCCCCCATATTTCTAAACACCAAAGGATAATTAGTGCTCAGATCCACAGTTCCGCTTCACCCGAACAATTCTACTTGGCCGATATTCACGAGACGTCGTTCCAAGGACTAGGTATGAATCAATTATATATTATTATTTATATATATTATTATTTTAATATTTATATATTTTTTTATGCCGGAATATGTTAAAACAAGGCCTAATGCTGTTTTTTATTTTTTATTTTTTATATATATTTTTTTTTTTTGTTTGTTTTTTTCAGGCTCACCATCGACCGAACCTGCAGATGCTGTAATACAGGTTGAACAAAGACATCAGCCCCTGGTTTCAGAGCTTCTTCAGAACAGCCCTCGTCAAAAAAGCCGAGGTATTTAATTAATGTATTGTTAATATATAGGCTTATATCTGAAATGTATTTGGCATTTTTAACATATTTTAGGGTTAATAACCTATTTGTGTATGTATTATTTTTATTTCAGACTCCTCACCGGCTTATGAACACAACGCACAAACATCGGAGGATGCCCAGACAAGCATCCCCGAGGAGGCTCCAAAGACACCAGCGAAACCTGATGATGTCAAAGATTTAAATGACATTTCTGAGGTAGACGATTTGATGTTCTGTGAAGCTGCCAACCTTCTTGAATCGGCCAATTCTGTGGGGGAAACAGCAGATTCTGAAATAGACCAAGAACGTTTTTTCAAAGCGTTTACCCTGGGTTTAAAATCACGAAAGGCTCTACTCCAGAGGCGCATGTGTATTCTACTCGAGCATCAATACAATCAGGATGTGTCATTCTGGCGTAGCGAGCTACCACGTATGTTAAAAAACATTAGGGCTAAAACAAGCAAATACCGCCGTTAAAAAACACACATGTAAACACACACACACACACACATCCTTAATTAGACAGATGGCGCCCCCTATAGACCAAAGTGAGACAATTGAAACCCTCTTAGCCAGGATCCCTACAGAGCTCCAAGATATAGTTAACCATATGAATGATTCGGGGGTAATTGACATAATGACAATAGATGAAAATCTATTATCCCAGATTCCCTCCGAACTCATAGACATTATTACACGTATGAATGAGTCAGGGCCTTCCGAGGAAAACATGTTAACACAGATTCCCGAAACCATCATATCTCTAATTACCCAGCTTAACGCGAGCCCTAGGTTTAATTCGGCCCCACAGACACCTCTAAGACAGCCTTTAACAACATTGTCCGAAGAGTCTGAAAGTCAATATGATGTTTTTGAACAGTTGGACAAATGTCTAGCAAATCTGGAGGGGGGCGGTCTTGAGATCAGTGTACAGAACGAGAGCGCTAGGTTTAATTCGGCACCCCAGACACCTATAAATCAGCCTTTAACACCAATGTCCGAAGAGTCTGAAACCCAATACGATGTTTTTGAACAGTTGGACAATTGCCTAGCAAATCTGGAGGGGGGAGGTCTTGATCGAAGTGTACATGTTTTGCGTCGAAATAAATTCAACAATATTGAGGTTCGCCAGTTTTTCAATTTCGCATGGGGGGGTCAGATTCGGGAATATGCTGTGTTTTACGTAATGCTTATGGACACTTTGAATGAACTGTTAGCGAGGATTAGAGATTATAGCGAACCTAGGGATCTCTTACAGTTGGAAATTTGTGGAGACAGTCTACAGAGCAAGGTATCGCTTATTTTACAGAATGGTGAAGCAGAGCTTGAACAATTTGTTAAACTGCTAGAACGCCTTGTTCAGTCAAATTTAAACGTGCTAGCAGATAGGACCCTCGAACTTGTAGTACAATTAGTACGCCAACCACAAGGGGGCGGGGGTCAGAGACGAAAGCTCGAGAGTTTAATGCAGTCCGAAATCATAAGCAATAAAAGGGCCTATCTCATAAACGTTCACAATCCAGGTAATAAGCTATGTTTTGCCATAGGTTTGGCCCACTTACTCAGCCCAGGATGTACTGATCAAGCCGCGTTACATAAAGCTCGAGAGCTACAAACTGCGGTGGGTCTCGGTATACAGGATGCTGTGGCTTTCTCAGACATAGTCAAATTTGAAAACTTTCTGAACATCAAGATTGTGGTTTTGTACCACAGTAGGGCTAATGACGCTCTCCTCAAGTTCCAAAATATACCCGAACCACATCCTAAGACTATGTACTTTTATGTGCAAAATGAGCATTACTATGCCGTAACTAACATCACAGCCTTTTTAGGCGCGCCATATGTCTGTCCAGCCTGTCATACCGGCTACACACGCATGGGGGGGCACTCGTGCCGTTACAACTGTTCAGTATGTCTGGATAAACATTGCCCTATGCAGCCGCTAAACTTGACCCCCTGTGCGGATTGTCACCGCACATGTCGTTCGGCCTACTGTTACGAAAAACACAAAACTGAAACATGGCATCCCAAGGCATGTAAATCTGTAAGCAGTTGTGACATTAACAAGAAATGTCCAAAATGTCATTGCAATTACAACCTTAAAATAGATAGCCCTAAACCTCATGTTTGTGGAATTATACACTGCCCAATCTGTAAAGGTCCTTTGAAAAGCAGAGACGCGGAAGCGGTTCAAGAAGTAACACATGAGTGTTACATTCAGCCCTTGGCTGAAGATGAACATACAGAGAAATATGTGTTTTATGATTTTGAGACAAATCAGCAATCAGGGGTTCATTTGCCTATTTTTGTGTCAACCATGACTTTCAAGGGTGAAAAATGGTCGGCCGAGGGACCCAATTGTGCACGGCTCTTTCTAAAACATTTTAGAAAAGCCCAGTACAGAAACTTCACGTTTATAGCTCACAATGCTAGGGCCTATGACTCCTATCTGCTTCTGAACCCTTTGATACAGCAAGGCGTGGCACCCAGTGTCATAGCTCAAGGGAGTAAAATATTATGCTTTGTTGACCCCGCCTTCAAACAGAGATACATTGACAGCTTAAGCTTCTTACCCATGAGATTGGCTCAAATGCCAGAGGCCTTGGGTTTTGAAAACTCTGTCAAAGGCTATTTCCCTCATTTCTTCACATCTGAGGAGAATCTACATTATATAGGATCTTATCCAGCCCCCGAAATGTACGGGTGTGATCAAATGTCTCCCAAAGAGCGTGAGAGATTCATGACATGGTACGAGACCGTAAGACATGGCACTTTTGATTTCCATAAAGAGATGGAATCATACTGTGACAATGACGTTGTTATACTTCGTGAAGGATGCCTCAGATTCAGAGAAGAGGTAATCAAAGATGCGGGCATTGACCCCTGGAGCTGTACAACTATTGCATCAGCGTGCATGAAAACCTATCGTACACACTATCTAACTCCTGAATCTATAGCTATCCCATCGCCAGACAACTACCGACGCCAATTCAAGGCCTACTCTAGTGGTTCCATTCAATGGTTGGAGTACTTGGCCCAGGATAAAGATATTTTTATCCAACATGCTTTGAATCGGGGGGAGAAGGCTTTTGGGCCTTACCATGTAGATGGATACACACAGATTGACGGGGTTGAGACAGTGTATGAGTACAACGGTTGTTTCTTCCACGGTTGTAAATTATGCTTTGTCCCCCACACCTTGTGTGTCCTAACCCAAAAGACTTTTGGGGAAATGTACCAAGAGTTTCAAGACAAACTGAATTCTTTAAAGGCTACTTACGGGTTAAAAGTTGTGGTTTTGTGGGAGCACGAATGGACAGCCCTCAAAAAGGCAGATCCTAGTGTTAAGGCCTTCCTTACCCATTATGACCCTCCAGAGCCCCTGGAACCGCGACAGGCCTTGTTTGGAGGCCGGACCAATGCTTTGACATTGCGTTATGTAGCTCAACCCGACGAGACAATAGGCTATGTAGATTTTACATCCCTATATCCTCATGTAATGAGTTCCTCATTCTATCCTATAGGGCATCCTGAAATTATTCACAGCGACTTTGACGAACCCCAAAATTATTTTGGTTTAATCAAAGCGACTGTCTACCCTCCTAGGGGGCTGTTTATACCTGTGTTGCCTTACAAGGGTCCTAAAGGAAAACTTTTCTTTCCCCTTTGTCGCACATGCTGTGAAAACCACAACCAGGAAAACCCCTGTGATCACACAGATCAAGAAAGAGCCCTGACCGGTGTATGGGTCACTGTAGAATTCTCTAAGGCTTTAGAGAAGGGGTATCGTGTGGCCAAAATCTTTGAAGTGTGGAACTTTTCCAGGAAATCAGACACACTTTTTAAAGAGTACATCAAAACCTTCTTGAGATGCAAGCAGATGGCTTCAGGCTATCCTGCATCGGTCACAGATCAAGAAAGTAAAGACCAGTACATTCAAGACTACCATGACAGAGAAGGCATACTTCTTGACCCTGACAGAATAGAGGTCAACAAAACCAAAAGAAATGTGTCGAAATTGTACTTGAACTCCCTTTGGGGGAAATTAGCGCAGAGATGCAATATGCTAACAACTTCGATCATTAAAGACCCCGAAGAATTTTTGGAATTTGTTTTTTCGGACCAATACGAAATTTCACATTTTTCCTTCTTGAGTCAAGACATTGCCTTGGTGCAATGGAGGCGCCACCAAAAGTGGGTTCTACCCCCAGGTAATGTAAATGTGTTTCTTGCAGCATTTACCACAGCCTATGGCCGCCTTGAACTGTACACCCTCATGGAACAGCTTCAGAGGCGGGTTCTTTACCACGACACAGACTCTGTGGTCTATGTAAGCAAACCGGGGGATTGGACCCCCCCACTTAGCAACTATCTTGGGGGTTTAACGAGTGAACTCGAAGAGGGTGACCATATTACAGAATGGTCCTCATGTGGTCCAAAAAGCTATGCTTTTAGGACTAAAGCCAATCACGTGGTGTTGAAAGCCAAAGGCGTGACTCAAAACTATGAAAATGCACCGCGTGTAAACTTGGAATCAATCACGCGCTTGGTCGAGGGGTTCGTAAAGGACAAGAATAGTGACTTGGAGATTTTGAGCTCCTACAACAAAATAGTGAGGGATAAAAAGGGGTTCCATCTAAGAAACGCACCACTCACTAAAAGATTCAGGGTAGTCTATGACAAGAGACAGCTATTGCCTGACGGTACCACATTGCCCTTTGGCTACTGACTTATGCTACAAGCCCCAGTGTGTCTTAAAGCTTAAGATATTATGACTGCTGTCGAGGGTTTTGACCCCCGGCTACAATTGCCTTTTTCAGCATTAATTGCAGGCCCTTCAAACAGCGGCAAAACTTTTTTTGTAAAAAGTATTTTAGAGAATTCTGAACATGTGTTATCTCAAAAGCCTGACAATATTGTATGGTGTTATTCATGTTACCAACCTCTGTATGATGAATTATTGAAGACAATAAAAATCAAGTTTGTTGAAGGAATACCCGATTCTCTGTCTGATGATGAACTTCTCCCCCCACATGTAAATAATCTGCTGGTTTTGGACGATATGCTATTTGCTGGTAGCGAACACCCTGAAATTGCACGAGCTTTTACCCAATATACTCATCATAGAAACCTGTCCGTGCTTTACTTGGTCCAGAATGTGTTTCACCAAGGTAAAAATAGTCGGACCATTAGCTTGAATGCCAACTACATGGTATTGTTTAAAAATCCTAGAGACAAACTGCAAATTAGCACTCTAGCTCAGCAGATGTACCCTGGACGGAAATCATACTTTATGGAGAGCTATGAGGACGCTACCAAAGAGCCATTTTCTTATTTAATCGTGGATTTAAAAGCAAATACTCCAGAACACCTTAGGCTACGTACAGGGCTGTTTCCGGGGGAGAGGCCTGCTGCATACCTTCCTAAAAAGTAAACGCTATGTCTCTGCGTTTAAAAAGAAACCTCCCCCTCTTGAGAAGGCTAGTAGGTTCTACAGCTAAAGAACGGAAGGCCATCTTGGGTCGCTGTTCTTCAGATCTCATATTAGCCCTATGTGAGATTGCTTTGAATCTTCTCAAAGGACGCATTCCACTCACCCTGAACCAATTGAAAAAATTAAGGAGACAAAAGACAGCGATCAAACTCTTTGCCAATAAAAGGGCCAGTCTTCAAAAGAAAAGACATAGTATACAACAGTCTGGGGGTTTTCTTCTACCTTTACTCAGTATAGCCGTGCCCTTCATCACCAGCCTTATTGCGGCCAGACGTGGTGGTTGAACACGTGGTGTGATGGCCACTAAAATGTACTTGGTGCCTCAACAAGAGTTGGATAGACTTAAAAAACAAATGCAGGGTCCTGAAGATATCAGACAAACAGCGGAAAATGATTTGGATACGGCCATGAAGGATGTTTTGAACCGAAAAGGATTGAACCCCTATGATAAGATTCAAAAATACACAAACCTAATGCAAAGGTATTTGACTCGGGTAAAGCAAGGGGAGAGAGAGACTAACCATTTAACCCTTTCCCTACCGGACCCTTTAACAGATGTCGAACCTAACGATAGCCATGCCCCTGTAAGGCCTGTACCGTCGATCTTACCTAGTGGAGATAATATGTCGGGTGAAGCTCAAATGCCATTTGAAGATAAAGTTATGCATGACCTACTGACACATGTGCCTTTACGTAACAGGAAGAATGTTAAATACATTATGAACAAGATAAAAGACTCAAAGGGGATAGCTGCTTGGAACGACTCTGGAGAGTTTATCCTTCAGGGCTCTGTGGTTAGGGGGTCCCATATGCAGGACTTGCTTAAAAGTACCACGGCTGCCCACAAGGTTGCTGATGACCGAAGGCCTCCCGGCTGGCGTCAGTTTCTTAAGGCCCTGGCAATCCTCAACATCCCCCTCTCCGGTGTACCCAACCATAAGCTTCGTCAACAGATTCAAGCTTTAAAACAAAAGCCTTCAACGAGATACAGCACCCCTAAAGATGCCCCAACGACACCGGCCCCCTATGAAAGCGATGATGCTAACTCATTTACTCCCATGAACGTCTCAGGACCTTTTCCTAAACCCGATCTCTCGGCGTGGTTAGACTTTTGAAAATGACTTTTGAATGACTATGATTAAATTCAATAAATTTTTTATTTGAAAAATAAGCAAGTTAACATTTGTGGCATTCTTGAAACATATGACGTGAGCATACGCCTTGATTACGCGTTCTTAAAGGACACACATTTGAACACTTTTGATATTTTCTAACAAAACAAGATACAAGGTTATCATTACTTCTTAAATCATCCTTATAAAGAGACATAACATCTTCAAAAGAAACTCCCCGGGCTCTTTGGCACAGGTAAAATACACAGTGGTGACCGCATGTAGTGGAAAGGTTATCTTGCACTTGTTTGATGTTGTAGTAGATCTTTGTACCGTTTAGGGTCAAAAAATCTTTAATAGATTTAGGGAAATGTGAAAAACCGGGGGGAAAGCCATAGGAATCAAAAAAAGTTGAGATTTTTCGTCCACCTTCCTGTTCTAATGTCATAGCTAGCCAATGTTCACCAGGCATGTGTTTAGGATGGGTATTGACAATAAACATTGCAGGCCTCTCAGACCATATCTCCATAGGTAATTCATCACAAGCCAACACTCCACAAAATTGTTTTCCAATCAAGCGGCTCATGAGCCCGTCCAACTCTTGGGTATTCATGTCTTTGTTCAAAGGTCCTTAATAATAATCCACTAAGACCTGTCTTCGGGCATTCACTTCCAAGATTGAATCGGAGCATGCGTAAACAATCATGCTAACTGTACAGGCTAAAGGTGTACGGAAACGCATTTCCAGCCTGAGGTTACCTTGGGACACCACAGACAGATTTCCTGAGGTGTCATCATCAGGTGATAAATTGAAAGCATACAATGTGTAACCCTCTGCAAAATCATTTCTGTCAATAGGTAAAGAGAGATCTTTTAGATGTCGCCCTGTAGCCAGGAATAGATTGTAAAATTCTCGCACAGATATGTTGTTATTAAATTGTGGTTGGAAAGCCTTCGCCGGAACCTGACGTCCGTCCTGACAGAGCGCTACATACTCTGCATTGAAGTGCTGAAAATTAAAGGTTTTTTTATCTAAACTGCCCGTATTAGAGGCGTGATCAACCAGACCTATAACCACATATCTAGGTAAAGGGCCTAGAAATAGGTTTTCTTGACTGCAGATTCTACTGCCCACAGGTATGCTAAAGGTTTTCATGGTAATTCTTTGGAGAGGGTAAAGGGCATTTCCTTTCATCAAAGCATGTGAGTGACCCAGGCGCACGGCCGGAGATACAGATACTTTTTTAATAAAAAGGGTTGCCCCCAACACTTTCAAACTAAAATCCCCGTCTTGGGGAGACATCAGGCAAAAATCATCCTTGGCCCTGGTTAATTTTAATCTTAAATCAACCGAATTTAAGAGTAACCGTTCTTGAAAGAAAATGTCAGAGTGTATAGGGCCTAGCAAATGAAACTCTCGAGATTCGGCGCAGTAGCGAGCTCGTGCCGCTAGTCCTTTGTTTGCACCGGTGGAAGGGTCTGTCGATTCCATAGAGGCTCCTGAAGTATCCTTGCTAAACAGCCCGGCGCTAAATTGGGTTTTGAGAGTGTCTTCGGAGTAGTTTAGTAAACACTCCATGATGGCTCTATAAGGGTATGTAGCGCTGCTTTGACTGATTAGGCGTTCACCCAAAGTCACATCAACTTGGGAGAAAATGGTGGCCAAGGGGTAATTAATGAGACTCACTTTGGCATCGTCTGCAATATTAGACCCATCTCTTTTGGTCACTTTTAGACGTAAATGCACCAAGGTGTTGTTGAGGTCCAGATAGTTGTCACCATGGCCTGGTATGAAAAATTCGATAGGCCCGTTATCGGTAATAGCAGAGAGAGGGGCTATCTCCACATAACTGGATCTATCTATTGAATGCTGCGTTAACGGTGCCGTGAAAAGATCAAGTTCTGTCTTTATAGCTTCAGAGGACATTCGATGTAAAAGAGCCATGTCACTTATTCTTTTAGAAAATACTTCCTAGTATTCTTTTAGCCTGTTTTGGTACAGACCTCCTCACTTTACCCCGTCTTTGACTTACTGAGGTTCTTTTAACAGTTAACCGCCGCTTTTTAGGTGCAGGTCTACGCCTTAAACCAGGGGGTCTCTTTTTTGGCCTTCGAGACAATATCATAAGCCCCGAGCCTTCTTGATGCTCCACCTCTGGTGACGCCCTTCGGGTCATAGCATTGGCTACAACCTCACTTACTATATTTTTAGCCGCTGATTTTAAATGTGGTTTGGCTATGCTGAAGCCTCTCTTCATAAACGGTAAAACCATCCTGAAGAGGTTACGGAATATACCTCCTATCCCCGAACCATACATTGTCGGCGCTCCATGATATCCTGGTAGTCCATTACCCACTTGATCCACATAGTATGAAACATAACGGTTAGGGTCGAGCTGATGGTGCTCCATAACCCTTTTATTTGTATTATGTTTATAAATATAATACAGCTATTATATATGTAGAGAGGTTTTGGTGGGTCTAAAGTGGAGTTTTACAATCGTTTACCATAAGTAAATTCAATGTTTTCGTTCTGATCCGTTTTAAGCTCAACCAGAATGTTTTCAATATAGTTCTTGCTGACATGTACGTAGTGCGGCTTGTCATAATTGACAGTGACGATGTCCCCATCCTTGCCGTCTATATGAACTGTTCGCAGGAGGGGCACACAGCTGTCTCCGACCCTTTGATAGGTTATGATGTCGGTATAGACAAATATGTTGTAAAAGCCTGCATGTATATCCGCAGGGAATGGGAATAATTTATCGTTCACATACGTCCATTTATTGGGACCCATCCCCAACATGTAGGATAAATTACCGCTGGTCTTTATACCCTCCGTTAGCAGGCCCTGAGATTTGTATCCTTTTATGGATTGGATTGTAGAATAGGAATATTTCCATCTTGTTCAGGGTTAGGTGTTCATTCAACTCTGAGACGATCCTGTCGACGGTTCTATAGAAACCTTTTTTAAGCTTAATAAGTTTCGCAGGTTCCGAGAACCTTTTGCAATAAAAATCACGGTCCTTAGCTTTGATATTATACCAACTATGGGGGTATGTAATCTCGTGAGACCTACTTCCCAAGCCTCTGATAACTCTATAGGCTTTGGAAAATTGGTTATATACTTCGAACTCTGATTATTACGATATATCTGTGCCGACGCATTACTGGGGAGAGTCAGGTTAGAAGCCGCTGTGTCCATGATGCCCAACTGTGTACACGCGAATGATGCGCTAGTTATCATGACTAGGGGTTAAATTAACCCCCGTTGCCTCCACCACATCCTGCTCCAATACCCAACTGTTGAACTTTTGAGGCCAGTTTTTCCAGCGGACCAGCAACCATTTTTTACCCTTTTCTCTCTTCTGATCTAGAATCTCCTCCACGTGAAAGACTTTGTCTTTACCCAACTGGACCTTCTGTAATTCCTTCTCATAAAAGATCCCTCTATAAGATCCCCGTTCATAATCTTTTAATTTGTAGACCGGCGGAATGCGTGGCAGACATTCGGGTAACGGTAAACAACTCCGAGCTAAAGCCTTGTTCGTATTTTTTGTCGAAAACACCCCTCAACTTTGATATACGCACCAAGTCACCCACTAGGAATTTAAAAGTCATTTTTTTCTTACGGCGAAGTGGGAACAAACCATACATATTTTTAAAGACTTGAAAAGAGTTTTCCGAAGAGACCTCCGAGGGCTTCATACGTATAGTCTTATGGTAGCTGTGGTTGTAACCGTTTACTAAATCCTGAACTATGTCTGTACATCGGTTGGTGTTGTGAGCTGTAAAATAGCGCCACATCCGCTCTTTCAAAGTCCTATTAAAGCGTTCCACAACCGAAGCTCTTCAAATCAGAGCCTTGTAGCAAAATGTACTATATTATACTTATTCATTAGCTTCTGAAATGTTTGATTAAAAATTCTTTTCCGCCATCCGTCTGCACTTTCTTGGGGGCGCCTCCTTGCCTTCAAGATCGATTCAAAGGCCCTGGTCACCTCTTGTTCAGCTAACCACGGTTTGTGGTCATCGGCTATCCTTGGCTCGAAAGTCTATCGCCAGTTCTGTACGGCGCAGCTCGGCTCGGAGCAGAGCATACCGGACCAATTTTTCTCTCCATGTCCCTGGATTTCGACTGCTCTCTGGACATTCATGCCCGGATCTCACAGCTAGCTAGCTGCTATCCGTGTGACTATCGGCCTTCGTCGATTCCGGAGCAAACATCAATTGTTCCGGAGCTAGCAAGCTCCGTCAATCACTCCTGAGTTCCATCAATCGCACCTGGGCTGCAGTCGCCTATCCGGACCCGTTTTGCTGCCTTCGCGGAGCCCCACCGGGCCTTCACAACTGGACTGCCGACGTTATCTACCCGAAGGAGTTATTCGGCTGGCTCCTCCGTCGCGACGTTACCTGAACGCCCATCTGCGGCCTGCTAACCGTTAGCTGTCTTACCGGCTCCTATCTGAATAGACAATCTGACAATTTTTTTTAATTTTTTATTTATTTATTTTATTATTATTATTATTATTTTTCTTCTTGGGCCTCTATAACTATATCTATTGTTTTTATTTTTGTTGTTGTTGTGTGATTTGGATTGATCCCCTCTACCACACGGAACCCCACTAATCTACTGACGACGCGCAGGAGGTGGCTAACAACAGACCTCCATCCTATGCTAGCTTGCTACCGATGCCCTGGCTAGCTGTCTAAATCACCAACCAACCTCTCCACTCACCGGACCCTTTTGATCACTCGACTAAGCATGCCTCTCCTTAATGTCAATATGTCTTGTCCATTTCTGTTCTGGTTAGTGTTTATTGGCTTATTTCACTGTAGAGCCTCTAGTCCTGCTCACTATACCTTATCCAACCTATTAGTTCCACCACCCACACATGCAATGACATCTCCTGGTTTCAACGATGTTTCTAGAGACAATATCTCTCTCTTCATCACTCAATACCTAGGTTTACCTCCACTGTATTCACATCCTACCATACATTTGTCTGTACATTATACCTTGATGCTATTTTATCGCCCCAGAAACCTCCTTTTACTCTATGTTCCAGACGTTCTAGACGACCAATTCTCATAGCTTTTAGCCGTACCCTTATTCTACTCCTCCTATGTTCCTCTGGCGATGTAGAGGTGAATCCAGGCCCTGCAGTGCCTAGCTCCACTCCTATTCCCCAGGCGCTCTTTTTGACGACTTCTGTAACCGTAATAGCCTTGGTTTCATGCATGTTAACATTAGAAGCCTCCTCCCTAAGTTTGTTCTATTCACTGCTTTAGCACACTCTGCCAACCCGGATGTTCTAGCTGTGTCTGAATCCTGGCTTAGGAAGACCACCAAAACTCAGACATTTTAAATTCAAACTACAACATTTTCAGACAAGATAGAACTGCCAAGGGGGCGGTGTTGCAATCTACTGCAAAAGATAGCCTGCAGAGTTCTGTCCTACTATCCAGGTCTGTACCCAAAACAATTTGAACTTCTACTTTTAAAAATCCACCTCTCTAAAAAACAGTCTCTGCACCGTTGCCGCCGGCTATAGACCACCCTCTGCCCCCAGCTGTGCTCTGGACACCATATGTGAACTGATTGCCCCCCATCTATCTTCAGAGTTCGTGCTGCTAGGCGACCTAAACTGGAAACATGCGTAACAACCCCAGCCATCCTACAATCTAAACTTGAAATGCCCTCAATCTCACACAAATAATCAATGAACCTACCAGGTACCCTCCCCAAAACCTAAACACGGGCACCCTCATAGATATCATCCTAACCAACTTTCCCCTCTAAATACACCTCTGCTGTCTTCAACCAAGATCTCAGCGATCACTGCCTCATTGCCTGCATCCGTAATGGGTCAGCGGTCAAACGACCTCCACTCATCACTGTAAAACGCTCCCTGAAACACTTCTGCGAGCAGGCCTTTCTAATCGACCTGGCCGGGGTATCCTGGAAGGATATTGATCTCATCCCGTCAGTAGAGGATGCCTGGATATTTTTTAAAAAATGCCTTCCTAACCATCTTAAATAAACATGCCCCATTCAAGAAATTTAGAACCAGGAACAGATATAGCCCTTGGTTCTCCCCAGACCTGACTGCCCTTAACCAACACAAAAACATCCTATGGCGTTCTGCATTAGCATCGAACAGCCCCCGTGATATGCAGCTGTTCAGGGAAGCTAGAAATCATTATACACAGGCAGTTAGAAAAGCCAAGGCTAGCTTTTTCAAGCAGAAATTTGCTTCCTGCAACACTAACTCAAAAAAGTTCTGGGACACTGTAAAGTCCATGGAGAATAAGAACACCTCCTCCCAGCTGCCCACTGCACTGAAGATAGGAAACACTGTCACCACTGATAAATCCACCATAATTGAGAATTTCAATAAGCATTTTTCTACGGCTGGCCATGCTTTCCACCTGGCTACTCCTACCCCGGACAACAGCACTGCACCCCCAACAGCAACTCGCCCAAGCCTTCCCCATTTCTCCTTCTCCCAAATCCATTCAGCTGATGTTCTGAAGAGCTGCAAAATCTGGACCCCTACAAATCAGCCGGGCTAGACAATCTGGACCCTTTCTTCTAAAATTATCTGCCGAAATTGTTGCCACCCCTATTACTAGCCTGTTCAACCTCTCTTTCGTGTCGTCTGAGATTCCAAAGATTGGAAAGCAGCTGCGGTCATCCCCCTCTTCAAAGGGGGGACACTCTTGACCCAAACTGCTACAGACCTATATCTATCCTACCGTGCCTTTCTAAGGTCTTCGAAAGCCAAGTCAACAAACAGATTACGACCATTTCGAATCTCACCATACCTCTCTGCTATGCAATCTGGTTTCAGAGCTGGTCATGGGTGCACCTCAGCCACGCTCAAGGTCCCTAAACGATATCTTAACCGCCATCGATAAGAAACATTACTGTGCAGCCGTATTCATTGATCTGGCCAAGGCTTTCGACTCTGTCAATCACACATATCCTCATCGGCAGACTCGACAGCCTTGGTTTCTCAAATGATTGCCTCGCCTGGTTCACCAACTACTTCTCTGATAGAGTTCAGTGTGTCAAATCGGAGGGTCTGCTGTCCGGACCTCTGGCAGTCTCTATGGGGGTGCCACAGGGTTCAATTCTTGGACCGACTCTCTTCTCTGTATACATCAATGAGGTCGCTCTTGCTGCTGGTGAGTCCCTGATCCACCTCTACGCAGACGACACCATTCTGTATACTTCCGGCCCTTCTTTGGACACTGTGTTAACAACCCTCCAGGCAAGCTTCAATGCCATACAACTCTCCTTCCGTGGCCTCCAATTGCTCTTAAATACAAGTAAAACTAAATGCATGCTCTTCAACCGATCGCTACCTGCACCTACCCGCCTGTCCAACATCACTACTCTGGACGGCTCTGACTTAGAATACGTGGACAACTACAAATACTTAGGTGTCTGGTTAGACTGTAAACTCTCCTTCCAGACCCATATCAAACATCTCCAATCCAAAGTTAAATCTAGAATTGGCTTCCTATTTCGCAACAAAGCATCCTTCACTCATGCTGCCAAACATACCCTTGTAAAACTGACCATCCTACCAATCCTCGACTTTGGCGATGTCATTTACAAAATAGCCTCCAATACCCTACTCAACAAATTGGATGCAGTCTATCACATTGGACAAATGTTCTAGCAAATCTGGAGGGGGGCGGTCTTGAGATCAGTGTACAGAACGAGAGCGCTAGGTTTAATTCGGCACCCCAGACACCTATAAATCAGCCTTTAACACCAATGTCCGAAGAGTCTGAAACCCAATACGATGTTTTTGAACAGTTGGACAATTGCCTAGCAAATCTGGAGGGGGGAGGTCTTGATCGAAGTGTACATGTTTTGCGTCGAAATAAATTCAACAATATTGAGGTTCGCCAGTTTTTCAATTTCGCATGGGGGGTCAGATTCGGGAATATGCTGTGTTTTACGTAATGCTTATGGACACTTTGAATGAACTGTTAGCGAGGATTAGAGATTATAGCGAACCTAGGGATCTCTTACAGTTGGAAATTTGTGGAGACAGTCTACAGAGCAAGGTATCGCTTATTTTACAGAATGGTGAAGCAGAGCTTGAACAATTTGTTAAACTGCTAGAACGCCTTGTTCAGTCAAATTTAAACGTGCTAGCAGATAGGACCCTCGAACTTGTAGTACAATTAGTACGCCAACCACAAGGGGCGGGGGTCAGAGACGAAAGCTCGAGAGTTTAATGCAGTCCGAAATCATAAGCAATAAAAGGGCCTATCTCATAAACGTTCACAATCCAGGTAATAAGCTATGTTTTGCCATAGGTTTGGCCCACTTACTCAGCCCAGGATGTACTGATCAAGCCGCGTTACATAAAGCTCGAGAGCTACAAACTGCGGTGGGTCTCGGTATACAGGATGCTGTGGCTTTCTCAGACATAGTCAAATTTGAAAACTTTCTGAACATCAAGATTGTGGTTTTGTACCACAGTAGGGCTAATGACGCTCTCCTCAAGTTCCAAAATATACCCGAACCACATCCTAAGACTATGTACTTTTATGTGCAAAATGAGCATTACTATGCCGTAACTAACATCACAGCCTTTTTAGGCGCGCCATATGTCTGTCCAGCCTGTCATACCGGCTACACACGCATGGGGGGGCACTCGTGCCGTTACAACTGTTCAGTATGTCTGGATAAACATTGCCCTATGCAGCCGCTAAACTTGACCCCCTGTGCGGATTGTCACCGCACATGTCGTTCGGCCTACTGTTACGAAAAACACAAAACTGAAACATGGCATCCCAAGGCATGTAAATCTGTAAGCAGTTGTGACATTAACAAGAAATGTCCAAAATGTCATTGC
Organism: Oncorhynchus kisutch; assembly: GCF_002021735.2. Classification (NCBI taxonomy): domain Eukaryota; kingdom Metazoa; phylum Chordata; class Actinopteri; order Salmoniformes; family Salmonidae; genus Oncorhynchus; species Oncorhynchus kisutch. The sequence continues at coordinate 19,908,877 of NC_034182.2, read as the reverse complement.
AATTACAACCTTAAAATAGATAGCCCTAAACCTCATGTTTGTGGAATTATACACTGCCCAATCTGTAAAGGTCCTTTGAAAAGCAGAGACGCGGAAGCGGTTCAAGAAGTAACACATGAGTGTTACATTCAGCCCTTGGCTGAAGATGAACATACAGAGAAATATGTGTTTTATGATTTTGAGACAAATCAGCAATCAGGGGTTCATTTGCCTATTTTTGTGTCAACCATGACTTTCAAGGGTGAAAAATGGTCGGCCGAGGGACCCAATTGTGCACGGCTCTTTCTAAAACATTTTAGAAAAGCCCAGTACAGAAACTTCACGTTTATAGCTCACAATGCTAGGGCCTATGACTCCTATCTGCTTCTGAACCCTTTGATACAGCAAGGCGTGGCACCCAGTGTCATAGCTCAAGGGAGTAAAATATTATGCTTTGTTGACCCCGCCTTCAAACAGAGATACATTGACAGCTTAAGCTTCTTACCCATGAGATTGGCTCAAATGCCAGAGGCCTTGGGTTTTGAAAACTCTGTCAAAGGCTATTTCCCTCATTTCTTCACATCTGAGGAGAATCTACATTATATAGGATCTTATCCAGCCCCCGAAATGTACGGGTGTGATCAAATGTCTCCCAAAGAGCGTGAGAGATTCATGACATGGTACGAGACCGTAAGACATGGCACTTTTGATTTCCATAAAGAGATGGAATCATACTGTGACAATGACGTTGTTATACTTCGTGAAGGATGCCTCAGATTCAGAGAAGAGGTAATCAAAGATGCGGGCATTGACCCCTGGAGCTGTACAACTATTGCATCAGCGTGCATGAAAACCTATCGTACACACTATCTAACTCCTGAATCTATAGCTATCCCATCGCCAGACAACTACCGACGCCAATTCAAGGCCTACTCTAGTGGTTCCATTCAATGGTTGGAGTACTTGGCCCAGGATAAAGATATTTTTATCCAACATGCTTTGAATCGGGGGGAGAAGGCTTTTGGGCCTTACCATGTAGATGGATACACACAGATTGACGGGGTTGAGACAGTGTATGAGTACAACGGTTGTTTCTTCCACGGTTGTAAATTATGCTTTGTCCCCCACACCTTGTGTGTCCTAACCCAAAAGACTTTTGGGGAAATGTACCAAGAGTTTCAAGACAAACTGAATTCTTTAAAGGCTACTTACGGGTTAAAAGTTGTGGTTTTGTGGGAGCACGAATGGACAGCCCTCAAAAAGGCAGATCCTAGTGTTAAGGCCTTCCTTACCCATTATGACCCTCCAGAGCCCCTGGAACCGCGACAGGCCTTGTTTGGAGGCCGGACCAATGCTTTGACATTGCGTTATGTAGCTCAACCCGACGAGACAATAGGCTATGTAGATTTTACATCCCTATATCCTCATGTAATGAGTTCCTCATTCTATCCTATAGGGCATCCTGAAATTATTCACAGCGACTTTGACGAACCCCAAAATTATTTTGGTTTAATCAAAGCGACTGTCTACCCTCCTAGGGGGCTGTTTATACCTGTGTTGCCTTACAAGGGTCCTAAAGGAAAACTTTTCTTTCCCCTTTGTCGCACATGCTGTGAAAACCACAACCAGGAAAACCCCTGTGATCACACAGATCAAGAAAGAGCCCTGACCGGTGTATGGGTCACTGTAGAATTCTCTAAGGCTTTAGAGAAGGGGTATCGTGTGGCCAAAATCTTTGAAGTGTGGAACTTTTCCAGGAAATCAGACACACTTTTTAAAGAGTACATCAAAACCTTCTTGAGATGCAAGCAGATGGCTTCAGGCTATCCTGCATCGGTCACAGATCAAGAAAGTAAAGACCAGTACATTCAAGACTACCATGACAGAGAAGGCATACTTCTTGACCCTGACAGAATAGAGGTCAACAAAACCAAAAGAAATGTGTCGAAATTGTACTTGAACTCCCTTTGGGGGAAATTAGCGCAGAGATGCAATATGCTAACAACTTCGATCATTAAAGACCCCGAAGAATTTTTGGAATTTGTTTTTTCGGACCAATACGAAATTTCACATTTTTCCTTCTTGAGTCAAGACATTGCCTTGGTGCAATGGAGGCGCCACCAAAAGTGGGTTCTACCCCCAGGTAATGTAAATGTGTTTCTTGCAGCATTTACCACAGCCTATGGCCGCCTTGAACTGTACACCCTCATGGAACAGCTTCAGAGGCGGGTTCTTTACCACGACACAGACTCTGTGGTCTATGTAAGCAAACCGGGGGATTGGACCCCCCCACTTAGCAACTATCTTGGGGGTTTAACGAGTGAACTCGAAGAGGGTGACCATATTACAGAATGGTCCTCATGTGGTCCAAAAAGCTATGCTTTTAGGACTAAAGCCAATCACGTGGTGTTGAAAGCCAAAGGCGTGACTCAAAACTATGAAAATGCACCGCGTGTAAACTTGGAATCAATCACGCGCTTGGTCGAGGGGTTCGTAAAGGACAAGAATAGTGACTTGGAGATTTTGAGCTCCTACAACAAAATAGTGAGGGATAAAAAGGGGTTCCATCTAAGAAACGCACCACTCACTAAAAGATTCAGGGTAGTCTATGACAAGAGACAGCTATTGCCTGACGGTACCACATTGCCCTTTGGCTACTGACTTATGCTACAAGCCCCAGTGTGTCTTAAAGCTTAAGATATTATGACTGCTGTCGAGGGTTTTGACCCCCGGCTACAATTGCCTTTTTCAGCATTAATTGCAGGCCCTTCAAACAGCGGCAAAACTTTTTTTGTAAAAAGTATTTTAGAGAATTCTGAACATGTGTTATCTCAAAAGCCTGACAATATTGTATGGTGTTATTCATGTTACCAACCTCTGTATGATGAATTATTGAAGACAATAAAAATCAAGTTTGTTGAAGGAATACCCGATTCTCTGTCTGATGATGAACTTCTCCCCCCACATGTAAATAATCTGCTGGTTTTGGACGATATGCTATTTGCTGGTAGCGAACACCCTGAAATTGCACGAGCTTTTACCCAATATACTCATCATAGAAACCTGTCCGTGCTTTACTTGGTCCAGAATGTGTTTCACCAAGGTAAAAATAGTCGGACCATTAGCTTGAATGCCAACTACATGGTATTGTTTAAAAATCCTAGAGACAAACTGCAAATTAGCACTCTAGCTCAGCAGATGTACCCTGGACGGAAATCATACTTTATGGAGAGCTATGAGGACGCTACCAAAGAGCCATTTTCTTATTTAATCGTGGATTTAAAAGCAAATACTCCAGAACACCTTAGGCTACGTACAGGGCTGTTTCCGGGGGAGAGGCCTGCTGCATACCTTCCTAAAAAGTAAACGCTATGTCTCTGCGTTTAAAAAGAAACCTCCCCCTCTTGAGAAGGCTAGTAGGTTCTACAGCTAAAGAACGGAAGGCCATCTTGGGTCGCTGTTCTTCAGATCTCATATTAGCCCTATGTGAGATTGCTTTGAATCTTCTCAAAGGACGCATTCCACTCACCCTGAACCAATTGAAAAAATTAAGGAGACAAAAGACAGCGATCAAACTCTTTGCCAATAAAAGGGCCAGTCTTCAAAAGAAAAGACATAGTATACAACAGTCTGGGGGTTTTCTTCTACCTTTACTCAGTATAGCCGTGCCCTTCATCACCAGCCTTATTGCGGCCAGACGTGGTGGTTGAACACGTGGTGTGATGGCCACTAAAATGTACTTGGTGCCTCAACAAGAGTTGGATAGACTTAAAAAACAAATGCAGGGTCCTGAAGATATCAGACAAACAGCGGAAAATGATTTGGATACGGCCATGAAGGATGTTTTGAACCGAAAAGGATTGAACCCCTATGATAAGATTCAAAAATACACAAACCTAATGCAAAGGTATTTGACTCGGGTAAAGCAAGGGGAGAGAGAGACTAACCATTTAACCCTTTCCCTACCGGACCCTTTAACAGATGTCGAACCTAACGATAGCCATGCCCCTGTAAGGCCTGTACCGTCGATCTTACCTAGTGGAGATAATATGTCGGGTGAAGCTCAAATGCCATTTGAAGATAAAGTTATGCATGACCTACTGACACATGTGCCTTTACGTAACAGGAAGAATGTTAAATACATTATGAACAAGATAAAAGACTCAAAGGGGATAGCTGCTTGGAACGACTCTGGAGAGTTTATCCTTCAGGGCTCTGTGGTTAGGGGGTCCCATATGCAGGACTTGCTTAAAAGTACCACGGCTGCCCACAAGGTTGCTGATGACCGAAGGCCTCCCGGCTGGCGTCAGTTTCTTAAGGCCCTGGCAATCCTCAACATCCCCCTCTCCGGTGTACCCAACCATAAGCTTCGTCAACAGATTCAAGCTTTAAAACAAAAGCCTTCAACGAGATACAGCACCCCTAAAGATGCCCCAACGACACCGGCCCCCTATGAAAGCGATGATGCTAACTCATTTACTCCCATGAACGTCTCAGGACCTTTTCCTAAACCCGATCTCTCGGCGTGGTTAGACTTTTGAAAATGACTTTTGAATGACTATGATTAAATTCAATAAATTTTTTATTTGAAAAATAAGCAAGTTAACATTTGTGGCATTCTTGAAACATATGACGTGAGCATACGCCTTGATTACGCGTTCTTAAAGGACACACATTTGAACACTTTTGATATTTTCTAACAAAACAAGATACAAGGTTATCATTACTTCTTAAATCATCCTTATAAAGAGACATAACATCTTCAAAAGAAACTCCCCGGGCTCTTTGGCACAGGTAAAATACACAGTGGTGACCGCATGTAGTGGAAAGGTTATCTTGCACTTGTTTGATGTTGTAGTAGATCTTTGTACCGTTTAGGGTCAAAAAATCTTTAATAGATTTAGGGAAATGTGAAAAACCGGGGGGAAAGCCATAGGAATCAAAAAAAGTTGAGATTTTTCGTCCACCTTCCTGTTCTAATGTCATAGCTAGCCAATGTTCACCAGGCATGTGTTTAGGATGGGTATTGACAATAAACATTGCAGGCCTCTCAGACCATATCTCCATAGGTAATTCATCACAAGCCAACACTCCACAAAATTGTTTTCCAATCAAGCGGCTCATGAGCCCGTCCAACTCTTGGGTATTCATGTCTTTGTTCAAAGGTCCTTAATAATAATCCACTAAGACCTGTCTTCGGGCATTCACTTCCAAGATTGAATCGGAGCATGCGTAAACAATCATGCTAACTGTACAGGCTAAAGGTGTACGGAAACGCATTTCCAGCCTGAGGTTACCTTGGGACACCACAGACAGATTTCCTGAGGTGTCATCATCAGGTGATAAATTGAAAGCATACAATGTGTAACCCTCTGCAAAATCATTTCTGTCAATAGGTAAAGAGAGATCTTTTAGATGTCGCCCTGTAGCCAGGAATAGATTGTAAAATTCTCGCACAGATATGTTGTTATTAAATTGTGGTTGGAAAGCCTTCGCCGGAACCTGACGTCCGTCCTGACAGAGCGCTACATACTCTGCATTGAAGTGCTGAAAATTAAAGGTTTTTTTATCTAAACTGCCCGTATTAGAGGCGTGATCAACCAGACCTATAACCACATATCTAGGTAAAGGGCCTAGAAATAGGTTTTCTTGACTGCAGATTCTACTGCCCACAGGTATGCTAAAGGTTTTCATGGTAATTCTTTGGAGAGGGTAAAGGGCATTTCCTTTCATCAAAGCATGTGAGTGACCCAGGCGCACGGCCGGAGATACAGATACTTTTTTAATAAAAAGGGTTGCCCCCAACACTTTCAAACTAAAATCCCCGTCTTGGGGAGACATCAGGCAAAAATCATCCTTGGCCCTGGTTAATTTTAATCTTAAATCAACCGAATTTAAGAGTAACCGTTCTTGAAAGAAAATGTCAGAGTGTATAGGGCCTAGCAAATGAAACTCTCGAGATTCGGCGCAGTAGCGAGCTCGTGCCGCTAGTCCTTTGTTTGCACCGGTGGAAGGGTCTGTCGATTCCATAGAGGCTCCTGAAGTATCCTTGCTAAACAGCCCGGCGCTAAATTGGGTTTTGAGAGTGTCTTCGGAGTAGTTTAGTAAACACTCCATGATGGCTCTATAAGGGTATGTAGCGCTGCTTTGACTGATTAGGCGTTCACCCAAAGTCACATCAACTTGGGAGAAAATGGTGGCCAAGGGGTAATTAATGAGACTCACTTTGGCATCGTCTGCAATATTAGACCCATCTCTTTTGGTCACTTTTAGACGTAAATGCACCAAGGTGTTGTTGAGGTCCAGATAGTTGTCACCATGGCCTGGTATGAAAAATTCGATAGGCCCGTTATCGGTAATAGCAGAGAGAGGGGCTATCTCCACATAACTGGATCTATCTATTGAATGCTGCGTTAACGGTGCCGTGAAAAGATCAAGTTCTGTCTTTATAGCTTCAGAGGACATTCGATGTAAAAGAGCCATGTCACTTATTCTTTTAGAAAATACTTCCTAGTATTCTTTTAGCCTGTTTTGGTACAGACCTCCTCACTTTACCCCGTCTTTGACTTACTGAGGTTCTTTTAACAGTTAACCGCCGCTTTTTAGGTGCAGGTCTACGCCTTAAACCAGGGGGTCTCTTTTTTGGCCTTCGAGACAATATCATAAGCCCCGAGCCTTCTTGATGCTCCACCTCTGGTGACGCCCTTCGGGTCATAGCATTGGCTACAACCTCACTTACTATATTTTTAGCCGCTGATTTTAAATGTGGTTTGGCTATGCTGAAGCCTCTCTTCATAAACGGTAAAACCATCCTGAAGAGGTTACGGAATATACCTCCTATCCCCGAACCATACATTGTCGGCGCTCCATGATATCCTGGTAGTCCATTACCCACTTGATCCACATAGTATGAAACATAACGGTTAGGGTCGAGCTGATGGTGCTCCATAACCCTTTTATTTGTATTATGTTTATAAATATAATACAGCTATTATATATGTAGAGAGGTTTTGGTGGGTCTAAAGTGGAGTTTTACAATCGTTTTACCATAAGTAAATTCAATGTTTTCGTTCTGATCCGTTTTAAGCTCAACCAGAATGTTTTCAATATAGTTCTTGCTGACATGTACGTAGTGCGGCTTGTCATAATTGACAGTGACGATGTCCCCATCCTTGCCGTCTATATGAACTGTTCGCAGGAGGGGCACACAGCTGTCTCCGACCCTTTGATAGGTTATGATGTCGGTATAGACAAATATGTTGTAAAAGCCTGCATGTATATCCGCAGGGAATGGGAATAATTTATCGTTCACATACGTCCATTTATTGGGACCCATCCCCAACATGTAGGATAAATTACCGCTGGTCTTTATACCTCCGTTAGCAGGCCCTGAGATTTGTATCCTTTTATGGATTGGATTGTAGAATAGGAATATTTCCATCTTGTTCAGGGTTAGGTGTTCATTCAACTCTGAGACGATCCTGTCGACGGTTCTATAGAAACCTTTTTTAAGCTTAATAAGTTTCGCAGGTTCCGAGAACCTTTTGCAATAAAAATCACGGTCCTTAGCTTTGATATTATACCAACTATGGGGGTATGTAATCTCGCTGAGACCTACTTCCCAAGCCTCTGATAACTCTATAGGCTTTGGAAAATTGGTTATATACTTCGAACTCTGATTATTACGATATATCTGTGCCGACGCATTACTGGGGAGAGTCAGGTAGAAGCCGCTGTGTTCCATGATGCCCAACTGTGTACACGCGAATGATGCGCTAGTTATCATGACTAGGGGTTTAAATTAACCCCCGTTGCCTCCACCACATCCTGCTCCAATACCCAACTGTTGAACTTTTGAGGCCAGTTTTTCCAGCGGACCAGCAACCATTTTTTACCCTTTTCTCTCTTCTGATCTAGAATCTCCTCCACGTGAAAGACTTTGTCTTTACCCAACTGGACCTTCTGTAATTCCTTCTCATAAAAAGATCCCTCTATAAGATCCCCGTCATAATCTTTTAATTTGTAGACCGGCGGAATGCGTGGCAGACATTCGGTAACGGTAAACAACTCCGAGCTAAAGCCTTGTTCGTATTTTTTGTCGAAAACACCCCTCAACTTTGATATACGCACCAAGTCACCCACTAGGAATTTAAAAGTCATTTTTTTCTTACGGCGAAGTGGGAACAAACCATACATATTTTTAAAGACTTGAAAAGAGTTTTCCGAAGAGACCTCCGAGGGCTTCATACGTATAGTCTTATGGTAGCTGTGGTTGTAACCGTTTACTAAATCCTGAACTATGTCTGTACATCGGTTGGTGTTGTGAGCTGTAAAATAGCGCCACATCCGCTCTTTCAAAGTCCTATTAAAGCGTTCCACAACCGAAGCTTTCAAATCAGAGCCTGTAGCAAAATGTACTATATTATACTTATTCATTAGCTTCTGAAATGTTTGATTAAAAAATTCTTTTCCGCCATCCGTCTGCACTTTCTTGGGGGCGCCTCCTGCCTTCAAGATCGATTCAAAGGCCCTGGTCACCTCTGCCCCGCTCTTATTTTTTAACACCCTTACATAGGCTAATTTAGAGAAAATATCTATAACCGTTAGCATGTAGCGATTTCCATCATTTTTATCGGCAAGGGACTGCATGTCACATAGATCCGCCTGAAATTGGGATAATGGATGCGTAGAAAAAACTCTATTTCTTGGAAAATGTTTTCTTACAGGTTTATGTAGAGTGTAGGCATCTTGCTCTGATAACCATTCATTCACTTTAGCATCGCTTAACAGACTACCTGTTTCTTCGACTATAGCTCTCTGTAAACGCTCTTTACCCCCATAAGACCCGGGGTTAGAGGGATTATAATATATGTTTTTCAACAGCTGCTCAGCCATCCTTCTTGCCTCTCTGAGGTACAATAACTGTAATGAGCCACTTTCATATAACGACAACATTTCAGTTTGTGAATTTTTATTTTAAGAATGCAACAATTATTACGTATACAGACAATTCAGGATTTGTTGCAAGATACAAGTCCCCGTTTTCTCAACAATCACAGCATGCAACACCCTGTATATATTGTTTAGATTTACAGGTTTGTTTCGCTGAATTTTTAAAACACACACGTCTGATATATAAGTATATAAACAACAAATATGATACACATTCACATTAAAGGGTGGTTCAAACAAATAATGTAAAATCTTAGCCAAAGTTATTTCTAGTTCTTCAGAATCCTCAACAAGCCTTGATACCATATGTGACCATTGTAAACTCTCGCCCGTATGTCGGACATGTTTCATGATTTGCTCCATTTTTAACACACGCTCTACAATAACCCCTGTATTGTGGGTTGTGTAGAACTTTACATTGTTCACTTTATTTTCAATAATCTGATGCATAACATTTGTAAGGTCTCTCAAAAGAAAAAATGTATTTATTCGCTCAAACATCGTAGACACATAGTTACCCATAGCTCTAAATAAACAAAATGTCACTCGGTCTCTTGGGATTTATTGAGCCAGAAAAGCATCACATCAGCCATCACAGCTTCCCTGTATTTGTTGTCGTCCACCAGGGTGTGTCGGATTTCTTTGAGTTTCTCATGGATGAAGAGGGCCTCCTTCAGTTCATGTAGGAAGGCTTCGGTTACCCCGTAAACTCTAGGGATAGACGGCGCAATACCCATAGACTCCAGGGCGATGACCAGCGCTGGTATAAAACGGCAGGACCACAGTCTTTTCACCAGCTCCTCAAAATGATTGAAAAAGTAGTATCTAGGAGGGTCGTAGAGGCAAGGATGACGACGCTGGCTGGGATGATTGATCTCACAGCCGATGCATTTTTCTCGTATATATTCGCCAATCACCACGTTTAAAAGTGTAGCTACAGAGGCCTTGATTGTATCCACAAAAATAGTACTGGCCACCCCATCAAACACATCCTCAGGCTGGGTAAATGTCGGGGGTGTCACGGGTCTTGCCAGGGGTGCGTAGAGTGTAGGGCTTCGTGGCATAGAGTCTTTAGTGTCGGGCCCCCATGACGTAGTGGCTTCCTCGTAGATGGTCTGGAGATCCATGGTGTATGCTGAAATGAAGAACTGGCTGCTTTTTTTCTTTTTATTGTAGAACAAGGCCCTTGGGTATCTGGGGGGGCGGGGTTAAAGCATCCGCTTACTTAGTTTTCTTCTGACGCTGTATCTTCTTGAGGCTCTTTTGCATCGTAATCTTTACGATTCGTATATATTATGCACTTCTTTAAATGAACAAGGCTCTGACGCTGTTGGCTCTGTACAAAGAGAGCATCCAACGGTTGCAACATTTTCAATTCCAGTACATCCCAACTGTTAAAAGGAATAAGCAGACGCAGTCGGGTATCCCCAGTCAGGCCACCACCCCTAAGTTTGTGGTTTCGGATTGCCTCGGTGCCGATATAGAACTCCACGCTGCCGCACGGTCGGCCATTCTTTCTTTGTATTTTCACCCTGTGAAATATTTGTCCTGAGGAGTCAGGGGTACCTTCCCAACGGGTCTCGTGGCCCGTGAACACACTATACCCCTTGGTGATAAGGCTCAGTTCAGGACACACAACCTTGCGAAAAACCGACCAGTCTTCAACACCATATTCCAAGCCTACAGTCTGGTCTGTATATTCTTCTCCTTCATCTACCGTATAGAGGGTCACTCTACAGGCCAGGTAATCAAACCGATACCCCCACTGCTGGCCATTAGACATCAACACTTGATCTGTCAGAGCATTTGCTGGCGGTATTTGGGTTCTATACACATTTAAAAAACGTTTTTTTGGCGCATCATATATTGCTGGTTGATACTTTGCCCTTGCTCTATGGGCAACCCGAAGGCCTGTTTCAGTTGTTACAGTCATCACTGCTTTGGTACCGATCCCAAATTCCATGGTTATTCTTAAGATCTTGTGCACTCTTAAACAGGTATTGTTCAGCGGCTTTATAAGGGGCCTTAACCAACCCAAACCGTGAGAAACAGTAACAGGTTGACCTGACACATGGTCACTTACTCAACCCCACCAACCCCCCTGGGCATGCACCCTTCTACATGACATAGGGTCATAAATCATTACATAGGGTCATAAATCAGGCTTGGGTCATCAATCATTAACGGCCTGTCAAATGGACCCTTACTCACCCCATAGCCCCCACCTAACCAGGCTTGCCTGACCAGAAGACATGCACACGTCATCACTACATAGGGTTCACATAGAGTTCACATAGGTTCACATAGGGTCATCAATCAAAATTTTGACCCGTGACATCTACTTTATTCTCTCTTGCGGGGTTGAAGCTACGAACCAATAGGCTTGGCTCTCTCATTCTTTCCAGGCTTTTGGAAGTGAGGGTGGACAATGACCCTGTCACAGCGGATTTAAGCAGTATCCCTATGCGCTCTGGCAGCTTTCATGGCCAGGATAAGTTATTTTTTCTTCTGGCACACAGCTTCTGGATAGGTATGATCGTCGGTTCCAGGCACGCTGGATTCAGTATCTCAGAAACGTCCAGCCTCCTGGGCTTATCATGCACAACAGTGTCTAGGGTTTACCAAGAATGTTGCGACAAACAAAAAAACATCCGGCAGTCTGGTGGGCGAAAACAGCTCGTTGATGAGAGAGGTCGAAGGAGTATGGCAAGAATTGTGCAAGCTACAGTAACAGCGGGGCCACAAACAGGAAAATAACGGCACAGTACAACAGTGGCGTGCAGAACGGCACCTCAGAATGCACAACTTGTCTGCCCTTGTCTTGGATGGGCTATTGCAGCAGACGACCACACCGGGCTCCACTCCTATCAGCTAAAAGCAAGAAGAAGCAGCTCCAGTGGGCACGCGATCATCAACACTGGACAAATGAGGAGTGGAAAAACATTACCTAGTCTGACGAATCCCTGTTCCAGTTGCATCATGCTGATGGTAGAGTCAGAATTTGGTGTCCATGGCCCCATCCTTCCTGGTGTCAACAGTACAGGCTGGTGGCGGTGGTGTAATGGTTTCAGGGAATGTTTTCCTGACGCACGTTAGGTCCCTTGAATCCATGCCCCAAATAATTCAGGCTGCTCTGGAGGGAAAGGGGGGGTCAGACCCGGTACTAGATGGGTGTACCTAATAAATTTGCCACTGTGTGAAGTTGTGTAATTATGTACGCGCTTGTGTGAGTGTGTGAATGTGTGGTACAGATCAAGTGCAGTGGCTTTTGTTGTGTATTGTAAGGGTTCTTTATTGTCACATGACTAACACGTATGTGTATACTGTTATGTTTGTGTCGGTTTGTGTGTGTGTGTGTGTCAGTACGAGTATGCTTAGCATGTAAATTGGTCACTGAGTGTTCACTAATTATCTTGGTAATAACGAGTCGGTCCCTTTGTGTCTCTTTGTATATGCATCATCATGTGTGTGTGTGTGTCAGTACGAGTATGCTTAGCATGTAAATTGGTCACTGAGTGTTCACTAATTATCTAGGTAATAACGAGTCGGTCTCTTTGTGTCTCTTTGTATATGCATCATCATGTGTGTGTGTGGTCTGACATCTCTTTAGGTATTAATATATGCTCCAGTTGGGCTGAGGGATTTACATGGCTAATCACGTAGTCACTCTCCTGCTGTGCCGAGTCCTCCCTCTGCTTTCCCTATTTCTTTATTTCATTCTCTCACCCTCTCTCTCTCTCTCTCTCTCTCTCTCTCTCTCTCTCTCTCCGTCTGCTATTTTTCTAATTGTTTGTCTCTCTTTCTATACTCTTCCCTCCCTCCCTCTCTCTCCCTTCTTTCTCTTTCTCTCTTCCTCTGTCTGCTTCTTTCTGGTTTCTCTCTCCTGCTTTTATCCTCTATCTTTCTCTTACATTCTCTCTCTTTACTTTGCCAATTACAAACTCACTCCTGCTGTGCTAGTTTCTCCTTTTTCTCTTCCACTCTCTCACTTCAACTTACCCTGCCTCTTTCCCCTCTCTGTACCTCTCACTCAGACTCCCCGTCTCCCCCTCTCTTCCCCCTTTCTCCCCTTCCACTCAATTCAATTCAAATCAATTCAAAAGGCTTATATTGGCATGGGGAACATGTTTACATTGCTAAAGCAAGCGGAATAGGTCATAAACAGAAGTGAAATTAACAATAAAAAATGAATACTCATAATCTATACCCTCACAACTGTAGAGGTGTGAAAATAACCACAGCTCCACTAATATAATTCATTGGGATTCATGTTTCCAATGATTCTACAACACACACACACAGCGACTGCACATGGACGAGTCATATTGCATTCAAAAGTATGATTAACAAAACAAATCTGCAAATCCAGGGATGGATGTACATAACAGCACACGTCGTTCAATCATAAATACATGTTGTTGACTCATTTTCTGATTGCTTTGGCATTATTCTACTTTGTTTGCATCCAAGATGGCACCCTATTCCCTTAATTCCAAAATGGTACCCTGTTCCCATTACTTTTGACCAGGGCCCATAGGGCCAATGAGGAGCCACAAGAATCAACGGCAAGCTCTCCAGGCGCACCCTCTCCAAACGGCTGAATCAACTCCACGGGAGAAATGTGTAAAGGAGGGTCTGTGGCCACTGGAGTGCCATTGTGTCCATTCACAATGGAGCGCTCAGGTCCCTCTTTGAGAAAAAACAGACGATAATGTGTGTTTACTCGCTATTCATAAAGATCTATGTCAGCCCTGAAAACATTTGCCATCACTGTGAGACCACAGCCTTCACTCCTTGGAGAGAGGGCCCCCCTGGATAGATGATCTGCACCGGAGTTGATGCAATTGGGGACGTGGTACCCCGAAGCGAGAGCATGTGCGCACTGCTCCCCAGCAATGGGGAGCGAGCCAAGGTTAGGAGGGTCTGAGAGCCAGATACACCGTTAGGAGCTCCAGGTAAATGATATGCAGTGCACTCAGCACCACTGTCTTTACCCCCGAATCAAGTTGCCTCTATACCCCCGAATCAAGACTACCTCGAGACCCAGAAATGGAATAAGCTGAGATGGAGTTAGACACCTCTTTCTCTGGTTTCCTATGAAGCCTAGAGACTGAATATGGGACAGTTGCATGAATGTGTGTAACACTGCTTGCTCCCTCTACTCTGCTGCCACCAGCCAATCGACTGTAATAGCCGGCGGTTCGTGAGGATTCTGAATTTGTAGACTCTGAGGTGCTTGGTGAGAGCAGGTAGGTTTAGAATAGGACGCAAAGTCCCATCCCCTTTCGGAACCAAGAAATACCGTCTGTATCATCCATCCTGGATCTTCGACATAGGAACCACTCGGATTCCCTGCTTCTGGGGACGGGAAGATATTTCCTCTTTCAAAACAGGCACTGAGGCCTTGGGCAGAGTCGACGTGATGATGCTGCTGAAGCGTGGGGGACACATAACAAATTGTATCCTGTACCCCGATGTCACTGTTACATGATCCAGGGTGACACTGCAGACAGCGAGCCTCCTGTGAAGTGCCATCTGAAAGGGAGGGATGCCAGCTTGTGGACTGGGAGAGATGGTTTATCTTTCCATTTCCACCACTCTTGACAACCGTGTGTCTGAATGTGGGGAAGGTATTCTTTTCAATGAACTCACATGTGGGAGACAACACTTTTTGACACTTGTGAACACTGTGAAAACTAGGGGTTGAAACAAGGGGTTTATGCACCTGAAGCCCGGCCCCACTCTAGGTACAATGGCTCCGGCAATCAGTGACATACCCCGATTGGCAGTGCCACTTGGGGGCACTCTTGTCACCACAAGCCTTACTCGGTTTTGGCAGTAAGATACGTCCAGGTAAGCGGCAGGCCGCACGCATAAAAAAATAGACCCAGGGGGGAAAAAAACGTTATCATGTAGGTTATCATACCCACCAGTCATAGGTAGGTACTGGCCACAAAGCTTCTTAGTATCTAGCTGGAAATGGGACAGACAGCTCTGAAAAACAGACCCCTTCTGTTTTAACAGATGGGCAAATGGTAATTGTAATCCAATTCCCAGGCATCAAAAAGCGTTGAGCTGGAGAGCGACAGCTCATTACGAACCACAGAAAGTGTGTGTGGGATAATAGCATGGTCGTCTCCAATCCTGCTTGTTCTCTTGACTCTGCGACCAACAACCAATCGCCTATAGAGTCCATAACCTGTATCACTAGGCACCTCATTGGGACTAGTGAGCTACAGGCAGGAATCTGTAATGCATCCCAGTAATGAGCCACCTATGGGGGCGGGGTGCCTCCTTGTGGACAGAGAGCGAGTTGCTTGTCTTATTACCCTCACCCTGGGGAGAAATGCCCCTTGAACCCTGTGAGCACCATGGAACTCGGGGTTACAGAGGGGGCATCAAACATGGATAAACTTCCAACATACCTTATGCTTCTTTGAGACTGTAATTCCTGAATGAAGCCTGGGCCTCCATGGGCACTGGGGACTCCGGCAATGGCTGATATAGAATCCCGTTCAGATGTAACCAAACATGGGGGCAATGTTGTCGCAATAATATTTTTAGGGAGGGGAGCACTGGTGGCTCAGACCTGTGCTCACCTCCTCACTCCAGGGGTTACCCGAGTGCTCGGGGGCTGCTCCCTCATCGAAGGTGCATGCAAGACCCTTCTCACGCAAGACGCTCCTTCCTCCACTCCCTCCAACTCCAGGAATTTAAAATAGGAATGGGTTGCCATAACTCCAGGTGGAAAGCTAGTAAGCTTCATTCACCAGAAGTTATTACTGTATGCTAGCCAATGTTAGCCATGAGGCTTTTATTCTAAGTTAGTAGCCAGCTACCTGGCGTTTGCCCAGGGGCTAGTAGCCAAAACTGAGCTAGCACAAGGCTAGCCGAAGAAGTAGCGTGGGTGGCGTCTTCCTTTGTTCTTGAAAATCTCTTTGAACACAGCACCGTGAGGTCAGTTTAGAATAACCAAGTGACTGAACAAGAGAGCTACACAAGCATTTCCACCGTTTGGAGGCAGGAATAGCTAGTAGCAGCAGCTGGCTCGCATTGGTGAGTTATCTAACCTGGTTAGCATGCTATGCAGTGCTTGTTTAGCTAGCCTGGTCTCGAAAGTCTACGTAGGACCATCTCACAGAGGTGGGACCAGACCCTTCATGGACAAAGTCTGGGAAGAGAGGCAAGTGGTGCCTGACCCAGGCAGCCGGGAGTACCCACCGAACTTGGCCGCCCTCTACCTTCGAGTAGCCTCCTGTAATGGCAACAGAGCCACAGGAGCCGGGTTGAGCAAGGGCAGCTATAGCATGTACCACGCCCAGGGGCCCAGGCACACAAGACATTTGCTCCAACCAAAGACCCAATCCATCGCGCGTCCTGCAACTGAGGACTCAGCCGAGGTACTGACATCTGGGGGAGGAAGTCCCTATCGGAAACACGAAGCTTCCACAAGAATGCTACACGATTGCCAAGATAACCTGTGGACTAGAGGAACAATGCCAGCCAAGGGCAAGCCACTCTTACTGACACCGTTCCCTAGTCCCGCACAAGAACTGATTCAAGCGAGGGCAGCCAGAGCATGCCCCGAGCTGAGACATACTAGACAACAAACGTGAGTGTCTTTTGGGAGCGACCCAAACCCAACTTGCTACCCATTGTCGTTTTAATCACATTTTTATAGCCAAGCCAAGCAATCCAAATAATAACTGATTGGTTTGTGGTTAGGAAACTATGAGAACAAATACCAAATCATCCAAAGGGGGAACACGTCCAAAGGGGGAACACGTCCAAAGGGGGAACACGTCCAAAGGGTGGAGCACGCTCGACCACAAACGGACAGTTTAGTTGGCACAAAGTCAGACAGTCTCGTGTTCCAAAACGTTTGTTTTTAGTAGTGTGAATCGTTGCCGCTCAGCTCGAAGTGAAGAGTTTCCTTGTAAATTTCACTTTGAATAGATGCTCCCATGTTGGGAACAGGCTTGGAGTGGACACACACTATTAGACTACAAATGGCTGATATGCATGTATGTAACTATAGGCTATCAGTAGGGGAGAATCAAAATTGAGTGTGTACAAAGTGTACGACGGTGTGTAGCCTATAAAATGAATGAACTGTGTACACAGCTAAAATGTGCTACAGCTAACATGAATGTGGATCTTAAGTCTTATAGAGACAAAATGAAAGTATTTTAGGTACCTTGAGGAGGAGGTGAGAAAAACCATGCATCAGCCCACCTGCAGGCAAAATAATTGAGGATTTAAACCCGCCCTGAGGCTGTATGGCATAATCCAATACTTATGTTAGATTACTAGTCCTTTGTATTCAATTATTCACACCCATATCTCTCCTCCTCCTTGCCTTTCCTTTCCTGTGAAGCGCAGCAGTGCTGTTGGTAAATACAACAAAATGCTCTTGTGGATAACGCGGGTGGGTAGAAGATTGTGAGGGCTTGATGTGGTAGGCTATAGCACTTGGAGGGCAGATTTCTTGTAGATTTTTCTCAAAGCAAAAAAGAGGACTAATTGGACCAATTTACATGACTAGGCTACCTTGATTCTAGAAACGAGGTGGAAAGTGGAATTGATGTGACAGCAGAAGAGACTGGAAAAGATACCAAAAAAACTGATAATTTTTACTGTTGTGAGTATTTTAATATACACATTTTGCTGTTGATACTGTATGTCTATTGGTCTGACTGTCTCAGACTGTCTATTTCTAATCTTTGATTTCCAACAATATTTATAAGTATATCCTTTTTATATTGATCGAGACATCTGCATAGCTACAAATACATCTACATACCTTTTATTATTAATATTTTGTGTATGAAAAATGATTGATCTCTTCAGATGTAATTGGTCTATGTTAATAAAATATCAAAAATAAAGGAGGACCAAGGCACTCTTCATATAATTAATTACAATTCCTTTATTTGTAAGACATGTTCAATAGAAACAAAGTTTTAAAAATCCAACACGTTTTGGCTGCATGGCCTTCGTCAGGGAGTAAGTACATAGAAATGATAATACAATGTCCTCTTTTGAACAGCTTAATTAGAAGAGGGAGTGCTTACAAAATTGATTGGACAACACCTAATAAGCAATACTATACACATTAAAAAGTGAAATACAGTAGATATGTTGTCAATTTTTTTTACTCCAAGCTAGAAGCATCAGAACGGCTAGAAAGGTAGTTCTAACCTTAAATAAGACTGGGCAAAGTGCCAAGAAAAGGAAAGCAATCTATTCCATAGTACACTAGAACACAGCAAACATGGACAACAACAGTCTAAACATAGCTGAGGGCAATAGAGCAAAATGTACACTAGATGACAGCAAATGGACCTATCACGACCTTACAGAAAAGGAATATTCATTTAAACCAGGGTACTTAGTTTGTAAATCCCAAAACTTTCCCTTTGGTTTAGCTGTTTAAGACGGTCCCCTTTTCTAATTGAGGCCAGAACATGATCAATACCCATAGCTGGTAGGGAGGCAGGATTGCCATGGTGTAAGGACTTGTAGTGCCTTGCCATGGGGTAGTCTTCATTGCCTACCCGTATGGCATACTTGTGTTCCGCTACGCAGTCTTGAAGGTGTCTCTTTGTCCGTCCATTGTGGAATACCTTGCACTGTGGACATTCCAATCTGTAGATGACATGAGTGGTTTTGCAGTTAATGAAATGCTTGACGTGATACTCCATTTTAGAAGCTGTGTCAACAAAATACAACATTTCTGCAATGGTTGCACTTAAAAGAGCCCTTGAGTTTGTGGTCAAGCCACGTTTTTTGAGAATCACCAGGAAGATAACTGTGGACTAATTTGTCATTTAGGGTAGAACATCTCTTAAGTCTTATGACTGGTGGCTCAGGGAAGACTTGGCGTAGCAGCGTATCAATTTGGATGAGTCCCCAATTATTTTTAATGATTATTTTGAATGTTCTCTGCTTCAGTGCTATACTTTGTAACAAAGTACACTCTCTCTGATGTATCAACGAGGCACTCCCATTCGCAACAAGTTCTCTCTGTCAAGTCGTCCCGCCCTTATAACGGCGTCTTTCAGGACCTGGGCGCTGTAGCCCCGATTCAAGAAGCGATTCTCAAATTCAGCAGATTTGACACTGCAGTCTGTTTCCTGATCGCAAATTCTGTGGACTCTTTGGAATTGGCCTTATGAAATATTCTCTTTTAACCTTTTGGGGTGAAAGCTGTCTGCCCTCAGAATGGTATTCCCATCTGTAGGCTTCCGAAAGATTGATGTGTGCAAACAACCTTTGACATTTTTACTGATGTCAAGGTCCAAAAAATGAATGTTATCCTTGCTGTACTCCATAGCTAGTTTGATGTCAGGGTTAATGCTGTTAAGGCATTGGTGGAAGGAAATAAGGTAATCTTCTGAGCCGGATCAAAACAGGCAAACATCATCAATATGTTAATTGATATAATCCGGTCAAAGAAATGGTTATTAGAAGGATCCAAAATTAAGTCATTTTCCCATTTACCCAAGTACAAACCAGCGTAGGAAGGGCTGTATAGCAAGCTCCCATGGCACACCCTTTGACCTGTTTAAAAATACAGTCCTGAAAGATAAAGATGTTATGATTAAGAGTCCATTCAGTCAGTGAGACAATGAATTCTGTAGGAGGCATCTCAGTCTCAGGTCGGGTACTCAAGAAATGGTGCATAGCTGCCAAACCTTGTTCAGGCTCAATTGTGGTGTAAAGAGACTCCACACCCATGGTGACTAAAAAGGAAGCTGTACCTACAGTTGAAGTCGGAAGTTTACAAACACTTAGGTTGGAGTCATTAAAACTTGTTTTTCAACCACTCCACAAATTTCTTGTTAACAAACTATAGTTTTGGCATGTCAGTTAGGACATCTACTTTGTGCATGACACAAGTAATATTTCCAACAATTGTTTACAGACCCACTGTATTATAATTCCAGTGGGTCAGATGTTTACATACACTAAGTTGACTGTGCCTTTAAAGAAATCAGCCAAGACTGGTTCATCCTTGGGAGCAATTTCCAAACACCTGAAGGTACCACGTTCATCTGTACAAACAATAGTACGCAAGTATAAAAACCATGGGACTACGCAGCCGTCATACCACTCAGAAAGGAGACACGTTCTGTTTCCTAGAGATAAACGTACTTTGTTGCGAAAAGTGCAAATCAATCCAAGAACAACAGTAAAGGACCTTGTGAAGATGCTTGAGGAAGCAGGTACAAAAGTATCTTTAACCACAGTAAAATGAGTCCTATTTCAACATAACCTAAAAGGCCGCTCAGCAAGGAAGAAGCCATTGCTCCAAATCCGCCATAAAAAATCCAGACTACAGTTTGCAACTGCACATGGGGCCAAAGATTGTACTTTTTGGAGAAAGTGGTCTGATGAAACAAAAATATAACTGTTTGGCCATAATGACCATTGTTATGTTTGGAGGAAAAAGGGGGAAGCTTGCAAGCCGAAGAACACCATCCCAACCGTGAAGCATGGGAGTGGCAGCATGTTGTGGGGGTGCTTTGCTGCAGGAGGGACTGGTGCACTTCACAAAATAGATGGCATCATGAGGCAGGAAAATTATGTGGATATATTGAAGCAACATCTCAAGACATCAGTCAGAAGTTAAAGCTTGGTCGCAAATGGGTCTTCCAAATGGACAATGACACCAAGCATACTTCCAAACTTGTGGCAAAATGGCGTAAGGACAACAAAGTCAAGGTATTGGAGTGGCCATCACAAAGCCCTGACCTCAATACTATTGAAAATGTGTGGGCAGAACTGAAAAAGCGTGTGCGAGCAAGGAGGCCTACAAACCTGACTCAGTTACACCAGCTCTGTCAGGAGGAATGGGCCAAAATTCACCCAACTTATTGTGTGAAGCTTGTGGAAGGCTACCCGTAACGTTTGACCCAAGTGAAACAATTTAAAGGCAATGCTACCAAATACTAATAGAGTGTATGTAAACTTCTGACCCACTGGGAATGTGATGAAAGAAATAAAAGCTGAAATAAATCATTTTCTCTCCTATTATTCTGACATTACACATTCTTAAAATGAAGTGGTGATCCTAACTGACCTAAGATGGAATTTTTACTAAGATTAAATGTCAGGATTTGTGAAAAACTGAGTTTTAATGTACTTGGCTATGGTGTATAGGATTGAGGTCATGGCTTTGTGATGGCCACTCCATTACCTTGACTTTGTTGTCCTTACGCCATTTTGCCACAACTTTGGAAGTATGCTTGGTGTCATTGTCCATTTGGAAGACCCATTTGCGACCAAGCTTTAACTTCCTGACTGATGTCTTGAGATGTTGCTTCAATATATCCACTTAATTTTCCTCCCTCATGATGCCAACTTCTGACATCAACTGTATATTCTTCAATTCTTTAATTTTGTTCAACACATCTGTGGTATCTTGAAGATAGGCTGGGAGTGACGTCAGAAAAGGCTTAATAAAGTAATCAATGCACTTTCAGATGGGTTCGGTCAGACATTCATTACCACTAATGACTGGTCTGCCTGGGGGATTTTCAAGATTTTTGTGGACTTTTGGAAGAAGGTAAAAAGAAGCCATACGCGGGCTGCCATTGAAAAGAAATGTGAACTCATTGTCTGAAATGTAACTATTCTCCTTACCTTCTGTGAGGATCCCTTTCAATTCAGTTTTTAGGTCCTCTGTAGGGTTGAAGATAAGAGATTGGTAGAATTCATCATTGTCTAATTGACGGTAGGCTTCTGTCACTTATTTGTCTTTACTCCACACTACTGTAGCACCACCTTTGTCTGCTTTTTTAACCACAATCTGTTCATTTTTGGACAATAATTCAACTGCATCCCGCTCCGTCTTAGAAAGATTACATCGTGTTTGGTTGGAGTCAATTTTACCCTTAAACAGATTCTCCACATCAACATTCAAAATTCACCTTATTGGCAAATTTATTTGGTGTGGCATTCTGGATGATGGGACAAAGGGTAAACTTCGGCTTAAAAAGTGTTTTTGAAGGCAGAGAAACTGCCTGACCTGAGACATTGTAGTTGGAGAGATGTGTTGCCTGTACCAGGCCTTCAGACGTAGATTCCAGTAGAAACAAAATAAGTCAATCTTTGTATTGAATTCATTAGTTGAGTATGTGGGGGCAAAGGACAGTCCCTTACACAATCATCAGAAAGGGGTTCTCCAGAAATGTTGATCACAGCCTTGTTCTGGTCCTGCTCCAGGTGGTTGGAAAGTCTTGATTTCTTCCTCCCCCTCCGTGTTGGCCTCTTCTGCGTCCTCTCCCTCTCTTCTTGAAGAACCTGCGTGACTCCTCTTCCTGGTCTGGGGTGATCCTCATCGTCACTGCTCATAAAGTTGAAATAAACTGATCTAGGCTTCCTCCTCTGCAGATGTGATTCTGAATTCTTGCGGATTGGTTTTCTCCAGGCAAAGACCTTGCCATCTCTGTAGTCTGCTTCATCTCTTCTAAATTTTCTTAGCTTGTCTTGCTTCAATGTCAGAGTGAATGTGTCTACTTTCTCTTTCAAGATCTCATCACAGTGTGCTTTGTTAGAATTGTCACTGTGTTCTGCAATTTTCCTTTTTACTTCTTCAATTTCCGTTTGGACTACTTGTCTGTCCTTTTTAGATTCTTCTATTAGATGAAGGAGAAAGGAAACCGAACACTGCTCTTGATAGTATCACTAATCTTTAATAAGCTTACGTATCGGCCTCCAGTCTTCGTCAGAGCTTTGACGAAGGCCGTGAGGCAGATACGTAAGCTTTTTAAAGATCAGTCATACTAGAGAGCAGTGTGCGGTTTCCTTTCTCCTTCATCTTGTTCAACTGTCACCATGCACCTGCAAAAAAAGATTGCTCAGATTTGCGAGTGCCTTTTGAATTTTAAATTCTTCTATTAGAAGTAGGTCAAAGGTCACTTGTTGAGAATAGCCTTGCACCAAGGCAACCCTGCCTCCCTACAAGCTATGGGTATTGATCATTTTCCAACCTCAATTAGAAAAGGGGACCATCTTAAACGGCTAAACCAAAGGGAATGTTTTTGGATTTACAAAGTACAGGCCACTAAGTACCCTGGTTTAAATGAAGATATGGATTTCCGACCTTTTCTGTAAGGTCGTGATAGGTCCATTTGCTGTCATCTAGTGGACATTTTGCTCTATTGCCCTCAGCTATGTTTAGACTGTTGTTGTCCATGTTTGCTGTGTTCTAGTGTACTATGGAATAGATTGCTTTCCTTTTCTTGGCACTTTGCCCAGTCTTATTTAAGGTTAGAATTACCTTTCTAGGCGTTCTGATGCTTCTAGCTTGGAGTAAAAAATGTTGATAACATATCTACAGTATTTCACTTTTTAATGTGTATAGTATTGCTTATTAGGTGTTGTCCAATCCATTTTGTAACCACGCCCTCTTCTAATTAGGGCTGATTGGAAAAAGCTGTTCAAAAGAGAACATTGTATTATCATTTCTTTGTACTCCCTGACGAAGGCCATGCAGCCAAAACGCGTTGGATTTTTAAAACTTTGTTACTATTGAACATGCCATACAAATAAAGGCATTTTAATTAATTATATGAAGAGTGCCTTGGTCCTCCTTTATTTATGATAACCAATTTACCCCTTTTACCAAAGAGCATCTTCTGTCTACCAAAATCTACTATTGTGTACCTTAGCAGCCTTCCGGTCCTCCTTAATTTTTTGGTTCTATATTAATATGTTTATATATTTGTAAGATAATATGTTTATATCTGCATAGATACAAGTATTTCTCCAAGATGTTGTCTAAAGGGTTGAGGTTGATGCTGATGATGATTCTGCCATTTAATACAGGTGAGTCTGTGCCTCTCTTATAACTTTAGTGCCAGTCTGTCTGTGCCAAATGTCAGTGCCATCTCATATAGCCGTGCGTGCCAGTCTGTTTGTGCTATCACGCCATCTAATATAGCCTGAGTGCCAGTCTGTTTGTGCTATAATGTGAACTCCTTGTTACTCATTGTCATGCCGAACATGTTTGACTCAAAGGGAAAAAAGCTAACAAAAAAACAATAGTTTGGTATTATTTTCATTATTCCGCTGTTAAACAGTCCCAAAATGTTATGCATGTCAGTATGATGCATTTTTTTTGATTGGTTTTTCCCAATGATAGTCAGCAATGGGGTTGGCATAATAGCACTAACAGATCTTGGACCAGGCCACTTCTCATATAGTAGGGCACTATATAGGGAAAAGGGTGCCATTTGGTACGTTTTGTTCCTCTGATATACTGCCAGTGGAAACATTTTCTAATTACGTAATGCTAATAGAATTGATCTACTACACGAACCATTAGATAATTGTTAAAATAATAATGTCGTAGCCCATGTCCCTGCCCAAATTATTTTTCTGTGCCTCAATGTCTGTTTTTTATTTGTTACCTCTTGACCACCAACCTCAATTTCACATCCTTTTCTACGCTTTTCTACTTATCCCTCCCCTCTCTTTGTCTCCTTCCTCTGTTTCCCCACTCACCCCCAACCCCCAATGTTTTCAATTTCTAACCTCCTACCCAAACTTTTATGACTTTTTAATTTTATCACCAAAACATCTGTTTTATTATCCCTTTTCTCATTTACTCTTTCTACTCCTCTCTCTTGTTCTCATTCTCTCTCTATTTCTCTCATTTCACCCCAACCCATTCTCTCTCCCTCTCACTTCCTTCCCTTCCCTGTCCTTTCACAGCACAAAACAGTAACCTTCCTTCACCCATCCTCGACATCAACGACGACATCTCACTCCCCCTGACCCAGATACCATCTGGCCTACCTGGCCCACCTACCCAGTCTTACCTCAGTCTCCTACTCCTGTGTCTAACCGTGGGACTCTCTGGGATCGTCTACCTGTGTGTGCTGCGTTACATCTGTGTAGGCTGCTGCCAGCCCATAGTGGTTGGCCCCGAGTTGGAAGCTTTCTCAGGGGTAGTGTAAATTTAATTTGACATTTGGTGCCCCTGCTACTTTGGTGCCCCTGCATATTGCCCCTGCATATTGAGGCTCTCTCCAGTTTTATGTAAATGACATGGACATTGTGACAAGTGGAGTACCGCAGTTTCACAAGGCCTCCCACAAGGTCTGAGCAAGTCCACCTCCCCAGCTAATTTCCTGCAATTCTACACATATTGCCATGGGTTAGAGAGTAAATGTGCAGTTTCATAGCTAATATCATGCTATTCTAAACATTTTGTATTTTTAAAGCACATTTTCTGCTATTCTATACATTTTGACTTTGCAGTATTACAGCTAATTTCCTGTTATTCTATAGATTTTTGTCATGGCTTATGACCTGTTCATATGCTATCTGGGTTAGGGGGTGCCGACTAACTAACGAAATTACAGTTCACGAAAATGTACGCTTAATCCAATAGAAACAAATGTATCGAATCTTTATACAAAATTCACAAATTCTACAGCACAACGGAAGAGTCATGTCTTAAGTCTAAAACTACTCTAATAATGACTCAATAATCCCTCATTTCTGGAAATGCTATAAAGTCTGGTATGACAATGTTCATGTACTTTTAATCTGTCTGTCTGCATATTTCAAGACATGGCATATGGGGGTGTAGTGAGATACCCAATGGGCTGGACTATTCTCTTCTCATCACTCATTTTGAAAGAAACGTATACTAAAACCATGGAATCCAATGAATCCGCCATAATTAACACAATGGAAAAATCGTCTGATTTACTATTGAAATACCATGGGCGACCGAGGAAAAACAAATTGATACAGCTTGGGGTCTGGGAAGATGAGATGTAGTCATTGTTTGTGTGTGTCTGTAAGTTGTTGTTCGTATAGATACGTTTGTATATGGAGTGAAAATAAAGAACAGAACAAAAATTAAATATATATATTTTTAAATGTAATTAAAAACATTTAGAAAATATGGAGCCTGGTTTTGCTTCTGTGAACAAATATCATGGTATCAAAACGATGCTCATTGAAAACAAGGGTTTTAAAAGACTGAGATACAAACATACAGTTTTTTTGGTACATCATCCACAACTTATTTTGTTCTCAGTACATATTGAGGCATAGGCTACCGAGACTCTCCGGTGTAGTGTTGTTAATTAATGCACATTGTGATATTTATCGCCCCTCTTCTGGTCTATCTATTGATATATTAAGGTGGACCTTAAGTGATGGAGAGTACTTGAGCACTTTTTTTTTAAGAGTGTACTATCTAGATTTTCGGCTGCCCCCACAGGAGAACCCTTTGAATATCCCCTTTTTGGTTCCAGGAAGAAATGTTTTGGGTTCCATGTAGAAACTTAACATGGAACCCAAAATACGAGAGAACTCATAATAGTTCCGTTATGGGGACAGCCGAAGAACCCTTTTGGAACCCTTTTTTTCTAAGAGTGTAGGCCTATTCATGAGGATGCATGTATGGCTTGATAATCAAGGTTGGAGCTGAAGTTACCAGGAACAAAAATATAAACGCATCATGCTACAATTTCAAAGATTTAATGAGATACATACAGTTCATATAAGGAAATCCATCAATTGAAATAAATTCATTAGCCCCTAATCTATGGATTTTACATGACTGGGAATATAGATATGCATTTGTTGGTTACAGATACCTTAAAAAAAGAAACTAGGGGCGTGGATCAGACTGTTGATTGTGGCCTGATGAATGTTGTCCCACTCCTCTTCAATGGCTGTGCGAAGTTGCTGGATATTGGCGGGTTCATAACTGTCCTGTGAGGATCAGAATGTGTCAGATCAGAATGTGGAGGGGGGAGCTGCTGAATACCAGTAACCAGGCCTCTCTCTCTCCCAAAGAGGGGGGAGGTGGAGCTGCTGGATGGTCGACCGTTCACACCCTGTTGTAAATTAAAAGAGAGCGAGACTCTTCTTTCTCTTTCTCCTTTGTCCTCAAAAAGTGGATAATGGAACAGTAATTCTAACGTAAAGAATGGGGGAATGGTCAGTTGGGAGATGTACGAAACTAATGTCATATTGTTATCATTTTTTGATGTCATTAAAAGCTGCATGGACAAAATACTGTAACTTGGAAAGGATACCCCTTTATCTGTCAAGTTTTCATCCAATACGTTGTGCATATGATATTAAAAATAATGAAAGGGTTTTTGTTAAGATAGGAATGTGGTTTTAGGAGTCATAAGAGAAAATTGCCAGGTTGCTCTGTGTGTAAAGTGGTCTGAATACTGAATCCTGAATAATCAACACGAGGTGTAGGCTAGAAGCTCACATCCCAGACAATCACTGGTACAACTGTTTAGCTGCCCTAAGTCAGATATCGAGAAAAGCTAATTGAAGTGGGATCATCATACTACACTGCAAACCATGCCATCCGACTATAAGATTCAAATCACTGTATGCTCCTAATCTCATCACCGAGGGGAACCGTTGACACGGCTGGCTAACCATCACCATAGGAGCATCATCCAGAGTGGACAGACGTAAGAAGATGGAAAAGTGGGGATCCCCCTTTTGGACACCAGAGCCTTACAAGCGTGCCGCTTAAAGGCCAAACCAACATTCTTCTGAAGGAAGGCTAGTTCCGACAGAGAAACAGTGAACAGCATTAACACGCAAATACATTCATGATTTCTTATTCCAAATGGGCGGCGGTTTGTGTGAAAAGAAAATTATTGTGAGACCGGTCTTAAAATGCATTCATGATAAGTGTCCTTTTATAAGTCACCATATTTTGTCAGTCCACTAGGGACCTTTCATCTCATGTATTAAGGGTTTACAGTGCCTTGCAAAAGTATTAATTCTCATTGGCGTTTTTCCTATTTTGTTGCATTATAACCTGTCATTTAAATGTATTTTTATTTGGATTTCATGTAATGGACATACACAACATAGTCCAAATTTGTGAAGTGAAATGAAAAAAATTACTTCTTAAATTAAATTATACTGGTGCAACCAATTACCTTCAGAAGTCACATAATTAGTCCACCTGTGTGTAATCTATGTGTCACATCTCGTATATACATACACCTGTTCTGAAAGGCCCCATAGTCTGAACAAGTGGCACCATCAAGCAAGCGGCACCATGAAGACCAAGGAGCTCTCCAAAGCACAAGGTGCACCTGTGTAATGATCATGCTGTTTAATCAGCTTCTTTAATCACCTGTCAGGTGGATGGATTATCTTGGCAAAGGAGAAACGCTAACTAATAGGGATGCAAACAAATTTGTCCACAACATTTTAGAGTAATAAGCTTTTTGTGAGCATGGAACATTCCTGGTATCTTTTAATTCTGCTCATGAAACATGGGACCAACACTTTACATGTTGCATTTACATTTTTGTTCACAAAACATCATCATGGACTGATTGGACAAGATGCTTTCTTCCAAATAGAGAGATTTGATTTTGAAGAGATGGAAAAAAAAGCTTTGACGCAAATGACATGATTGCCAGATATTTAGGTTCAATACTATTCTACCTGCCTACTCCAAATAGCATAACAGACTGCTTTTGACACCACCATGTTGTTTTGGAGTCAAACATTGAATCACTGAATGGGAATTGTCAAGTGTTTAGAAGGCCAAAGGCCAAAGGCCTCATTCTCTTCAGTAGTGTGTCAATCAGAATCAGAATCACCTTTATTAGACATAATAAAGACAGAGGAGTTTACACAAAGTTTACATACAGTACCAGTCAAAAGTTTGGACACACCTCCTCATTCAAGGGTTTTCTTTATTTTTACAATTTTCTACATTTTAGAATGATACTGAAGACATCAAAACTATGAAATAACACATATGGAATCATGTAAACAAGGCAAAAAAAGAAACATCCCTTTTTCAGGACCCTGTCTTTCAAAGATAATTCATAAAAATCCAAATAACTTCACAGATCTTCATTGTAAAGGGTTTAAACACTGTTTCCCATGCTTGTTCAATGAACCAAAAACAATTAATGAACATGCACGTGTGAAACGGTCGTTAAGACACTAACAGCTTACAGACAGTAGGCAATTAAGGTCACAGTTATGAAAACTTAGGACACTAAAGAGGCCTTTCTACTGACTCTGAAAAACACCAGAAGAAAGATGCCCAAGGTCCATGCTCATCTGTGTGAGCGTGCCTTAGGCATGCTGCAAGGAGGCATGAGGAAGGCAGATGTGGCCAGGGATATAATTTGTGAGACGCCTGAGACAGTGCTACAGGGAGACAGAACGGACAGCTGATCGTCCTCGCAGACCACATGTAACAACACCTGCACAGGATCGGTACATCCGAACATCACACCTGCAGGACAGGTACAGGATGGCAACAACAACTGCCAGTTACACCAAGAACGCACAATCCCTCATTCAGTGCTCAGACTGTCCACAATAGGCTGGGAGAGTCTGGACTGAGGGCTTGTAGGCCTCTTGTTAGGCAGATCCTCACCAGACATCACCGACAACAACGTCGCCTATGGGCACAAACCCACCGTCGCTCAACCAAACAGGACTGGCAAAAGTGCTCTTCACTGACAAGTTACAGTTTTGTCTCACCAGGGGTGATGGTCGGATTCATGTTTATCGTCTAAGTAATGAGCGTTACACCGAGGCCTATACTCTGGAGCGGGATCGATTTGGAGGTGGAGGGTCCGCCATGGTGCGTCACAGCATCATCTGACTGAGCTTGTTGTCATTGCATTCAATCTCAACGATGTTTGTTACAGGGAAGATATCCTCCTCCCTAATGTGGTACCCTTCCTGCAGGCTCATCCTGACATGACCCTCCAGCATGACAATGCCACCAGCCATACTGCTCGTTCTGTGTGTGACTTCCTGCAAGACAGGAATGTCAGTGTACTGCCATGGCCAGCGAAGAGCCCGGTTCTCAATCCCATTGAGCACATCTGGGACCTGTTGGATCGGAGGGTGAGGACTAGGGCCATTCCCCCCAGAAATGTCCGGGAACACTTGGTGGAAGAGTGGGGTAACATCTCACAGCAATAACTGGCAAATCTGGTGCAGTCCACGAGGAGGAGATGCACTGCAGTACTTAATGCAGCTGGTGACCACACCAGATACTGACTGTTACTTTTGATTTTGACCTCCCCTTTGTTCAGGGACACATTATTCCATTTCTGTTAGTCACATGTCTGTGGAACTTGTTCAGTTTATGTCTCAGCTGTTGAATCTTGTTATGTTCATACAAGTATTTACACATGTTAAGTTTGCTGAAAATTAACGCAGTTGACAGTGTGAGGATATTTTTTGTTTGTTGCTGAGTTCAGTAACCAATAAAGTGTTAAACAAATCAATAGATATTTTATATTTGAGATTCTTCAAAGTCATCACCCTTTGCCTTGATAACAGCTTTGCACAATCTTGGCATTCTCTCAACCAGCTTCATGACGTAGTTACTTGGAATGCATTTCAATTAACAGGTGTGCCTTGTTAAAAGTTGATTTGTGGAATTTTATTCCTTCTTAATGCGTTTGAGCCAATCAGTTGTTTTGTGACTAGGTTGGGGTGGTATACAGATGATATCCCTATTCGGTAAAAGACCAAGTCCATATTATGGGAAGAACAGTTCAAATAAGCAAAGAGAAACGACAGTACATCATTGCTTTAAGACATGAAGGTCAGACAATACGGAACATTTCAAGAACTTTGAAAGATTCTTCAAGTGTAGTCACAAAAAACGTCAAGCGCTATGGTGAAACTGGCTCTCATGAGGACTGCCACAGGAAAGGAAGATCCGGAGTTACCTTTGCTGCATAGGATAAGTTCAGTAGAGTTACCACTCTCAGAAATTGCAACCCAAATAAATGCTTCACATAGTTCATGTAACAGACACATCTCAACATCAACTGTTCAGAGGAGACCGCGTGAATCACGCCTTCATTTATAAAAATGTTTCACCTTTATGTAACTAGACAAGTCAGTTAAAAGAACAAATTCTTATTTACAATGATGGCCTACCCCGGCCAAACCTTAACCCAGAAGATGCTGGGCCAATTGTGCACCGTCCTATGGGACTCCCAATCACGGACAGTTGTGCAACAGCCTGGAATCAAACCAGGATCTGTAGTGATGCCTCTAGCACTGAGATGCAGTGCCTTAGACTGCTGCACCACTCGGTCAATTTGCTGCAAATAAACTACTTCCAAAGGACACCAATAATAAGACGAGACTTACTTGGGCCAAGAAATGCAAACAATGGACATTTGACCTGTTCTTTGGTCTGATGAGTCCAAATTTGAGATTTTTGGTTCCAACCACTGTGTCTTTGTGAGACACAGAGTAGGTGAATAGATGATCTCCGCATGTGTGGTTCCCACCGTGAACCATGGAAGAGGAGGTGTGATGTGTGCGGGTGCTTTGCTGGTGACACTGTCAGTGATTTATTTAGAATTCAAGGAACACTTAACCAGCATGGCTACCACAGTATTCTGCAGTCCCATCCCATCTGGTTTGCGCTTAGTGGAACTATCATTTGTTTTTCAACAGGACAATGATACAACACACCCCCAGGCGGTGTAGGGGCTATTTGACCAAGATGGAAAGTGATATAGGGCCGCATCAGATGACCTGGCCTCCACAATCACCTGACCTCAACCCAATTGAGATGGTTTGGGATGAGTTCGACCGTAGTGCGAAGGAAAAGCAGCCAACGAGTTCTCAGCATATGTGGGAACTCCTTCAAGACTGTTGGAAATAATTCCAGGTGAAGCTGGTTGAGAGAATGCCAAGAGTGTGCAATAATGTCCTCAAGGGAAAGGGGTGGCTACTTTGAAGTTTCTAACATCTAAACTATATTTTAATATTTTTAACACTTTTTTGGTTACTACATGATTCCATGTATTATTTCATAGTTTTGATGTCTTCACTATTATTATACAATGTTGAAAATAGTCACAATTAAGAAAAACCTTTGAATGAGTAGATGTGTCCAAACTTTTGACTGGTACTGTACATTATATAAAGTGAATATAGTGCTAGCTATAAGATAATGAGCAGTGGATATTCAAATATACAGTGGTGTGAAGCTATGCTCTTCAGTATCCTTTCCATCAATGTTGTGTATGTGTATTTCAGGATCCTGTATTCATTACATTTTCTTATAATTTCCATAGTTGAATTTGTTTTTATCATTTGACCCAAGCAGTCTATTTAATTGTATATCAGTGTGCCTTTCATGTGTGTAGATTGTCATTGGTTATTGTGCTAAGTGCAAGCCCCTCCTACCAATTAGGCCTGATCATTTGCAGGTGGATAAAGGTGTGTAGGAGCATGTCATTGTTTGGTTAGATAAGGAGGATGCTCGGGCCTTTAATAGATTAGGTTTGCTCACATTCATCCTCTCCCACCTTCTTTGAAAAAGGTCAAAGTTAATCGAGGAGAGTCGGTGAGGAGAGAGTGTCCTAGCCCATGGAGGGAAACGCGCTCACTTGAAATAGCCTTTCCTTCTCCACTCAGAATTAATTTCCAGGTCGCAGTTGTAAATGAGAACTTGTTCTCAACTGGCCTGTCTGTTTAAATAAAGGTGGAACAAAAATTAAATACGTAAATGACGTCTACAGGGGTTCACAAAATCTCAAAATAAAATGTGCAAAGAGTGCAAAGAGATCAAAACAAATTAACTTACTTGTGCAAGACATTTTATAGATAAAACAACAAGTAGCATATTGTTTTCAAACTTGTGCATGTTTTCAAAATGTTGCAGATTTCAAAACTCTTCTTCCGTTTGCCTACTAACAAATTTACACACTCCTCGACCACTTATTGGTTCCCAGGTCAAGGAGGAGAGAGGATGATGGAGGATGGTCCTTTGCCCAAGCGAGAAAAACCCATAGGAGTACGTCTTGGCCAAAAAAAGCTATAGCTTCTTTACATTTCATTTTAATCCTTGTTTTTAGCCTCCTTAATTATCCTGTTTTAAGTCAGTTGTATGTATTATTATTTATTCCAAATAAAACTGCATTTTTTGTAAATCCTGTTCCAGTCTACCCTTTCACATTTTTTATGTGACAAGCAACGGCCGGCTTCATCACAAGTGGATATAGAGTTGATATACACTGGATGTACAAATTTACAGAATCAGTATGAATATATCTAAATGCAGATGGATGAACAGAGTGCATATTTTGTGTACAGTTCAGAATGCTTGATGCGGTGAGCAGCGTAGAGTGCATAGTCCTTTATTCCCAATGGGCCAAATGGCCGGTTGGTGAGGGTCACAGCACGGGGAAAGATTGACCTAAACCGCCTTGCCAGAGGATTGTTTTTGGAAAAGGGGGTGACCGGGGTCGGCGATGAGCTTTCCTGCACGCTTTCTTGCCTTGGAAGTATTTCACTGTTAGTCCACACCGGTTGTTAACAAAATATGTGATGAATAAAATGTTATTTGGAGTCGTGCATTTGTAGTTGATTTGTAGTTGTGACCTTGGAGTGCAGGTGGCAGCCGATGACCAGGCGGGGTTTTCTGAAGTCAACCACCATCTCCACAGTTTTGTCTGTGTTGAGTTCCAGATTATTGTGACTGCACCAGGCCACCGTGCAGTCAAGTGTCGCTAAGTTGATATTGTTGACATACCGGTATGACAGAAGAACATAAGTGTGCTATTCAGACACTAGTGACAGCTACCTATACAATTCTCAGGGGATGGAACCTGACTGCTGCTGCTTGTTGCCATGGGCTACTGGCGCACATGTAGTTGCCATGGGAATGTTCTACCCTCATACCTCTAGATGGCTTTGTCCTCCAACTCTTTGGGGGAGAATGGACCTTTGGAATGGAATTTTAGAAGAGGAAGAAAGAAACATTCAACATTTGTCTGATACATTTTTGTATTGGTTGAAGGTGAAATGTATAATGTATTTGTTTATTCGTTACTTTTGAAATATGTGTTATGTAAATAGCAGTAAACATTGACATTATCATAAATTGTCATTACCTATTTGTGGTGGGTGTGTGTAACGCTTATCAAACAAATGTTCATATTGAATAATATAACAATAGTTTCAATGTTTAAATTTCTACATTTTCTTATCCACTTGTGAAGTGGGATATGTGAGCGGACCAAGTAATTGGGTGTCACTCTAAAGCGGGAAGGTGGAATAAACGAGTCAGGAGTAGGTTTTCTTGATTGAACACAGTTCTCTATTGAGGGCATTTGGTCAACACAAACACTCCAACATAATCAATGAAAATCTTCAAAGGAAAAAAATATACATCTTCTTCTCCAGATGAAACAGGAACACAATAGGATTATCTTTAAACTACAACAAAAAGTCACGGGATTGTCACCGTCTTAGTGGTTCTTCATGGATAGCTCCTCTCTCTCGGTGGCCATCTTCCAGA
Organism: Oncorhynchus kisutch; assembly: GCF_002021735.2. Taxonomy (NCBI): domain Eukaryota; kingdom Metazoa; phylum Chordata; class Actinopteri; order Salmoniformes; family Salmonidae; genus Oncorhynchus; species Oncorhynchus kisutch. The sequence continues at coordinate 19,874,616 of NC_034182.2, read as the reverse complement.
GATAGTTTCCCCTTTCTCTGCTGGTTCCATTCTCTCTCTTATAGGGGAAGGAGAGTATGTCATTAGTACCGTCAGCTGTGCTTAATTGCCTCTGGTTACCTTGTCTCCCATGCCTTGTTGGGCTACTATCCATGAGCCCAGCCTGCCCTCTGGTGGTCCTTCCACAGATACTAGAAACTTTTGTTAAAAATGTTCAAATTAAAAAATGTCTACCTTGTGAATTTGAGATTTTGCATATTGCTTTTCCAATTTTCAAATGTACCTTGTCGTTTGAAAAATGAAAGTAGAAATATTGGTGCGGTTTGGAAAACTGGGTGATTTCTAAATACGTGGTTCCAGTGGACACTACTATTACAATGTGAAGGGTGAGAACCTGTTCATCCAAAATGGGAAATGAATGGGGTGCTTTGGAGGAGAAATATCTCTCACACACACACACACGTTTCACCCTGGCAACTTACTTTCCCAACAGAAGAACTCTGCCTTTACGTCCCAAATGGCAGAGCCATGTAAGAGATAGGGTGCCATTTGGGATACACACTCTGTTTGCACCACCCATCCTGAACCCGTCTTCTTACTGCTAACCCAGAATCTGGCCAATCATTTCTCATACATGCATTTCCTGGATATATTCTCTCTCTCTCTCTCTACTACGGTACACACCTCTAGGTCAATGTCACACACACACACACACATGCCATTTAGCAGATGCTTTCATCCAAATCAACTTACAGTCATGCGTGCATACATTTTATGCACGGGTGATTCGCACGGGTGATCCCAGGAATTGCGCACACACTAGGCTTGGGTGGTATACCGTGTACCGGGGTATTTGGAAAACTTTTTTCAATACATTTGAACATTTGTAGCTATTTTTTAAGTTAATACCTGTAGTCAAATTGTGCAATACGTTAGGAGATGAAGCAGATTGTGTTCTTCATTTCACCAGTCACATTATGTTACATTATGAAGCTGACCATAGTTCCCCAAAACAGTTGAGTCAGTCGCGTTTGTTTGTAAACAGCAGAATGGGAGATGGCGAAATCTTCTGACTTTTGGCCAGAAGTCACATAGCTCTGGATGAGTTGTCTGCACCTCGGCCATTTTTTCCCTTGCTTCTTACTAGCTATTTTTTTTTGTCTTCTCCGTTCTTCTCCGCTCTGCTCCGAGTACACATGCTGCTCTTCCTTCAGGAAAGTATGCATCCCAACTTTGTTCATTTGCACAATTCCTCTCGTTCACTTTCGCTTGTAAAAATGTTCATACTCACCGTAAATTACATTTGGTAGCTACTAGCTATGCTTGTATAACTTTATCAGCTGGATTTGCCTGTCTTTGCAATTAGTTTCTGTTCGTTTTCGCCCCGTAGCATTTTTCTATAGCTATGTGATTTCGCTATTAGTTTGTGCAAATTTTCTTAGCATTCTGGATTCTGGTAATAGAGGCCCAATGGGCTTTTCTTGCATTTCTAGTGCCCCCTTGTGTGCAATGCTGGGAATACCAGACAGTATGACAATATGAAAATATGGATACTGCCCAAGCCTAACACACACACATTTTATAATATTGATCTGCAGAACGGTCCATACTTGCCGGGTTTGTGTGTAACGAAGTGTTCACCATCCAAAGGACATCCAGCCAACTTGACACATCTTTGGGAAGCATTGGAGTCAACATGGGGTAGCATCCCTGTGGAACACTTCCGACACCTTGTAGAGTGCATGCCCCAACGAATTGAGGCTGTTCTGAGGAAAAAAGTAGGGAGGTGCAACTCAATATTAGGAAGGTGTGTCGAATGCTAGGTATACTCAAGTGTAAGGTGTGGTAAGGTGTATGAAGGTGAATAGGGTGTCGAAGGTGGTTGGATATAGTGTGACAGGAATCCCCAAAATGGCATAGGCAGTGCCCCATAAACCCTGGCAGTATTACCTTCTGTGTGTGGTTGGGATGATGGTTGGCCTAGAAACTGTGAGTGTCTGAATGGGTATTTGGTCTCATGTATGTCTTCTGACTGGGTAAGTCTGAGGGTCGCTGTTAGACGGTCTTCCTGTGTAGGTCGGGTATATTCTCCACGGTTGCTCTCTGGGCATTGCTCGCTCAACAGGTGAGTATTCTTCCTCTGATTCTCTCTCCTCAGGTTGGTCCTCTGGTTTCGCTTGTTTTGTTTCTCTTACAGGTGCTTTGATTCGGGTAGTTATGATTTCTTGGGATGCTCTTCTACGGATTGGATTAAACTGCAGTCTACTGGTAGGTTGGGAGTCTTCTGTTCTTTCTTCTCTCCTTGCAGGTATCCTCAGCCAGTAGTGTGCGCTTTCATTTTCAGAGTCTGTTGTAAGACTTTTCTGTGTTGTCTCCCTTTCTCATCTGACTCTCATGTTTCTGTTTCTCATCCTTTTCTCTCTGGGTGGTGTCTTCGTTGACTGCGACCGAGCAGGCTGTGCAGGTAAGTCGACAGGTAGGTCATTAGCAAGTTGGAGCAGTTTTCGATGTAGAGTGTGGATCTTCATGGCACCAGACTCTGGACTTACTTTGTACACAGGGTTGTCACACACTTGCTCTTTGACAACGTAAACGGTTCTCTCCCAGTAGGACCTTAGTTTTCCAGGACCACCTCTTTTGTTCAGGTGCTGGACAAGGATTTGATCACCGGAGGACGACACTTTTAATCTGTCTGTACCTTCTCCCTCTTGCACTTGACTGCTATTCTGTATGTTTCAGTCTTTCTCTCAGCATTTGAGACAGCAGGTCAGCAAACAGCAGGTCTACTGGCAGGCGCGGATGGCGACCGTAGAACAGATACATGGGTGAGTATCCTGTGGACTTGAGTATCATCCTTCCTTCTCCTCAAGCGTTCTCAGCATCTGGAGCAAAGTTCTGTTGAATCTCTCCGCTGGGTTGCCCTGGGGATGGTACAGTGATGCTCGAGTGACCCACTGACGTGAGTCAGTTGCTGAAGTGTTTTGAAAAACGTGTGTCTCAAATGCTCTACCCTGGTTGTGGTGGAGCTTCAAAAAGGGTATCCGAACCTTGGTATGAAGTCATTGAAGATTCTTTAAGGCGCTGTTCTTCCGGACTTATTTTTTTGTTGTCGGATAAGCTTGAACCAACCTTGTGAAGTAGTCTACAACCACCAGGATGTATTCAAAACCACCTCTGCTGGATTCCAGGTGTATGTCGTCCATAGAGGCCAGTGCCAGAAGGGGAACTTGATGTGATACTGCCCATAGTTGCTCTTACATGTGTGACTTCTGGTTGACATAGGGACACCTCCGTAACATGCTCCTCTATATCCCTCCTCATGAATTGCCTTAGAACCTTACCTTTGCCAGGATGAGGACTCTCTCTGTTCCTACAGTACTTCAAGACCGTCTGCTTGTAACTGACAGGTAGGACAAGCTGCCTTCTTTGATTGCTCTTCCGGTACAGGATTCCATTGTCGATGTACAGCTTTCCTCACTCATGCATTAGTTTCCTGGTTTGGCCACTCACTCGTCTTGCATCGCTGGGCAGGGTTCTGTTTGTCTCTTTCAACCTCATGAGCTCTCCGATGGCTGGATGGACTCTGAGCCCTTTGTAGCTTGTTGTGGTTGGTGGTTGACTGTTAATGGTTCCTTTAATTACAATCAGGCTCGACTACTGTAATGCTCTCGTCTGGTCTACCCAAGAAAGCCATTGGTCAACTACAAAACATACAGAATGCTGCAACATGGGTACTGACCAAGACCAGACGTAGAGCACACATTACACCAGTTTTAAAGGTCTTTGCACTGGCTGCCTGTGAGTTTTAGAATTCATTTTAGGATTCTTCGATTGCTTTTAAATCAATCCACAATTGTGCACCCCAATACATGTCAGACATGCTTTTATTAAGTTATGTACCCAGTAGATCCCGCAGGTCCTCTGGCACTGGCATTTTAACTATCCTAAAGCCTAGGACCATGAGTCATGGAGAGGCAGCCTTTAGTTATTATGCCCCCAGCCTCTGGAATAGTCTGCCAGAGAACCAGAGGGAGGCCGAAGCTGTGGACATATTTAACAGAGATCTTAAGACTTTTTAGCTTTGCTTTTCCTCAGGGTGCTTTTTAGTTGTTCAGTTTATGTTTAAGTTTGTTGTGTAGTAAATATTTCAGCTTTGTTTAATTCGTTTTGTATTGTTTTGTACCTGTAAAGCACATTGCGTTGCATTCCATGTCTGAAATGTGCTGTATAAAAGCTTGATTTTATTTGACAAGGGTTCGCTGGGGTGGTGTTGAGGGCTGCCATCCAAGCCACATCTTTCCTTTTTGCTGCTTGGCTCCCTTCCCATGTTGCACGGACCACTTCACCTGGCAGCCTTTGTGCATTCTGCCATATCCAGGGGATGACAAAAGAGGGTGTCTGTGTCGTCATGGACTTTGTCTGGTCTGTATCTGATGTTGAAGTGGAAGTCAGGGAGTTCTCCAACCCATCTGTGGCCCACTGCATTCAGCTTGGCTGTGCTCATGACGTACAGTATGTCAGCAGGTTGTTGTCCGTGTAGATGGTGAAATGTGGGGCGTAGAAGAGGTAGTCTCTGAACTTCACACACTGCCCACTTCAATGCAATGAACTTTAGTTTGTTGGAGTGAGGGTTCTTGAACCATACCCAACGACTTGGAGACCCCCACTGGTAACGACTTGGAGACCCCAGTTGGAAAAGGACAGCGCCGAGACCTTGTTCTTTATCTTTTTCTCCCCAATTGGTAGTTACAGTCTTGTCTCATCACTGCAACTCCCGTATGGACTCGGGAGAGGAGAAGGCCAAGAGCCGTGCGTCCTCCGACACATAACCCAACCAAGCCGCAATGCTTCTTGACACAATGCCCACTTAACCTGGAAGCCAGTCGCACCAATGTGTCGGAGGAAACACCGTACACCTGGCGACTGTGTCAGCGTGCACTGAGTCAGTGCGTCGCCAGTGCGCGATGGGACAAGGACATCCCTACCGCCAAACCCTCCCCTAACCTGAACGATGCTGTGCCAATTGTGCCCCTCCCCATGGGTCTCCCGGTTGCAGCCGGCTGCAACAGAGCCTGGACTCGAACCAAGAATCTCTAGGGGCACAGCTAGCACTGCAATGCAGTGCCTTTAGACCACAGTGCCACTCGGGAGGCCTCAATAACTTGTTCTGAGACGTTGGTGTAGAGTGTGATGGGTTGGTCAAAGTTTTAAGATAGAATCCACCTGTACTATAGGGTGTTGATGAGCCTCTCAAGGACAGTGTGGTGTTCCTCTATCCATCTCACTGGAGTTCTGGATGGAAAATGGGCACCTTTCCTCCTCCTTGTATGGATTGCGAGCTGACACTTCTGCTGTGTGACACTTCAGTTGGAGTAGTTCATAGAGTAGTTTTACTCCTCTGGAGAAGTCCTGGATGTATTTTCGATAGTAGTTTAGGAATCCCAGCCGTTTGCAAAAACCTCTTATGGTCCCCCATGGCATTGTAGCGCAAACAGAACTCCACGCATTCAATCCACAGGATCTTCAAAGGACTTGGTGTTGCAGAGAACTTCATCCATGTCAGGGATACAGCACCCCTCACGCAGTGAGTCCAGCATCTCATCCATGCTCCTCTGAAATGTTGCAGAAGTGTTCGTCACCTCAAAGAGGATCCTCACCCACTGATAGTCCCCACGTTGTGATGAAGGCGGTGAGATGGTAGGAGCCTTCTGCCATGAAGCTTTGGTTGTAGGCCTTCCCTACAACCAAAGGATGGATAACCAGCTGTTGCCTCCAAGGATATTGGTTATATCTTGAATCTGAGGCAGAGGTTGCCAGTCCGGTATGGTCTTTCGATTGAGTAGCCTGTAGTTGATGCACAGTTGTAGGGTCCCATCTTTCTTGTGGATACACACAACAGGTGCAGAGTACAGTTATTTGGATACATACATACAGTAACAGCCATTGTTGGTGGAAGAAGGTGAGGACCAATGCGCAGCGTCGTAAGTGTCCATATTTTTAATAAAGAAATTGAACACTGAACAAAAACAACACCGTGAACGAACGAAACAGTTCTGTCTGGTGCAGAATGCAAACACTCAACAGAAAATAATCACCCACAATTCAAGGGTGAAAACAAGCTACCTAAGTATGGTTCTCAATTAGGGACAACAATTGACAGCTGCCTCTGATTGAGAACCATAACAGGCCAAACACAGAAATCCCAAATCATAGAAAAAAGAACATGGACTGCCCACCCCAACTCACCATACTAAAACAAAGACCAAACAAAGGAACTAAGGTCAGAACGTCATACATACATACATACATACCATACATACACACACATTTATATATAGATATATAACCTCTTTGTAAAGTGGCTTAGGAACAGAGGTACACCCTCTCTGAACATGGATGTCATCCTTCAGGTTGATGGCCATCTGTGGACTGGGAATACACCCAATGTCTTCATCTCCACGTGCGAAGGTTGCAGACTCTTCGTACACCATGTTCTTCATCAGCTCTTGCTGTTCTTTCTCCGGGTGGCTCCAGCTGATCTTTCTCCAGAGGTTTTGAGGGTCGATGTTCTCATCTAGGGGAATGACTTCAACACTGGGTAAGTATTTTGCTCTCCGGATGTTGTTGAGGATGCTCACTTGGGTGCCAGTGTCAAGTTAAACACTCACAGGATAGCTATTCATGTTATATTTGAGAAGGCATTTGTCCCAGACAAGCTGGCCCACTCTCCTTTGGGTGGAAGGGACAGGGACTGGTAGAGTGCCTTGCAAAAGTATTCATCCCCCTTGGCGTGTTTTCCTATTTTGTTGCATTGCCTGTAATGTAAATGGATTTGGATTTTGATTTCATATAATGGACATACACAACATAGTCCAAATTGGTGAAGTGAATTTAAAAAAAAAAAACTTTGTAAAAGTGGTGCGTGCATATGTATTCACCCCTTCTGCTATGAAGCCCCTAAATAAGATCTGGTGCAACCAATTACCTTCGGATGTTACATAATTGGTTAAATAAAGTCCACCTGTATGCAATCTAAGTGTCACATGATCTCAGTATGTATACACACACATTCTGAAAGGCCACAGAGTCTGCAACACCACTAAGCAAGGGGCACCACCAAGCAAGCGGCATCATGAAGACCAAGGAGCTCTCCAAACAGGTCAGGGACAAAGTTGTGGAGAAGTACAGATCAGGGTTGGGTTATAAAACAAAAGATATCAGAAACTTTGAACATCCTGCGGAGCACCATCAAATCCATTATTTAAAAATAGAAAGAATATGGCACCACAACAAACCTGGCAAGAGAGGGCCACCCACCAAACTCCGACCAGGCAAGGAGGGCATTAATCAGAGAGGCAACAAAGGGACCAAAGATAACCCTGAAGGAACTGCAAAGCGCCACAGTGGAGATTGGAGTATCTGTCCATAGGACCACTTTAAACTGTACACTCCACAGAGCTGGGCTTTACGGAAGAGTGGCCAGAGAAAATACATTGCTTAAAGAAAAGAATAAGCAAACACGTTTTGTGTTCACCAAAAGGCATGTTGGAGACTCCCCAAACATATGGAAGAAGGTACTCTGGTCAGATGGCCAAAAAGCTCAATTTTAGTCTCATCAAGGAAAACACTATGTCTGGAGCAAACCTAACACCTCATCTTCCCCGAGAACATCATCCCCACAGTGAAGCATGGTGGTGGCAGCATGTTTTTCATTGGCAGAGACTGGGAAACTGGTCAAGGAATGATGGATGGCGCTAAATACAGGGAAATTCTTGAGGGAAATCTGTTTCAGTCTTCCAGAGATTTGAGACAGGGACGGAGGTTCACCTTCCAGCAGGACAATGACCCTGAGCATACTGCTAAAGCAACACTCGAGTGGATTAAAGGGAAACATTTAAATGTCTTGGAATGGCCTAGTCAAAGCCCAGACCTCAATCCAATTGAGAATCTGTGGTATAACTTAAAGATAGCTGTACAGCAGCGGAACCCATCTAACTTGAAGGAGCTGGAGCAATTTTGTCTTGAATAATGAGCAAAAATCCCAGTGGCTAGATGTGCCAAGCTTATACATGTACCCCAAGAGAACTACAGCTGTAATTGCTGCAAAAGGTGGCTCTACAGAGTATTGACTTTTGGGGGTGTGAATAGTTATGCATGCTCATATTCTGTTTTGTGTCTTATTTCTTTTTTGTTTCACAATAAAAATATTTAGCATCTTCAATGTGGTAGGCATATTGTGTAAATCAAATTATATAACCCCCCCGCCCCAAAAATCTACAGTTCCAGGTTGTAAGGCAACAAAATAGGAAAAAATGCCAAGGGGGGTGAATACTTTTGCAAGCCACTGTAAGTGTTGAGGAGCTCCGCTATTGGAGCGAACTTGAACTGGTTTTGGTGATATGAGCACTAACAGCATAGGACTGTCTATTGGGGCCGGTAACTGGTTGTCCCTCTGCAATGACCGGTGCCCGTTTCCTTGAAACTTGGGCTTCTTCAGGCAACTCACAGCTCGGTGCCCATCTTCTCCACAGGCAAAACAATGGCTACACATAGTGACACACTGTTCTTCACACTTCAGACAGTGGGACTGCATCCCTCTTCTCTTGAACTGTGGCAGTCTCTGGAGCTGTGGATGAAACTGTTGCTGTCGCAAACTGTGGCTGGGACTGTTGTTGTTTCAGGGAGTCAATAACGTTGGTTAAGGCCAACCTGAGCACTGAGCTCACATTAACTCCTTCCTCTCCTGTTCTCCAGCTGAACGTTGTCTCTCACTCTCATCACTTGTAATCACATGCCTCAGGAGGGATTTGTCGGAAACAGTATTGTCTAAGAGGAGGGATCTCAACTCAACAGATGTCACTGTGCTTGGTGCCGAGGCCCTGGGAGACTGTATGGAGAAACATGCCCTGGACAGTGTGTGCATCCTACCTCATGTCACCTTAGCCTGTTTTGATAAAAACCACCTTCTGCTTTAGTCCAGTCATTCTGTAGAGGAACTGCTGGGGTATATCATGGCCGTGCCACTTGGTACACATCAGCTGCTGGAAAAGTTCAGTGCTGCTCTTCTCTTCTAGGTGAGACAGGAGGAAACTTTTTAGCTCTGCGACAGTCATATCGTCTTTGATCAGAATGTCTTTGAAGTGGACATGTTTATGAGGCGGAACACACCTCTGATGATCGGACCTTCACTGTGGTTCTCTTTTACTCCCTTTTCAATCTGTTTGCATAGGTTATTGTAGCTGATGTCAGTGTGCTGTCACCTACCTGACATCAATGTATCTTGAACTCCTGACACTGCAGCAGTGGGAGGTCTCTGATGGAGACCATGGTATCAGCTCTGATGTGGGGTGTATGTTCAGCACTAAGGTTACTAGACATGTTGCTGTGTGCCCTTACAGAAAGTGGTGTGTGTGTTAAGTTCAACTGTACTTTGGAGTTTTCTACCCAACATCCTTTTATTATTTCACCTTTATTTAACCAGGTAGGCTAGTTGAGAACAAGTTCTCATTTACAACTGCGACCTGGCCAAGATAAAGCAAAGCAGTCCGGCACAAACAGAGTTACACATGGAATCAACAAACATACAGTCAATAACACAATAGGAACAAAGTATATATAAAGTGTGTGCAAATGAGGTAAGATAAAAATACAGTTTTATATCTTTATGTTTGAAGCCTGAAATGTGGCAAAAGGTCGCAAAGTTCAAGGGGGCCGAATACTTTCGTAAGGCACTGTAAATATAGGTCTGTAGTAGTTTGGGTCTAGAGGGTCTCCCCCTTTGAAAAGGGGGATGACCGCGGAAGATTTCCAATCTTTGGGGATCTCAGACGATATAAAAGAGGTTGAACAGGCTAGCAATAGTGGTTGCAATATTGTCAGCTGATAATTTTAGATAGAGGGTCTAGATGGTCTAGCCCTGCTGATTTGTAGGGGTCCAGATTTTGCAGCTCTTTCTTAACATCAGCTATTTGGATTTGGGTTAAGGAGAAATGGGGGAGGCTCGGGCAAGTCGCTGTGGGGGGGTGCAGAGCTGTTTCCCAAGGTAGGGGTGGCCAGGTGTAAAGCATGGCAAGCCGTAGAAAAATTGTTGAAATTCTCAATTATCGTGGATTTATCGGTGGTGACAGTGTTTCCTAGCCTCAGTGCAGTGGGCAGCTGGGAGGAGCTGCTCTTATTCTCCATGGACTTTCCAGTGTCCCAGAACGTTTTGGGAGGATCCAAATTTCTGTTTGAAAAAGCTAGCCTTTGCTTTCCTAACTGCCTGTGTATATTGGTTCCTAACTTCCCCGAAAAGTTGCATATTGTGGGGGCTATTCTATGCTAATGCAGTACGCCACAGGATGTTTTTGTGCTGGTCAAGGGCAAGTCAGGTCTGGAGTGAACCACAGGCTAGATCTGTTCCTGGTTCTGAATTGTTTGAATGGGGCATGCTTATTTAAGATCGTGAAGAAAGTTTGAGATACTGTCACGTTGTATAATGATAGGAGACAGGCGCAGGAACACGAAAATATGTTTTTTTATTTCTCTTCCCAAAAGAGCGCATGTCATGAACATGACGGGGTCGAACCCCAAGACAAACACGTGTATATAACAAGGCTGCAACCCAAAACAAAGAGTGAGGTGTTAACCTCTAAGAAATACATGGGACGAGACCCTTAATAACACGGTAACATGCAAGCCGATACAACAGAGCACAGGTACTCAGACCAACGGACATGGGAACAATAATCAACAAGGACAATGAGGAACAGACGGCACATATATATGCATACTAATCAGGGGGAATGGGAACCGTGTGTGCATAATGAGACAAGACAGTCCAGAGTTGGTGGTAATGATCCAGTTCAGTGACGCCTAGAAGGCAGTGACGTAGACATCCTGAGCTGGTGAACAGAATGAGCAGCAGTACCGGGGAATCCGTGACAGATTTTTGACCTTTGATGTGTCAGCAGTGTCAGGTACATGATGATGGCAATGATGGCTGTGCAAGCACCTCAACAATAACCTCTGTAAAAAATATAAATATATTTAACCTTTTTTATAGCTAAATCCATCCATAAACCAGTCCAGCCATCTCAATACTGAGCCAGCTAGCCACTAAACTGGGACATATGGTAATATTATGAAACTGGACTCCATGGTGGATGCAATCAACTGATTCATCAGAACAAAAAGCATCGTTAAAAATGTAACATGTCCGGCCTAGCTTAACAGGCAAGTGTTAGCGCCATTAGCTTAGCATGTTTAGTTTCTCTAAACCTACAACTTTGTAATATATCACACTTTGTTGGGAAGATATCAGGGCCTTTACAATATACATGAAGTAGAAAAGAAACTACAATATAATCTTAGAGCTATAAATCAATAAGTTCAAAACAGAATATTAGCAGGGGCCATTTTTTCTAATGGCTAGCCTAGCTTAGCCGCAAACACATTCATCTCTATAGTGAGATGGCTAACAGTTTTCAATTTACATACTTAAACATTATAAATGTACATACTTAAATTGTATCACTCAGATAACCATTTAAACTAACATTTCCTATAGATAATATGATTGTGTACACTACATACCTGTTAATCAGAAGAAATAAGATGGAGACAGGAGGAATCGGTTAAAGTTGTCACAGGCGTATTCCACTCGTTAAAGAGGCTCCATGGTCAATCTGAGATCTGCATTGGCCGTGCAGCATTTAGGGCATTAATACTTCTTGTGCGTCGCCAAGCAGCACAGAGCTGTTCTGAAGCAAGTTGTCAAGGAAGTGAGGGTGTGTTTATACAGGACCTCCTGCACTCACCTACCGTCATGTCAATGCGGAGCTATACCAAGCCCTCCTCGTTGTTACAAAATTTGAGAAGTGCATGGCGATGCGGTACAGAGCTCAATTTGCCTCTGCCTCCAGAGGATCCACATTTGCATCAGACCATCCATATGGCGCCTCCAACCACATTTTCAGATCATGCATAAATTGGTTCTTAGAGGGGAGACAAAGCAAACTGCTGCACTCCGCCCTCTGTTGGCGGCAACAGACAAACAATTCCCAATGGAAATCTTTGGAGGACTCGCCCAAAATAAGAGTGGATTACAACAATATCCAAAACATGTTCAACATAAAATGGGGGGGGGGGGGGTGGCCTAACCAAGCTGCTAACCAAGCTGCTTACCTATTGCAGATTCAGTCTTCTCAGCCTGGTGCAGGTCTACAATTTTGTTTCTGGTGTCCTTTGACAGCTCTTTGATCTTGGCCATAGTGACGTTTGGAGTGTGACTGAAGTTGTAGACAGGTGTCTTTTACACCCGAACCCAGGTGTGTCACATTTCTCTGACGACCCTCCCGGCTCCGCCCACCGACATCCTATTAAAGAAAACAAGAGCAAAGAGAAGGAATTTGGCAAACAGAAGTGGGAGGGTGGTCACATGTTCATACAAATATTTACACATTAAGTTTGCTGAAAATAAATGCAGTTGACAGTGACATTTCTTTTTTTGCTTAGTTTATAAAGGGCAGCATCCTCTAAGGTGCACGATTGAGTCACCGGGTGGTAGCCAGCTAGTGATGGCTATTTAACAGCCTGATGGCCTTGAGATAAACACCGTTATTCAGTCTCTAGGTCCCAGCTTTAATGCATCTGTACTGACCTCGCCTTCTGGATGATAGCGGGGTGAACAGGCAGTGGCTCTGGTGGTTGATGATCTTTTCGGCCTTCCTGTGACTGTGCTGTAGGTGTCATGGAGGGCAGGTAGTTTGTCCCCGGTGATGCGTTGTGCATACACCCCTTCGCGTTTGAGGGCCGAGCAGTTCCCGAACCAGGCTGTGATACAGCCCGACAGGATGCTCTCAATTGTGCATCAGTAAAAGTTTGTCAGGGTTTTGGGTAACTGAATGCTTTTACAGATGGCACGTTTCAGGAAGGCTGATAAAAATGCAAATGTTTCTCACGATTTTAAAGCATCGGATGTGCCACATTTAGAGCTCGAGTCACTCAAGGACACAGTCTGAGAAATAATTTAGACCTTAAATTTGTAAAGATGACTATGCAAAAATGATATTTACAGCGCATATATTACCTCGAATGAAAGTCAGATTTTTATTTGGTAAAAACACAATTAAAAAAAGTTCAATAAAACGAGGTAATTTCTGTATTTGTCTCAGACATTCCACAACTATCGCCACATTTCCACCTTAAATTTCAGACACATTTGGTGAGTTCGTTTTGCATGGCCCGGTGCCCCGGTTATCTGGAGATCCCTTTCAAGGACCAATGGAATTAGGCTTCTAGAACGTGTAAAGGCCTCTCAGCAGCTGGGGCACCGGACCAAGCAAAATGAATTCGCCCAGTCTAAAAGTCCCATCCAATCAACTATTTCTCAGATCAGCTGATTCCTAAACTGCCATTTTGTCTGCCGGACATAGGCAGGGAGAGAGAGAAGCCAAGCAACAGCATCTATACACATCAAATAACTGGAATAACGAAAAAGCAGACGATGTGAATTGGCTGTCAAGTCCCATCGGTAAACGTTATTGAGATTTGGGGTTTGAAAGGAAATTGGATCGAATTTTATGGATATATCAGACTAATTACGTAAAACAAATGAGTGTTTCACTCCTGGCACGGAACTCGAAGGACGCGAGTTGAGAAAGAACCCCGAACCCGTCAGATAGCTAGCTTTTAGCAGTAGTGTTAGTAGGAAGGCTAGCCAGCGGTCTTCTGTTTTGTCTCTCTTGGTTTCGTCCTCGTCAAGTCTGAAGCTCAAGACAAATTGGCAAGTTTGGCAGTTTAATGTTGGTTCCCCTTCCTCGTTATGTGTCGCTCGAAACCAAGGGACTGCTCTGTTCAATGTAGCCCAAACACACAAAACGTTAGTGGAAGTTGAAGTCAAGAACTCGGAAGAAGGATTTGGTGTTAACTAACGTTAGATAGCTAGCTCGCTATTAACAGTTATCTAGCTAACTTAGCTGAACTTTGATTTGAATTCCGGGCACATAGGCAGTGGACTGTGCTTTGTCTCGCTAATTGAACGTTGGCATCTAGGCTGCTCGTAAGCTAGTTATGTTTATTTGTAGCCATCGAGCAAACATTAATGTTTACAAATTGCACAGTGGGACTCTTTCCTGGATCGAATGCTCCAACGGAAATATAAGTTAACACAAGCTAGCCCATATTTGTTAGCTAGTTGTTTTATTATACAGAATATATACCTTGCTAATTATATAGTTATTTAATTGCTCACTGATTTGCCATTTCAAGAGGACCGGGGCAGATAAAGCTAGTTTGAAATTATTATTGTGCGCTGGATTTGAACTACCTTAGCTAGCTAACACACACATTGCAACAAATACATTTTTCAACGACAATGGACTAGACGTCATAACACTTTTTTGTTGTTGTCAAGGAACCGATTGACGTGGCCTGAAACCGTCACACACTTGCCGTCACTGGTGTTACGTGCGTCAGCTAATATCCAATCATTGGACCGTGTGTGTGTTGATCATCTAGCTAATTATTGTGGGGTTTGTAGCGAAACATTGAAACACAATGTCAGGACAGTCTATAACGGATCGGATCGCCGCGGCACAGCACAGCATGACCGGGTCGGCTATTAGCAAAGCCGTGTGCAAGGCCTCGACGCACGAAGTCAGCGGTCCCAAGAAGAAACACCTTGATTGTGAGTATCGTGTGGGTGGGTGGTGTGTGTTGTCTGTGTTTCTGTGTGTGATCTTTGATCAGAAGCAGACATGCCAATAATGTAGCTAGCTCGCTACATTGTTGCATTCCATCATAGTGTAGCTGCTTCCCTAGCTATAATTCACTGTAGCAAGCAGACAGGCAGACACTATCTTAACTGACATTTGGCAATGCATTTCTGCGGATGATTATGGTGCATCCCCTACTGTCCATGTCTGGACAGTACACACTGGTCATTAATTTTGTTAGCGTGGTGGTGGCTTGTACTGGTCTCCCATGTTGTCTTTGCCATTCCTTCCTGGTCATAACATTTTAAAATGTTTGTCTTATCTAGGGCGACTTACAGGAGCAGTTGGGGTTAATGCCTTACTCAAGTGCACATGGACAGATTTTTCACCTAGTCTGTTCGGGGATTTGAACCAACAACCTTTTGGTTACCGGCCCAAAACTTGAACTGCTAGGCTACCTGCCGTATGATGGAATATGTTCCTTGTTTCATCTGCCTTTCTTACTGCAAATCCAATTTCCTTCAGGAACAATAAAGTTGAATTTGAACATGAGGTCTAGTCGTGCTCCAGGCTATTGGGTCATTATTTGTGCTGTAATGTCACCACTGTCTATGTGAAGACACTAAAGGTCATTGAGGAAGCAGGATCAATGAAAGTGAAGTTCAAGTATAAAAAGATAGTTAATGAGTCAAGCCTCTGGATAGTTGTTACAGGACGAAGATACTTCTTCTTTGCAGCTGAATGCAAAGGATTGCTTTATAGTGTTGTAACTGGTGTCCCCACAATACTCTGCTATAGCAATACCAGATCTCGCTCTGTTAAAATGCTTAGAAAAACTTTAGACTGCTATTGAATGCTTAGTACAATCTCTGGTGTTGTATAATAACTGGTGTCTCCACTTTGCTGTCAAAATTGTTTAGCAAGCTGTAGCTAGGCTATATTACATTGGATCATAACTGTAGTATCGTAACTGGTGTCCCCACACTTATCAGTTGCAGGCAGAAGCCATATTATCAGCCTAACCTGAAATACACGCCATTGTTAATAATAAATTGTGTTTTGAATCCATTTCCTAGAGAGAGGTTTGGCACAATTACCATAACTGTTTAACTGACAGTTGTGAATGTAGACAGTCACGGAAATAAAATAACCCTCATCCCAAAACGTTTTTGTTGGTGTGTGTGGTAAACACAGCTGGCTGAAGACAGGATGGCCGGGCATTTGTGTTGTGTTGTTGAGTCCATTTCTGCGGTAATATGGAATGTTCTGGCCATTTATTATTTATTTTTTTAACCTCAAAATTGTTATCCAGATCATGTTACGAACTAAGGATGCACATTCCGGTCAGTTTTCCTGCCGACTAACCAACCCTCATATTAACTGTTCAACAAACGGTTAAATTTTTTTCAAACAATAACATGGGATGACTACAGAGAATACCAGACGGAGGCGCTTTCCATTCAGCACCACAGAGCGCCGTCGACTATACCGTTTTCGTATGAGCTTTGGCTCTGCATTTGAGGTGCTGTCCATTCACAGCTGATGAATCCAGGCGCAGCATTGTATTCGCTGATATCGGCATTTGAAGTCGGCCTTGTTGCGACTTCATAACTTATATTTAGAGCAGGGATCATCAACTAGATTCAGCTGTGGGCATTATTTTTTCTTTTTTTTCTTAAGTCGATAGTCAGGGGGGCCGGAACATAATTAGAAATACTTTGTAGACTTCAAATTGACCTGCAAGAAGCCATGACAGAATTTTTGACTAAAACATAATCATTTCAAACCTTGCTTAAATTTGTATATAATCACATCGATTGGTTAGCTGACAATGTCACAAAAACGATGTGCTTGCTTCCTTGGGGCAGAAGTCAGTGTGTTGTGATTCTGGATGGCCAGATTACAAGCAAGAAGGACAAGAAAATGTGATGTACGGAATAGAGGTCGACCGATTTATATTTCTCAACGCCGATACCGATTATTGGAGGACCAAAAAAGCCGATACCAATTAATCGGCCGATTTAATAAAATAAAAATAAAAGAGTTTTAATTAAATGTATTTTGTTATTTTTTGTTGTTGTAATAATGACAATTACAACAATACTGAATGAACACTAATTTTAACTTAATATAATACATCAATAAAATCTATTTAGCCTCAAGTAAATAATGAAACATGTTAAATTTGGTTTAAATAATGCAAAAACAAAGTGTTGAAGAAAGTGAAAGTGCAATATGTGCTATGTAAGAAAGCTAACATTTCAGTTCCTTGCTCAGAACATGAGATCATGAGATCATATGAAAGCTGGTGGTTCCTTTTAACATGAGTCTTCAATATTCCCAGGTAGAAGTTTTAGGTTGTAGTTATAATAGGAATTATAGGACTATTTCCCTCTACCATTTGTATTTCATTGACCTTTGACAATTAGATGTTCTTATAGGCACTTTAGTATTGCCAGTGTAACAGTATAGCTTCCGTCCCTCTCCTCGCTCCTCCCTGGGCTCGAACCAGCAACACAACGACAACAGCCACCCTCGAAGCAGCGTTACCCATGCAGAGTAAGGGGAACAACTACTAGAAGGCTCAGAGCGAGTGACGTTTGAAACGCTATTAGCGCACACTAACTAGCTAGCCATTTCACTTCGGTTACACCAGCCTCATCTCGGGAGTTGATAGGCTTGATGTCATAAACAGCGCAATGCTTTGACGCACATTGAAGTGCTGCTGGGAAAACGCACGAAAGTGCTGTTTGAATGAATGTTTTCGCGCCTGCTTCTGCCTACCACCGCTCAGTCAGATACTTAGGTACTTGAATGCTCAGTCAAATTATATGCAACACAGGACACGCTAGATAATATCTAGTAATATAACCATTAAAAAACAAACATTTTTTAACCTTTTATTTTACTAGGCTAGTCAGTTAAGAACAAATTCTTATTTTCAATGACGGCCTAAGAACAGTGGGTTAACTGCCTGTTCAGGGGCAGAACGACAGATTTGTACCTTGTCAGCTCGGGGATTCAAACTTGCAACCTTTCGGTTACTAGTCCAACGCTCTAACCACTAGGCTACCCTGCCGCCCATGTCTAGTTAACTAGTGATTATGATTGATTGTTTTTTATAAGATAAGTTTAATGCTAGCTAGCAACTTACCGTGGCTTACTGCATTTGCGTAACAGGCAGTCTCCATGTGGAGTGCAACGAGAGAGAGGCAGGTCGTTAATGCGTTGGACTAGTTACCTGTAAGGTTGCAAGATTGGATCCCCCGAGCTGACAATGTGAAAATCTGTCGTTCTGCCCCTGAACGAGGCAGTTAACCCACCGTTCCTCGGCTGTCATTGAAAATAACAATGTGTTCTTAACTGACTTGCCTAGTTAATTAAAACCTCTTGTAACTACCCATCCCGGATCCGGGAGAATTGTCATCAACTGACACTAAGTAGCATAACGCAACGGACAAAAAAATCATACAAGAAAATATTCCTATTCATGAAATCAAAAGTGAAATGTATTCAAACACAGCTTAGCCTAATCACCCTGTCATCTCAGATTTTGCAAATTTGTTTTACAGCCAAAGCAAGACAAGCATTTGTGTAAGTTTATCGATAGCCTAGCATAGCATTATGCCTAGCTTGCAGCAGGCAATCTGGTCACAAATCAGAAAAGCAATCAAATGAAATCGTTTACCTTTGATGAGCTTCAGATGTTTTCACTCACGAGACTCCCAGTTAGATATCAAATGTTCCTTTTTTCCAGAAAAATTATTTTTGTAGCCACGTTTGGCTGAGAAAACGACCGGAAATTGCGGTCACGACAACGGCGAAAAATATTCCAAATTAGTTCCATAATATCGACAGAAACATGGCAAACGTTGTTTATAATCAATCCTCAAGGTGTTTTTTCAAGTATCTATTCAATAATATATAAACCGGGACAGAGCTTTTTTCAGTAAGACCGGGTGGAAAAATGGCTACCTCTGTCTTTTGCGCGAGAAATACACAAAGAGCCATCAGGTGGACACTGACGCAATGTTGTCGCTCAGGCTCATTTTTCAAAATAAAAGCCTGAAACTGTCTTGTGATACTAGATACATCAAGGAACCCATAGAAAAAGGAATCTCGTTGATATCCCACTCACTGCTCAATAGGGAAGCATAGGAAGGGACTCTTATTTAGAAACCGCTGTGTTCCTGATTGGATTTTTCTAATTCTTTTGCCTGCAATATCAGTTCTGTTATACTCACAGACTATCTTTACAGTTTTGGAAACTTGAGTGTTTTCTATCCCAAGCGGTCAATTATATGCATATTCTATTTTCTGGTCCTGAAAAATAGCCTGTTTACTTTGGGAACGCAGTTGTCAAGGAAGTGAGTTTTTGTCGATACAGGACCTCCCAGCCCCACCGTCTGTCAACCAAGCATGTAAATGCGGAGCTATACGGAGCCCTCCGCTTTGTTATAACATTTGGGAAGCACACAGCGGTGTACGGAGCTCGATTTAACCTCCGGTGACTCTGCAATTGCGTTAAAACCTCCGTATGGATCCTCCGGAAAGCATCCCCCGGAGCAAGCATAAATGGGCTTTTAGGCGATTTCATGAGCATGTTGTCTAGACTGATGGCAGACACCACGAATAAACTGTTGAGTAGGGTCTAAGCTACAACATGCAAAAGTTTTTTAAAAGTGTTTTTAGATATAAAGGTTAAAGAAATTTTATGAAATGTTTTTCCAGAAAGCTTCTAAACGATATACATTTATATTTTTCAGTGATAACTACATGGATGTCTCATGGTGTGGTGGGGTATGCAAAATGGATCAACTTTGAGCACCTATCTATTTAATGATTTGGCATTAGTCCAAAAAGTCACTGTGTACTTCTACAATGGGCAAATACTTTATATATAGTGTGTGGCCACCCCTTCAAATAAGTGGATTCATCCATACCCGTTGCTGACGGGTATATAAAATCAAGCACACAGCCATGCAATCTCCATAAATAAACATTGGCAGTGGAATGGCCTTACTGAAGCTCTCCGTGACTTTCAACGTGGCACCGTCATAGGTTGCCACCTTTCTAACAAGTCATTGGGTCAAATTTCTGCCCTGCTAGAGCTGCCCGTCAACTTTAAATGCTTTTATTGTGGAGTGGAAACATCTAGGCGCAACAACGGCTCAGCTGTGAAGTTGTAGGCCACACTAGCTCACTGAACAGGACTGCAGGTTGCTGAAGCGCCTAAAAATGGTCTGTTCTTGGTTGCAACACTTACTACTGAGTTCCAAACGGCATCTGGAAGCAATGTGGAAACACGTTCCCTGAAAAATGTCGCCGACAGATAGGGCAGCCGTGCTTCTAGCTCCTAGGCAACATTGCTGTATTTTTGATTGAACTGATTCAAGGCTAATTCAAAACACCGCCTGCGGAGAAGAGGTATTCGAAGTGGACTTCTATTCTGACTCAGGAGGCGCGCACACTTCCAACCGCTTCCAAGTAAATATGAGTATATTACTCGCTAATGTTCAGTCATCAGGGAATGTAACGTACTCTGTCTCACGGAAACATGGCGCTCTCGGGATATACTGTCTGACTCTGTACAGCCATTTGGGCTCTCAGTTCATCACGCAGACAGGACTAAATATCTCTCTGGGAAGAAGGGCCGGGGTCTATGTTTCATGATTAACGGTGTGGTGTGATTATGATAACTTACAGGAACTCAAGTCCTTTTGGTCACCCGACTTAGAATACTTCACCTTCACATGCTGACCGCATTACCTCCCTTGAGAATTATCTTCTGTCATCATCACTTCCGTATCTATTGCCCCTCAAGCCAATACCACGACGGCCCTCAAAGAACTTCACTGGACTTTATGTAAAGTGGAAACCACATATCCTGAGGCTGCATTTATTTTTGCTGGGGATTTTTAATTTTTGTTGTTGTTGAGGAAAACGCTACGGAAGTTCTACCAACACATTGACTGTAGTACTCGTGCTGGTAAAACACTCGACCACTGCTATTCTCTCTTCCGGAATGCCTACGACAAGGCCCTCCCCCTTCGGCAAATCAGACTACAATTCCATTTTGCTCCCCCCTTCCTATAGGCAGAAACTCAAATAGGAAGTAACCGGTCTAAAGTCTATTCAACGCTGGTCTGACCAATCGAAATCCGTCTTCAAGATTGTTTTGATCACGTGGACTGAGATATGTTCCGGGTAGCCTCTATGAATAACATTGCCGAATATACTGATACGGTGACTGAGTTTATCAGGACGTGTATAGGAGATGTTGTTCCCAGTGAGACTAACACCTACCCTAAACACAAACCGTGGATAGATGGCAGTATTCCCGCAAAACTGAAACCGTGAATCACTGCATTTAACCATGACGAGGTGACTGGGAATATTATTCCCGCCGCAAGGCAATAAAACGGGCATAACGTCAGTATCGAGACAGTGGAGTCGCTATTCAATGGTCATATATTTTTGATTTGCACATCAGCTAGCCATTCATGTAGGTAGACTTGGATGACATGACATGAACCAGAGATGCCACACCCATCTAGCTTTGACTCGCCTCCCCCTTATCTGGCTTCCAAACGCAAGAGCGCCATGGAAGCTGTAATCTAATTTTTTATAAATTAGTTCCTGGTTTGATAAAAGGCTGTTTTTATCACTTATTTGCTCTAATTTGTCAATGGGGATAAGTTGGGACACTAACATCTTACTGTGGACTCGTGGATACAAGATGTGGAACATTCCTTTAACAACCTACCTTTTTGCTCCTTGCTAAAACAAGCAAGGTGAACGAGTCTTCCGTTGCCTATTCAACACCCCCCTCCCTGCAGCGGCAACACACATTAGAAATAGAATGAATAGCACGTGCATGGGACCTCTAACCCTGGCACTTTGATTGGTAAACTTACGGGTACCATCTCAATGGCTGCCTGTTGTAATGCAGTAATTTTCATGGTAACTTGAATGAGCCTTCTACATTATGTTAAAGGTCCAATGCAGCTGTTTTCATCTCAATAACAAATAATTTCCGGTTAACAATTTAAGGGTGAGTTTGTAAATTCACTCTGGCCATCTACTCCGATTTCAGGGCACTCTAGTCTGAGTGAGCACAGAATAGCTGATGAATTTACAAATGCTTGGTAAACGTTGGCAAAAAGATAATTGTTGCCAGCATCACAGTTAGTCACCGATGCTCTGGATAACATGAAAACAGCCTAACCAGCTCTACTAGGGTGTGTAAAATGGTCAGTGAGGTGTTCTCTCATTTGTTTGGAACTAACTAGCCAACATTAGCCAGTTAGCTTGGGCGCTTGACTGCCGTTGTGAGGTCAGAATGATCCGATCAACACTACTCCTCGACCAGAGTGTCCAGTGTGCGCTCTGAATGCTCCGAATTTACGAACTGACAATCTGCAACAATCTGAATTGACAAAGACCCAGAGGACAGTCTAAGGGCACTCTGGCGCTCCAGATTGAATTGACGAACACACCCTAAATACCTTACTATGATTTGTTTTCAATTAAAATGGTCAAATATAAACATATAGCTTCTTAGCCAAGGGCAATTTGTCAAGCAATAATTTTTGGTTATTACAGTGACCGTGGTCATTTGGCTGGCCAATAAGTCACCCCAAAATGTCCTTCACTGTCATAGCCCTGCCAAGAGAGGATGCTGTGTAGGCCTAGATTGTTTATTTTCATGGTTATAACTTGAACTGGTATGATTTGTTAGTGTCTCGTGACAGATGTATGTAGGTTTATTCGGATTAAAGAGGGTTCTAACAGGGACACCTTGGCGCCCTATCTATTTATATATGTACATAAACTTTTCAATTTACAATAGCAACGGACTTTCATGTGCCTAGAGTTTGGGTATTTGGCAACAGAGTTTCTTGCACTGCGGTTTAAAATGTATCGTACATATCCCAGTAACGTTAGCCATTGGCTAAGCCTGCGTAAAACAATCCGATTGAACTATGCAAGCAACTTTTCTTTTGAACTATATTACATTCTTGAATAATGCAGCAATTCACAAGCATGTGCATTTTCTCTTCCGTACACTAAAGGCCATTTACTACTAGCTCACCTTAGCCTATCAAATTAATTATTTAGCTACCCCTCATACGAATATTAAAGTTGTCGGTCTACCTTACAACATTGGAACAAACCAAGCTTCAATTTGATCAATATCATGCAAATCGTTACATGTGGTAAAAGCTAATTGGGACAGAAAACGTGGGTAATTCACTGCGAGTTGACATCAGCCAGCCATAGTGCACAGCTGACTGTTATATTTTTTTCATAAAGATACGATGATAATTTCAGAATGTAATGGGCTGTGAACATTTAAAGCAAGTCTGAAATATAAGGAAAATGTCTACATTTGAGCTGTTTCAAAAACATTGCTCTGCTAGTTTTACTGTAGTAGTGTTGGGCTCAATGAGACACTTCTGTTTACACTGCCCTGCTCGGAGGGGGGGGGGGGGACTCGAGGAAGGCTTTCCCGTGACCTCCGTGACGAGTTTACATTACAGTAATGTCTCTGGAGAATCGATAACTCTCGAATCTCCTCAATGTAAAAAGATCCTGAGTGCAGGCCTTGGTCATAGACTGCCCTATAGCAAAACATGACCAGATACCTGTGCATTCACTTTGAAAAGAAGTGTAAATACCTCTCGAATTGAATTCCTCTATTTGTATGTTTTCAGGGAGCGAGATGCCTTGACATTATCAACCTGTTTGTTTTCAGACCGGTGTCTGCTACTGCCGCTGCATAAACAGCCCGGCTTGCATGAGGCCTTTTTTGTGATATTTGTTGGCAAAATGCTTGGCTTGTTTGTTGCTCCAATTCTGATATTTAGCATGGCAGTATGCAATGATTTTGTCCAATTGATTGTGAAAATGCACTGACGAGGGAAGAAGTTTGTTGACATGTGGCTTGATTGAACCATATTATGCGGTAAATGTGCGATGATTGGTTGAAATTGAGAGCCCTCTTTTTGTACTGTGGCAATAATATTGTAATGATTTGACTGTTTTATGCGGAAATAGTGCAGTGATTAGTCAAATTTGCAAGACCTCGCATAGCCTAATTTTATGTCTCATTGCATGTGACTTATGACTACCTGATATGCTGCCAGAATAGCCCTTCTCAACCATGACAAATTACACCCTATTCCTTATATGCGCCTTGGTCTAAAGTAGAGGACTATAAAGGTAATAGGAGGCCGTTCTGGATGCAGTTCCAGGCTAGCCTGAGTCCACTACTAATGCAGCTTGACCATAGAAACGGGCTGCGTAGAAGTGTGTGTGTCTCTCTCCAATGAGGTCTTTTGTGTCTTTAGCACCTTATCAGAAATGATAACAGGCAGTTTACCCACTGTTCCTAGGCCGTCATTGAAAATAAGAATTTGTTCTTAACTGACTTGCCTAGTTAAATAAAGGTACACCTTGAGTGTCCCTTTCTCCATTGATAATGTGTGTGTTGCTATTGCGACACTTGGTCAAAGGACAGAAGTGTAACATTGGTTAATGTGGCTGACGCTTTAAAACGCATTTCACTTTTTATGTTTTTAATTTTTTTACATTTGTTTTATGGATTTGAGATGTGAACTATTGTGATTATTTTTTTAAATTATTTTTATTTTTTTGCAGTGGTGACTCAATGTCTGCAGAATCACTGTCCTAACCTTAACCTGTATGTGAGCCAGAACAAGGTTCATTGTGGAGCCAGCTAGGTTTTTAGCAAGCAGCCAAGTGCCGGGCCCTAAAGACAGTGGAAAACGCTTTCAAACAGGTCGGAAAAGGATACGGCTCTTTAGTAGTCCAAGTGTGTATAACGTGTGTATGTGTTTCTTTGTAGTGGACTCCTGACTAACTGTCTAGGAGCTGTGTGGAACATTTCAGTGCTCCTGTCCTCTACACGTGTTCACGTTAGGGTATTTTTAGCCTGGCTCCCAGGGTCCTTTGGCCGTGTCTGTGTCTGTCGGCTTGTTGTGTTCCTTTTAGACTACATTCCTCCCCCTCCCCTGGCTCTCTCTCACTGTCCTCTCAGTCGTAGAGAGTGGAAGGAGTAAGGCTGGGCGATTTTTATGTTATTTTATATATATATTTTTTATATCAAATTCATTTGATAAAAAAAAAAATCTAAATGCCTCGTCTCTTTCGATTCTCTGTGCTGTGTGCACCTTCCCATTTACACCAGAGATCTGTATATTATGTCCTCGCCTTAACCTCTTCGATATAGGGGGCGCTATTTAAATTTTTGGATGAAAAACGTTGCCGTTTTAAAATAGATATTTTGTCACGAAAAGATGCTCGACTATGCATATAATTGACAGCTTTGGAAAGAAAACACTGACGTTTCCAAAACTGCAAAGATATTGTCTGTGAGTGCCACAGAACTGATGTTACAGGCGAAACCCAGATAAAAATCCAATTAGGAAGTGCCCTGAAACCGCCTCATGCCAATGACTCCTTATATGGCTGTGAATGAGCTATGAATGAGCTTACGTTTTCCACATTTTCCCCAAGGTGTCTACAGCATTGTGACGTCTTTTTACGCATTTATGTTGAAGAATGGCTGTAAGGGACCATATATGGCATGTGGTCACATGGTGTCTCCCGCAGAAAACCTTGCGTAAAATACTGAGGTAGCCAATTTTCCAATCGCTTCTTATGAGAAACCAACTGCCTCGACGGATATATTATCGAAATCATATGTTAACACCTTGAGGATGGATCCTAAACAACGTTTGCCATGTTTCTGTCGATATTATGGAGCAGATTTTGAAAAAAGTTTGGCGTTATAGTTTAAGTATTTTTCGGTCGATTTCTCAGCCAAGCAGGATGAACAAACGGGAGCTATTTCGCCTACAAAAATAATATTTTTTTTCGAAAAAAGGAACATTTGCAATCTAACTGGGAGTCTCCTGAGTGAAAACATCCAAAGTTCTTCAAAGGTAAATGATTTAATTTGGTTGCTTTTCTTATTTTCGTGAAAATGTTGCCTGCTGCCAGCAGAGCCTAGCATAGCATTTTGCCATGATAAACTTACACAAATGCATGTCTAGCGTTGGCTGTAACGCATATTTTGAAAAACTGAGGTGACAGTGTTGTTAACAAAAGGCTAAGCTTGTGTTTGAATATATTTATTTCATTTCATTTGCGATTTTCATGAATAGGAAAAGTTGCGTTATGGTAATGGATTTGAGGCTATGATTACCCCCCCCCCCCCGGATACAGGATTGCTAGTCGCAAGAAGTTAACAATGGGAGTCGTTTACCCAAAGGCGGAAAGGCAGGCGACAAGCTTAGATCCAAAATAAGCCCATAGAAATGCATTGGCTTTATTTTGGACAGATGTTACCGAGAGTGCTTTGCCTCTTCCTCTATGGTTTACACACACACCAAGACCTTTTCCACAGATAGAATAATGAGACTGATATTTCACCTGATGCATAAATGTGAAGCATCCGTTTGGCGTTAATCAAGTATGG
Organism: Oncorhynchus kisutch; assembly: GCF_002021735.2. Lineage (NCBI taxonomy): Eukaryota > Metazoa > Chordata > Actinopteri > Salmoniformes > Salmonidae > Oncorhynchus > Oncorhynchus kisutch. Next base: position 19,848,435 of record NC_034182.2, on the reverse strand, counting down.
TAGTGAGAGGAAACCCAGTGGCCGGCAGTGGGAGAAGATGGAGCGAGATGGATTTTTGGCCGACATTCTGCACATTTTCTTATCAATTAAACATTTGAACTCCATAAAGTTTTCTGTTTCCAAAACTAGAATCTGTAACAGAGTGCACTGAGTTTGGTGGAATTTCCATAATTATTTATAGAGATTACTTTGTTTAGGACGAGTGCACAAGGTAGTGGGCGTTTTCCTAATGAATAACTTTATGCACAAATTGTCCTCGTCCTCTTCTTGGCGGTTGCTAGCTAGCTTGTCCCAAGGAGGTCTATTGGGTTAGATTAAAAAAATCTTTCCCTTCCCCCTGATTCTCACCAACAAAGTTGAGAGGTCAACTTTCCTCTTTGCATTTGAAGTTTGGTCAAACTGAATTGGTCATATGGACAAACACACACACACACACACACACTGAGACATTATTTTACTGTAATAGAGAAGTTAACTTTTTTAACGATACCCATTTTATGTCTCAACTAACTCAAATTGCTTGTAGAGCAGACACTACTAAAACAAGAGTATCCAAATGAATGCTCCGTTTGTTGCGTGCAGCATTTGGGTGCCACGTACTGCTAGAAGCATTTTAGCCAAAGACCGTTATAATAGCTGTTTGATAAATGTGCAATAAGCCTAAAACATTATTATATAATGAATTGGCAACACATTTTCATTATGAGAAATAAGGTAGGCCACTTTATTTCAACATCTGAACAAAGTGGGCAGACTAACTTGCTTTTCAAACAGTTGAAGACAGAAGATATGGGTAGGTAACATGGGGGCCCCTCAGGGGTGCGTGCTCAGTACTCTCCTGTACTCCCTGTTCACTCATGTCTGCACGGCCAGGCACGAATCCAACACCATTAAGTTTGTAGATGAGACAACAGTGGTAGGCCTGATCACCGACAACGATGAGACAGCCTATAGGGAGGTCGTCAGAGACCTGACTGTGTGGCGCAAGGACAACAACCTCTCCCTCAACGTGATCAAGACAAAGGAGATTGTGCTCTACAGGAAAAGGAGGACCGAGCACGCTCCTATTCTATTCGATGGGACTGTAGTGGAGCAAGTTGAGAGCTTCAAGTTTCTTGGTGTCCACATCACCAACAAACTATCATGGTCCAAGCACACCAACATAGTCGTGAAGAGGGCACGGCAAAACAATTCCCTTCTCAGGAGACTGAAAAGATTTGGCCTGGGTCCTCAGATCCTCAAAAGGTTCTACAGCTGCACCATTGAGAGTATCCTGACGGGTTGCATCACTGCCTGGTATGACAACAGTTCGGTCTCCGAACGCAAGGCACTACAGAGTGTAGTGCGTATGGCCCAGTACATCACTGGGGCCAAGCTTCCTGCCATCCAGGACCTCTATACCAGGCGGTGTCAGAAGGCCCTAAAAATTGTCAAACTCCAGCCACCCTAGTCATTTGACTTCTCTCTGCTACCACATGGCAACCAGTACTGGAGCACCAAGTCTAGGTCCAAGAGGCTTCTTAATTTAACAGCTTCTACCCCCAAGCCATAAGACTCCTGAACGTCTAATCAAATGGCTACCCAGACTATTTCTATTGCCCCTTGCCTCTTTTATACTGCTTCTACTCTCTTATCTATGCATAGGCAATTTAATAGCTCTACCTACATGGACATATTACCTCTATCTGGTGCCCCCGTACATTGACTCTGTACCGTTACCCCTTGTATATAGCCTCGATATTGTTATTTTACTGCTGCTCTTTAATTATTTAATTAATTTTGGGGGGTATTTTTCTTACAAGCCCCTATTCAACAATGCAGTTAAGGAAGCATTTCACTAAGGTCTACACCTGTTGTATTTGGCGTGTGTGAAATATATTTGATTTGAGAAGGGTGTGTTCATAACAATTTAAATTAATCAACCTTGTTAGCTAAAAAATAGATTCAAGTTTGCTAAACTTAAAATATAGAGCTTAGCTGGCTAATCACCAGCACGTGGGCTTGAGATATTGTTGATGAGACCTGTAACTTCTTGTGGTTCATTGGCACGCTAGCGTCCCATCTCAACAACTTCCGGGGGAAATTGCAGAATGCGAAATTCAAATTACAGAAATAGTAATATTCAACATTGAGGAAAATACAAGTGTCATACATCCGTTAACTTCACTAGGGTAGGGGGCAGCATTCGGAATTTTGGATGAGAAGTTTGCCCAAATTAAATTGCCTGCTACTTAGGCCCAGAAGCTAGGATATGCATATAATTAGTAGATTTGGTTAGAAAACACTCAAGTTTCTAAAACTGTTAAAATAAAGTCTGTGAGTATAACAGAACTGATGTCAGGTGAAAACCTGAGGGAAAATCCAACCAGGAAAAACTATTATTTTGAAAGGCTGTATTTCCATTGAAATCCTATCCACCATACAAAGACTTAGGACCCAGTTCACAATATTTATTGCTTCCTCTACACGTGGCCAGTCTTTAAGCATTGTTTCAGGCTTTTACTCTGAAAAATAAGGGAGATGCAGCACTTTCAATGAGAGGCCAGTGGAAATTTCCAGCCTTGAGTCCTGCGCGTGATCGGGAGCACGCATTTCTTGTTTCTCCTTTTCTAGTGACGGAGCTTTTGTTCCGGTTGAAATATTATTGATTATTTATGACAAACAACCTGAGGATTGATTTTTAAACATCGTTTGACGTGTTTCTACTAACTTTTATTGTACTTTTTTGACTTTTCGTAATGATGTTGAGAGCGTGCATTGTGCCTTTGGATTTCTGAACTAAACGCACCAACAAAACTGAGGTTTTTGGACATAGAGAGACATTATCGAACAAAACAAATATTGATCGTTTAACATGGAGACCTGGGAGTGCCACCAGATGAAGATCATCAAAGGTAAGTGATTCATTTTAATGCTATTTCTGACTTTTTTGAGCCCTCTCCTTGGCTGGAAAATGGCTGTATGGTTTTTGTGGCTAGGCACAGACCTAACATAATCTCGTTGTGTGCTTTCGCCGTAAAGCCTTTTTGAAATCTGCCACAGCGGTTGCATTAAGGAGAAGTTTATCTTTAAATGTATGTTAAACACTTGTATCTTAGATCAATGTTTATGATGAGTATTTCTGTAATTTGATGTGGCTCTCTGCACTTTCAGGGGATGTTTGTTTGCAACCATGCTTTTCTGAACACAACGCGCCAATGTAAACTGAGATTTTTGGATATGAACTTTATCGAACAAAACACACATGTATTGTGTATCATGAAGTCCTATGAGTGCCACCAGATGAAGATCATCAAAGGTTAGTGATTAATTTAATCGCTATGTCTGATTTTTGTGAGCCCTCTCCTTGGCTGGAAAATGGCTGTATGGTTTTCTGAGACTAGGCGCTGATTCACCAGAACGCATAACAAACACTACTGCCAAAACGGGAGCCACTTAGAAAAACTACAAGTTCTAGCTCATTTATCCAAAAACAAGCCTGAAACTCTTTCTAAAGACTGACATCTAGTGGAGGCCCTAGGAAATGCAATCTGGGAGGTAATTCCCTTCATATTAAAAATGACAGCCATAGGAATCTATGGTGGGCTGAATTTCTTTTTCTTTCTGGATGGTTGTCCTCTGGTTTTCGCCTGCCATATCAGTGCTGTTATACTCGCAGACATTATTTTAACAGTTTTAGAAACTTTAGTTTTCTATCCAAGTCGTCTACCAATTATATGCATATCCTTCTGGGCCTGAGTAACAGGTAGTTTACTTTGGGCATGCTTGTCATCCAGATGTCAAAATACTGCCCCCTAATCCAAAGAGGTTAAACCTATGGGTTTAACCTTCTGAATTAATTATTTAAATTGAAGATGGAAGCAGCCTCTTAATGAATTCCGAGATCAATCTGTTACCCAACTATTATTATTATTAATCCTGCATTATAATTCTATAAAAACCCTTAGATATTCTGTTTTATTTACAGTAGTGATGGACAGCTTGAGGCATTTTGGGACTTTAAATGTAAACTATTACATTTTTGTGAGGCATGTCACTTCTCCCATATCTTTTGTGTAGCCCACTAAATGCTCTTTTTTTCTAACCACATCTGGATGGATCCATAGCGAATTACTATGGGAATATCACTTAGGCCTAACCCTTAGGCCTAAAGAACATCGGCTACAGTACAGTAAGAAATGCATTTTTGTTTTTCTTGGAATAGAAAACCCATAATATTCATCAAATTAAGTTGCGTTTCTAAAAATCAACCCCATATAGTCTGTTCTATTCCAGGCTCCCATTGACTCTTAGGCCTACAGTGCCCTGTCATTTCTAACTTGGCTTCTCAAAGATGCCCTTTGGTGGGCAAACTAGCACAAACTACCATTAATGGCAACAATGGCTGACACTTAAATAACATGCCATAGAATTGAGGCAGTCCACAAGCTGTGCTGCAGTACAACACAACTTTTAATGGAAGAACCACTGTAGATCAGAACTCTTACTCCCCTGGACTGAAGTGGTATCTCTTGGTTTGGCATAAAGTCTTCAGAAATTGTAACCTGCTGCAGAGATTCAGGAGAAATGTAGCTTTATTCACATCATAGGTGTAATTAGATTTGAATACATGATTCAGTTGGATTGTTAGGAAGGCATACAGAACAGCAGTGGCTCCAGTTCAGAATGGATTTGGCTTCTTTCTCAGCAGCTCCATGCTCTGGTTTCTTTTTCGTACACACACACACACACACACACACACACACACACACACACACAACCCTCCCCTCCCTTGATGTATCAGAACTGAAAATAGATTAGCTCCATTAAGCAATTGATCTTTTCACCAGCGCCTGTGGTAGCAGAATTATTGTTTTGGTATTATGTGATGTTCCATGTTTCATCCTTCTACAAAGACAGACATTCCATTGTGTTGTGGAGGAATCTTTATTCTCTTCCACGCAGATGTGGTTTTTAACTCGATCATGCCTGGGTCGTCATGAGAACGGAAACGCTGGGTAATCTAAAACGGGGAAAGACAAGTCACGGAGGAGACAGAAAAGGAGATTAAAAGGGAGAGGATTATCTTTATAGACTCAAGCTATTTCTAAACCATCTGTCTTTCCCTCTTATCTCTCTTGTAGAGGAATTTGTGTATGCAAGCAGGGAAGTCCTCTTTTCGGTGTGTGTTTGAGGCAGGCAGTCAGAGAGGCAGCAGGAGATTAAGATATACAAGGTGCTCATTTAAAAAATAAAAAATAAATCTTCCCACTAGCTAGTTTAGATGACAAGATGTAGTCTGCCTTCCATCTGGTACCCTCCTTTCTCCCACCTGCCCCGCTGTCTGTCTTTACTTCCTCAGCTGTCGGACCCAGTGTACACTCTGGAAAAATGTGTAGCAGTGGGGGGTGGGAAGGAGGGTACCAGGTGGAATGCTATTGTATGCTATTAGCAATAAGCATTATCACCTGTAGCCCAACTGATGCACAGTAGTGGCTCTAAATAAATAGGCTTTAGCATGGGTTTGCCTATATGTTTTTACCTTTTTGTGCTAATCATTAGCCAGATCTCAAATGTGATCTTTTAAAATTCATCAATCTGTCTAACTATTAATGTCTGAAAACTTATATAATCAGTGAATATAATTGTAGGCCTACCTGTTAGGGTGGCTGCTACACACCCCCTGCCTGTACTTCTCACAGAAACCACTATGCGCCATAGCAAAATGACTGCAGCGGAAACACTGGTCTGACCACAGTTCAGGCTAGCCACCAGGTCCTAAAATGAACACCCAGGTAGATTTTGGCTTTGGCAGGTAGGAATGTCTAATTCACCAGCCACATTGACGGGTGGTCACACTCTGGGTATTTCATAAAAATAGTCAAGTATGGGCACTAGTGCAAATTGTGATTTATAGCCAAATAAATGCTGCAGTAGCTGTTTTAAAAAGTATTTCTGACATTTTGTTTCATATTTGGTATTGCACAAAAATCTTAATTGTAACGTTATAGCTATCCCACCTTGCGCAGCAACACTGCCTGTCTTGGGGCCTTCGAGCATTATGAGTGAAGTGCAGTCTAATTTACTTAAGTCTACTGAAGTGAGACTTATTCCTTTTTAAAAATAAATTTACATTGTTTTCACAAGCTAGGTTGCTTTTCAATGTTTGAGTTTGCTTCCACTGCTAGCAAAAAGAGATAGTCGGCCTGTACTAGTGAGATTCTCACAGGCACAGGTGGATGACTGGAGTCATTAAATTGAGCATTATACCACATTATTTCTTAGTAATACATTTCTTGTTTTTCGAAACATTAAGGATGCTCATCAATTATATATATATTAAAAAAAAGTGTTTATTATAGGAAAAAAAACATTTGGGCTTTGTAAAAAAAAAAAGGTGCAATATGTGCTTTGTATGAAAGCTAACGTTTCAGTTCCTTGCTCAGAACATGAGCACATATGAAAGCTGGTGGTTCCTTTTAACATGAGTCTTCAATATTCCCAGGTAAGAAGTTTTAGGTTGTAGTTATTATAGGAATTATTGGACTATTTCCCTCTATACCATTTGTATTTCATTAACCTTTGACTATTGGATGTTCTTATAGGCACTTTAGTATTGCCAGTGTAACAGTATAGCTTCCGTCCCTCTCCTCGCTCCTCCCTGGGCTCGAACCAGGAACACATCGACAACAGCCACCCTCGAAGCAGCTGTACCCATCGCTCCACAAAAGCCACGGCCCTTTTGCAGAGCAACGGGAACAACTACTCTAAGTCTGAGCGAGTGACGTTTGAAACGCTATTAGCGCGCACCCCGCTCACTAGCTAGCCATTTCACATCGGTTACACCAGCCTAATCTCGGGAGTTGATAGGCTTGAAGTCATAAACAGTGTAATGCTTGAAGCTTTGCGAAGAGCTGCTGGCAAAATGCACAAAAGTGCTGTTTGAATGACTACTTACGAGCCTGCTGGTGCCTACCGTCACTCAGACTGCTCTATCAAATCATAGACTTAATTATAACATAATAACACACAGAAATACGAGCCTTGGGTCATTAATAGTTTCCGGATTCGATCATATCATCTCGAAAACAAAACGTTTATTCTTTCAGTGATACGGAACCGTTACGTATTTTATTTAACGGGTGGCATCCAAGTCTAAATATTCCTGTTACATTGCACAACCTTCAATGTTATAATTACGTAGAATTCTGGCAAATTAGTTTGCAACGAGCAAGGTGGCCCAAACTGCTGCACATACCCTGACTCTGTTGCTAGAGAAGTGACACATTTTCCCTAGTTAAAATAAATTAATGTTAGCAGGCAATATTAACTAAATATGTAGGTTTAAAAATATATTTGTGTATTGATTTTAAGAAAAGCATTGATGTTTATGGTAAGGTACACGGAGCAACGACAGTCCTTTTTCGCGAATGTGCACCGCATCGATTATATGCAACGCAGGACACTAGATAACTACACATGGTTTATATTACTAGTTTAACTTTTTTTATAAGATAAGCTTAATGCTAGCTAGGAACTTACCTTGGCTTCTTACTGCATTCGCGTAACAGGCAGGCTCCTCGTGGAGTGCAATGTAAAGCAGGTGGTTAGATCGTTTGACTATAAGGTTGCAAGATTGAATCCCCTAGCTGACAAGGTAAAAATCTGTCATTCTGCCCCTGAACAAGGCAGTTAACCCACTGTTCCTTGGCCATCATTGAAATTAGAATGTGTTAACTGACTTGCCTAGTTAAATAAAAGTGTAAAAAATTATAATCGGCCAAATCGGTGTCCAAAAATACTTCTGATTATGAAAACTTTTAATCGGCCATTCCGATTAATCGGTCGACCTCTAGTGGAAAGGGATAGGTGGAGAGCGGACGAAGGGAGTTTTACCATTGAAATAGAATGAATGTAGCCTTATTATAAAATCCACATTAATGACATGCAGAGAATGAGTTGGTGGCAGTAAAAGTTAAGAATGTAGGTGTGCACAAGGATATTTTGGAGCATAAAAAATACAAGGTAATAAAGCTAGACTCCATAATTTTGCTATGTGCACTGGTGTTCCTAAATTTAAAAAAATATGTCAACAGCAAAATATTTTGGCCCATATGTGACTAAAATGCATGCACTGTAGGGCCCTGCTTTAGAATTGGAATGCCTCATTCTATGAATTCCACTCATTCTCATTTTGTAAGGTTTCGTTCCATGTATATTCCAGTATTGTTTATGTAGAGTGATGTTTAATTGATCAGGCTAGCTCTACATCAAACATTTTCTCATAATAGGCTTATGTTTAGCCACTGTCCTCTGTACTGTATGTTGTCTATTTACACAGGGCTATATGTTTGTCTCTGGACTGTACTGTGGGCGTGTGTCCGACAACACGCTTGTGTGTGTTCCTTGTCCTGAAATCCCCTATTACCTCCTTTACCTTTCATACAGTTTCACAGTCACACCACTGTGTGTGTGAGAGCGTCCCTGATCTCACCAGCTCTCTGTCTGTACAGTATCTTACGCTGTTTGTGTGCCGCTCTGTCTTTGTGTGTCTAACTCTCTCTCCCTCCTCCAGACCTGACCTGAATGAGATGAAAAGGACGTGTGTCTGACTGTGTCCCTATACTGTGTCTAACCGCCTTTGTCTCGTGTGTGTTTCAGACCTGATCCACTGCACCAATGAGATGAACGTCTCTGTCCCCCAGCTGGCAGACACACTGTTTGAGAGAACAGCCAATGGTAGCTGGGTGGTGGTTTTCAAAGCCCTCATCACTACACACCACCTCATGATGTACGGCAATGAGGTGAGTGGAACACACACACACACACACACAGGCAGGTAGCCTAGCGGTTAGAGCATTTGGCTAGAATAAAGCATATATACCTAGGCTATTGTAAATAATAATAATAATAATAATACATAAATAAATTGCAAATTTAAAATTGTAGCAGTGCCAAATCAACTGTAAAAAATTAGCACAACAGAGCCACAGTCATCAATAGAAAAAGCAAGCATTTTAACACAGAGGCTGCATATTATCAGGAAGGCCCTTGTTAAATGGCCTAGGACAAGCGTCTTATTTGATATGTAGCCTGCTTCAAAACCAAATTGTACATATTCACAAAAGTAGATGGTGTTTGTTCAATTATATTTTCTGTTTAAACAAAATTAAAGGAGTGAATTTGGAATGTCATTTTTGTGAGTGCTGAGCGTGTTTATTTAAAAAAAAGTGGAGCGGTGTGCGAAGACCGCTCTGTGAGCGATGAGTGGGGTTTCCCACCAGGTGGTTTGTTTGAATTTAGTAAATGCTGTTATTAAATTAAATGTTTTACTCCAAGTAATCCAACAATGTCTATGCCGCCATCTTTTCTATTTCAAATCTTCTCTCATTGATTGAGACCGGTTGCCACCCCAAAGTGCCGCATGTCATGAGAGCGACTCAGAAATCAAGCTTTGCGTTGAATGACACTCGACCTGGCTCGACGTGTAGGACTGTCCTCTGGCCTGGCAAGTTTTGTGGAAACCCTCTGGGCCAGTTGATCATGCCCGTCAATGACCCCCACCAAACAGCTGGTTGTTGCGTGGAGCGGTTTATCGAAGACTGACAGTGGTAGGGGTATGGAAAGCAGTAGGACGTTATATCTACCAGTAAATGCTAAGACAAGAATGGGTATGCAAACCAGGTATTTAAGAAGTTAGTCTTGGTTGAATATTTGTGATACACAATTCGGTCATGAAATAACCTAGCTTAAAAATCTGTGATTCTGTGATTTTTATTTCTGATCAGTTTGAGAGAAGCAGCCGCTTTTGTTTGTTTCCCGGCCGTTTCAATTTAAGGGTGTTGCGCTAGTCTGTTGCGAGCCATGTGCGGTTATTATGAGCAAGACCAAATCGAATGCTGACTTCAACTTGGTTTTCCATGCAAAGTGTTCCATGACAAAGGGAACCTGGTTTTTGGTCACTTTCTGATTTTAAAACGTGATACAATAACCCTTCAAAATCTCCGGAACATCTCCAATGGCGAGACTTGCTACCACATGGACAGACTTCATTAGTGTGTTTGTGTCAGGAGCATGCTGTCAATGCATAATGCCATTGTGTAGGCCTATTGAGAAAATCTATTCTTAGTTGTAATGCATACTTTTTTTGCATACATTTTTTCTATAGGCTATTACAACAATTAAATATATATTTAGGTCCTTAAATATGTACCATGTAGGTCCATGAAGAAGTACCTAAGTCCTTGAATTTGATTTGCCAATGTCTGTATGAACCCTGTACTGGCTACTTGCTCAGCCTGCTAATGATAGATAAAATCACCTACTATTGAAATTATGCACGCATCATTCGCTTTCCAGTCATATCTTGACCCGAAACTGTATTTAAAATTTTTAAAAATTCATTCGGCCCAGTAGCTCTCAGTTGGCACTGACCCGGTGTGCCACTGGCAAATTTACCTGAATGTCAACCTGCCTTGATCAATGAGAAGATTTAAATGAGAAAATTTGAAATAGACAAGATGGCTGCATACCCATTGTTGGATTACTTCATGGAGCAAAAAATAAGCAAATCATATTTTTAAAATTCAAACCAACCACGTGCAACTAGCCATGGAAGTTTTAAAAGACATGCGTTGTCTTCCAAGTCGGGAATTGAGGAAGTATTGCCAAGTAAAGGTTGGTCGAAATGTCTCTGTGCTATGCTTTACACTACCTCAGTAATAACGCCCACCTGCTGGAACAGTAGTAATGGTCTGGCTGGGCAATATTTTGAACTGCTATTGGCAGCATTGTACTGTATAGTTTTAGTCCAACTAGCCAATATCAATATGCCTCATTCTTCACCTGCTCTTTTCTCTCTGACCTGACCAGTTTTTATTTCTTCATCTTGCTCCTTTTTTCTCTCCCTTTCCCTCCAGCTCTCTTCTCCCCCATCTGAGATTTTCTCTATAAAGCTCAGCCAAGAAACAGTCCCATGCATTCTTTGGGGAGTGTGTTGTAATGCCAAATTAATGAGCAGTCAATATCTTATTGGATCAAGGGGTGTTTTCCTGTTTTACACGGAAATGTATGTGCACACACTGCTACCATGGCTAGTGGGGTGTGTGTATGTGTACAGTCCTCTGAGCGTGTTTGTCCCAGTCGTCTCCTCTGTGTGTGTATGTGTGTGGTGAGTGTAGACAGACCCTTTTGTACCAATACAAACATATGACAATAAGCATGACAGAGTCATACCGAGAACCATGGCTGGCTGGGCGGGAGGGAGGACACTGTTAAAGTGCTGATGCTAAGCACATGCTCCTTTCTACCTTGGGGGGGGGGGGGGGCGTAGTGAATGTGTGTGTTGCTGAGGGAAAGACATATAGTGTGCGTATGTTCTATACTAACACTATATGAGTCATTTCCCTGCTGTCCCAGATACTGAATGGACCGTTCTGCCTCAGTGACGGCACTGGAAGAGTGTCAGTACTACTAATAACCCTCAGAGTGAATGGAGGAGAAATGGAGAAAAGGATGGGAGCGAAAGGAAGTGAAGGAGGGAGTGGGAAAGAGGTGAGGGAATGAATTGAGGAGAGATAAAGGTACATAGCGCGAGGGGATTGATTGAAGGGGAGAGATCGAAAAGAGTCTGAGGAAAGCCGATGGTGAGAGACAGGAAGAGATAGAAGGGGGAAGAGTGTCTGAGAAATAAAGAAAGTGCTGTAGAAAATTGCTGACAGTGAGTGTTGTCAGAGGGGAGACTGAGGAGAACTCAGAGAATCTGTTATTGTGTATGTGGAGGGTCAGACTGACTCTAATGGAGGTCACCAAGCACAATCATCTAGTGACCTTGAGCATATTGCGTATTGAATGATAGGGTGGATACACAGTGGTGTGTACAGGAATGATGAGTCAAGAGGATACCCTTGTCCTTCACAGATAAGCAAACACACATCTCTTAACCTCTCTAGGGTATGCGTCCCACCTGGCCAACTTCCAGATTGCAGAGCGCCAAATTCAAATACAGAAAACTCATTATAAAAAATCTGAAAATAAAATGTTTTACCTAGGTTTAAAGATGAACTTCTTGTGAATCCAACCACGGTGTCAGATTTACAAAAATGCTTTACGGCGAAAGCATTCCTTACGATTATTTGAGAACATAGCCCAGCAGACAAATCATTACAAACAGTAACCAGCCAAGTAGAAGAGTTGCACAAGTCAGAAATAGAGATCAAATTAATCCCTTACCTTTGATGATCTTCATACTGTTGCACTCAGAAGACATTAATTGACTCAATAAATGTACCTTTTGTTCGATAGTCTCTCTATATCCAAAAACCTCAGTTTTGTTTGTTTTCTTCAGTAATCCACAGGCTCAAACGCAGACAAGAAAATCCAAATTGTATCCGTGAAGTTCATAGAAACATGTCAAACGATGTTTATTCAATCCTCAGGTTGTTTTTAGCCTAAATGATCTATAATATTTCAACCGGACAATAATGTCATCAATATAAAAGGTAAACAAGAAAGGCACTCTTGGGATGAAAAAGCATGAAAAAGCTCTGTGACAGGACAAGGGTCCACTCATTCAGACTGGTCCTACTCCCTCATTTATCAGAATACAAGCCTGAAACAATTTCTAAAGACCGTTGACATCTAGTGGAAGACATAGGAACTGCAATTTGAGTCCTAAGTCAATGGATACTGTAATGGCATTGAATAGAAAAAAAGAAGAAAAAAAAAAAAAACTTCCTGAATGGATTTTTTCTCATGCCTGCCAAATCAGTTCTGTTACACTCACAGACACTATTTTAGAGTGTTTTCTATCCAAATCTACCAGTAATATGCACATAATATATTCTGGGCCTGAGTAGCAGGCCATTTAATTTGGGCATACTTTTCATCCAAAATTCCAAATGCTGCCCCCTACCCAAGAGAAGTTAAGGCGTCAGCATGCTTCAGTTCAGCTAAGATACTTTTGTATATTTTGTGTATGTGGGCACCCCTTCATATTAGTGAATTCTGCTATTTCGGCCAAACGCTTTGCTGACAGGTGTATAAAATCAAACTCACAGTTATGTAATCTCCATAGACAAACATTGGCAGGAAAACTGCCTTACTGAAGAGCTCAGTGACTTTCAATGTGGTATCGTCATAGGATGCCACCTTTCCAACAAGTCTGTTCCGCACATTTCTATCCTGCTAGAGCTGCCTCGGTCAACTCTAAGGGCTGTTATTGTGAAGTGAAAACGTATAGGAGCAACAGCGGCTCAGCCGCAAAGTGTTAGGCTACACAAGCTCACAGAACGGGAATGCCGAGTGCTGTAGTGCGTAAACATTGTCTGTCCTCGGTTGCAACGCTCATTACTGCATTCCAAACTGCCTCTGGAAGCAACGTCAGCACATTAACTGTTTTTCGGGAGCATCATGAAATGGGTTACCGTGGCCTAGCAGCCGCACACAAGCCTAAGATCACAATGCCAAGCGTTGTCTGCAGTGGTGTAAAGCTCGCTGCCATTAGACCCTGGAGCAGTGGAGTGATGAATCACACTTCACTATCTGGCAGTCCGACGGACGAATCTGGGTTTGGCGGATGCCAGGAGAATGGTATCTGTCCCAATGCATAGTGCCATCTGTAAAGTTTGGTGGAGGAGGAATAATAATCTGTGGCTTTTTTTTCATGGTTCGTGCTAGGCGCCTTAGTTCCAATGAAGGGAAATCTTAACGCTACAGCATACAATGACATTGTAAGACGATTCTGTGCTTCCAACTTTGTGGCTAGATCTGTGTGGAAGAACTTCAATGGCCTGCACAGAGCCCTGACCTCAACCCAATCGAACACCTTCAGGATGAATTGGAACGCCGACTGCGAGCCAGGCCTAATGGCCCAAAATCAGTTCCCGAACTCACTAATGCTCTTGTGGCTGTCCCCGCAGCAATGTTCCGACATCTAGTGGAAAGCCTTCCCAGAAGAGTGGAGGCTGTCATAGCAGCAAAAGGGGGATCAACTCCGTATTAATGCCCATGATTTTGGAACGAGATGTTTGACAAGCAGGTCTGCAAATGTACATCACTGTATTCCAGCACGAGATTGCTGCATACAGTTATTTTGGATAGTTATATGAGGGGAGTTACACATGTTTGTACACACACGCAGCACTTTCACTAGTGTGGGTTCTTTGTTTGTTAGTTAATGTTAGCTAGCTCTAGTCGGTTGTACCTGCTCCAAATATCCAGTATTTCTCCTTCTCTAGCTTGTTCTCCAACTTATTTTTAAATGTTGAGCCAGCATTCTTTCAGCACTTTTCTTTCCATGACTGATCAAAATGTGCAATATGTTTGGAACCTTGAATTGCAATACATATTGACTAGTGATAATCTAAATGCATATCCTGTTTGCTCCCCCTCACCATTTCTACAGGTGTCTCTCTCTACTACTGAGTAATTCTTCAAGAGTAAATGGGCCGTTGCTTGGTAATCTATAGAGGGTGTAGAAAAAGGTTGTGTATGTAGTGGGGTAAATCAGCGTCACAAGCGGTGAGTCATATTGTTTGGCTGCATCATTGACCCCCTCGTACTGCTCCATCTACCAACGTGTGTGTGTGCCTGTTTGTCATCGTATAGATCAACCTGCTTTGTGACAACAGGAGCCCACACACCATTACCCCCCCTGTCACTACTCCTACTACACACAACACCCCCTGTCTCACTGTCCGGTAAACTATTTATAAACGCTGTCCATCTCTTTCCCTACCTGCACCCTCCGTCTCGCTCTCTACCCCCTTTCCGTTTCCCTCTTTTCGTTTTCTCTTTCTCAATCTCTTTTACTCTACTCTCTCTTTGTCTTTCTTTCACCTCCACCCACCTGTCAGTCAGATATCCTACTACTCTCTCCTACTTCGTCTCACTATCCTCTGACTTAATCAGCGGGCTTCTACGTCATGTGTGTTGTCACTGTGGTGGGAATGAGTGTGCGTGTGATTTGTGTTAAAAGGATTATCACTCAATTTCTGTTGGTTTTTCAGTTAACGTATAACTGCTTTTTGGTTTCCCTGGTAATTGCAAACGTTCTCATTGCCAAAGACACTCTTCTCTTTCAACACATTCCTTTCATTCTTTCTCTTATTTGTTTAACTTTATTGAGTCTAGTTATTATTAACAATGCCTTTTGAGTCCCACTGACTTGTGTATGGCTGTGAAAAGGACACGGGGGTAGGGAAGAAGCAAAGAAGTCTCTAAAGTTGAGGGATTTACCCATCGAGACAGTGGGAGACAGAATGAGAGAGTGGTTGGGGGAAAGCGTTAGCTCTTTCTCAGTTTAGATTCAGTAGATTTATTAATAATGGATACGGTTTTTCACTGACAGTCGACTGTTATGCTAACATGAATTATTTGAAGGGCTAGCAGACTGCTGCTCCAACTTGTTTCTCCATCGATCTTTATCTGCAGTCTATGGTGTCATAATGCAGTGCTATGGCAGTACATGTAGGGTCTCATGTCTCAACGTTACCTTGATTTCTCATCAATTACTTTCCGAAATAGCATTTGTTCAATAACTATTCATTCATTGTGACAATAATGACACCTCATGAGAATGGCTGCAAGTGTTCAGATAAGCATGACATTCCCTTTTTATATCTGTAGACATATCGGCTGATACGATATAGCGCTAAAAGGCCAATATCGGCAAGTTAATATCGATGGACCGACAATATTGGTCTGGCTCCACTCTCGCTCTATCTCGCTCGCTCGCTCTCTCTCTCTGCCTGTCGGCCTGTGTGAACTGCCCTGTTTTAGCCCTGTTTGACACACGTCACATTCCTCACTGCAATAAAGAAACCAAATGTCCCCAAAAAAGAGAGTCTGGTGTATTTCCCAAATAAATGTCCCTATATAGTGTACTGTACCCTATGAACCCTGGACAAAAGTATTGCACTAAATAGGGAAATAGGGTGCCATTTGGGATGCAGAAAAGGGGGTTAAGAATTTTAACTGCGTGGGCCAATACTTTAAAACTTTTCTTTGCCATGGGACAAATGCTTAGCCAGACAAATGCACTCAAAATGTGCTCTGCAGATTGTATCAGCTCTTAATCCAGTTCTTAAAAAAGAAAATGACAACCACTCTTCCTCCCTACTCTGAGAAATGCTGAAGAGAAAATATGATGGATGTTAGTTTTCCTTCCTTCATTTCATGTTTTCTTAGGCACACACTCACTCTTTCTAAAAGTAAAGTTTTTCTCGCTCGCTTTCTTCTCTTGACTCCTAAGCACGAGAACACAAAAGCCTGCTAGTTTGTGTGTGTGCTCTGTCGCTGGAAGCGTGTCAGCTGGCGTAGCGTGAATCCCCCGCATTCCGAGATGCTCGGTTGGAACTGGGAACACCAAACTAGATGGGGGAACGTCAGCCTGGGATGTACACGTTCAGGCCTGCTCATGTCTCAGCAGAACGCTCCTCTTTCTGGGAATTCCCAGCCCTGTTTTCCCATTACTGAGGATGAGGCCAGACTATGTTTTTCATGTGTGTGTGTGTCCCTCATCCCTACCAATTGAATCTAGACTATGTTGATATTACACAAGATGGGATTTATCCCAAATGGCACCCTGTGCCCTATATAGTGCGCTACTTTAAACAAGAGCCCTGGGCCCTGGTCAAAATTAGTGCACTGCATGGGGAATAGGGTGGCATTTGGGACACAATGTATGGGATTTTTCCCACCCTGTTTAGTCAATAGCTGTTTATCTGACCTGAGACTTATGGCGCTTTCTTTTTTCTTCCGTTCTTTCTCTCTTCTCAGCGTCTCATCCAGTACCTGGCCTCTAGAAACACCCTCTTCAACTTGAACAACTTCTTGGACAAAGGTGCTTTGCAAGGTATGGTAAATCTTATACAAACACTCATATAATACTAGTGCATGATTAGACACACACTGCTTTGGTCTCAGGTTCTCTCTTGTTTTAGTGGGGTGTGGGAGGTTTTTACTGGGGGGGGGGGGGGGTTCTGTGCTGTTTTTGGTCGAATGAGGATGGTTCAAAGTCTCGGTGGTCTATCTCTTCTCTCTATCCTCTTACCCTCTCTCCTTCCTTTCTCTCCCTCCCAGGTTATGACATGTCTACGTTCATCCGTCGGTACAGCCGCTATCTGAATGAAAAGGCCATGTCTTACAGGCTGGTGGCTGTAGACTTTACCAAGATGAAGAGAGGGTAAGAAAGCACACATGTTTACTCACTCACGCACACACCTGAATGAATAGGTTTCCATGTCTTACAGGCTGGTGGCTGTAGACTTTACCACGTTGAAGAGCGCATAGGCTGCATAACATTTCATACATCTAGTCTATTTCACACTACTGGGCTGGCCTGGTTCCGCAACCACTGTAGTTCCTGGAACCGTGCTGGATAGGAAAATATCCAAGCAGCCGAGTACGGTTCAGGTTGGTTCTATAGTGTGAATCGGGTCAAATGTTACTTAGCATCCCGTCAGAACCAGCTAATCCAGTATTAGTCTAGAAAGAGAAGGACTAAATCAAAATGTTTGGTTTGTGTGTGTATGTTCCAGGATTGACGGTGTGATGCGTACCATGAGCATAGAGAAGCTCATAAAGACCCTTCCTATTATCCAGAACCAACTAGACGCACTGCTAGACTTCCAGGTAACATGGTGTGTTTGTGCATGTGGAGGAGGGGTTTGTGTATTCAATGGAATGTGTGCATTTTCCAATGGTGGACATGGGTGTCAGGTTTGAGATGAATAATAAATAAAAAACTTTGGGGGGGGGGGGGGATTCCTCTCTCCAGGCCAACCCCAATGAGTTAACTAACGGGGTGATCAACTCAGCCTTCATGCTGTTGTTCAAGGACTCCATCCGTCTGTTTGCTGCCTACAACGAGGGCGTCATCAACTTACTGGGTAAGGACTGGACTAGAGTCAAATTTAAAGCCTCCAGCGTCAGGACTATTGGTACTGGTGGGTATTATCATGGTGTAATAGAATGGTTCATTGGAATTCTATGGGTTTTATCCTATTCATATTATGTGGGTTCTTTCCAGGGCATAGCTCAAGGTTCTTACATCAATTTGATGTGATTAACTATGTGATGTTAGCCTCTCAGACAGCCAATTGCCCTGTACGGTGTGTTTGTCTTTTCACAGGTTGTGATGTATTTCTGAAGTGATAAGTGGTCCTCTGTCTCCTATCACTCTCTACTAATGACTTATTTGTACTCTACTCTTCTCACATTTTGTATCGGTCTCTGTCTCTCTTTCTCTCTCTCTCTTTCTCTCGGTCTCTCTGGGTCTCTCTCTCTCTGTGTCTCTCTCTCTGTGTCTCTCTCTCTCTGTGTCTCTCTCTCTCTGTGTCTCTCTCTCTCTGTGTCTCTCTCTCTCTGTGTCTCTCTCTCTCTGTGTCTCTCTCTCTCTGTGTCTCTCTCTCTCTGTGTCTCTCTCTCTCTGTGTCTCTCTCTCTCTGTGTCTCTCTCTCTCTGTGTCTCTCTCTCTCTGTGTCTCTCTCTCTCTGTGTCTCTCTCTCTCTGTGTCTCTCTCTCTCTGTGTCTCTTCTCGTGGCTCCTCTCTCTCTGTGTCTCTCTCTCTGGTCTTCTCTCTGTGGCTCTCTCTCTCTGTGTCTCTTCTCTTGGTCTCTCTCTGCTCTGTGTCTGCCTCTCTCTCTGTGTCTCTCTCTCTCTCTGTCTCTCTCTATGTGCTCCTCTCGCTGTGTGTGTGTCTGTGTCTCTCTCTGTCTCTCTCTCTCTCTGTGTCTCTCTCTCTGTGTCTCTGTCTCTCTCTCTGTGTCTCTGTCTCTGTGTCGCTCTCTCCTCTCTGTGTCTCTGTGTCGCTCTCTCTCTCTCTCTCTCTCTCTCTCTCTCTGTGTCTCTCTCTGTGTCTCTCTCTGTCTCTCTCTGTCTCTCTCTGTCTCTCTCTCTCTCTCTCTCTCTCTCTCTCTGTGTCTCTCTCAGAGAAATATTTTGATATGAAGAAGGGTCAGTGTAAAGACGCATTGGACATCTATAAGAAGTTCCTTTACAGGATGACCAAGCTGTCAGAGTTTCTCAAAGTAGCAGAGGTACACACAGGCATGCACGTGGACACGGGCGCACATGCTCAACACAATGCCCCGTAATGACTTTTTTACATTTACATAAAGTACCAGTCAAATGTTTGGACACTTACTCATTCCAGGGTTTTTCTTTTGTTTTTATTATTATCTACATTGTAGAATAATAGTGAAGACATCAAAACTATGAAATAACACATATGGAATCATATAGTAAACAAATCAAAATATATTTGAGATTCTTCAAAGTAGCTACCCTCTGCGTTGATGACCGCTTTGCACACTTGGCATTCTATCAACCAGCTTCATGAGGTAGTCACCTGGAATGCATTTCAATTACCAGGTGTGCCTTGTTAAAAGTACATTTGTGGAATTTTCTTCCTTGTTGCGTTTGAGCCAATCAGTTGTGTTGTGACAAGGAAGGGGTGGTATACAGAAGATGGCCCCATTTGGTAAAATACCAAGTCCATATTATGGCAAGAACAGCTGAAATAAGCAAAGAGAAATGATAGTCCATTACATTAACAAATGAAGATCAGTCAATCCGTAAAATGTGCAGTCGCAAAAACCATCAAGTGCAAGTCAAAACACACAGCCTCCCGGTACCAACCCTAATCTATTCTTATGTCACATATAGCATTCTTAGACAAAGATTAAATCATGTATGAGGAGGTTGTTTAGGTCTTATCGACTCAATCTGGAATGTTGCTGTGAGACCGAGGGCATCATGTGTGCCCATGTGTTTCCCTAAATATATCTTGATAACTTTCCTGGCACTTGGAGTCAATGAAACTGAATGAGATTATTTGAATAGTTATGCTTCTTGATGATATGTTGTACACTGCTCAAAAAAATTAAGGGAACACTAAAATAACACATCCTAGATCTGAATGAATGAAATATTCTTATTAAATACTTTTTTCTTTACATAGTTGAATGTGCTGACTACAAAATCACACAAATTATCAATGGAAATCAAATTTATCAACCCATGGAGGTCTGGATTTGGAATCACACAAAATTAAAGTGGAAAACTACACTACAGGCTGATCCAACTTTGATGTAATGTCCTTAAAACAAGTCAAAATGAGGCTCAGTAGTGTGTGTGGCCTCCACGTGCCTGTATGACCTCCCTACAACGCCTGGGCATGCTCCTGATGAGGTGGCGGATGGTCTCCTGAGGGATCTCCTCCCAGACCTGGACTAAAGCATCCGCCAACTCCTGGACCGTCTGTGGTGCACAGATGGAGCGAGACATGATGTCCCAGATGTGCTCAATTGGATTCAGGTCTGGAGAACGGGCGGGCCAGTCCATAGCATCAATGACTTCCTCTTGCAGGAACTGCTGACACACTCCAGCCACATGAGGTCTAGCATTGTCTTGCATTAGGAGGAACCCAGTGCCAACCGCACCAGCATATGGTCTCACAAGGGGTCTGAGGATCTCATCTCTGTACCTAATGGCAGTCAGGCTACCTCTGGCGAGCACATGGAGGGCTGTGCGGACCGCCAAAGAAATGCCACCCCACACCATGACTGACCCACCGCCAAACCTGTCATGCTGGAGGATGTTGCAGGCAGCAGAACGTTCTCCACGGCGTCTCCAGACTCTGTCACGTCTGTCACATGTGCTCAGTGTGAACCTGCTTTCATCTGTGAAGAGCACAGGGCGCCAGTGACGGATTTGCCAGTCTTGGTGTTTTCTGGCAAATGCCAAACGTCCTGCACGGTGTTGGGCTGTAAGCACAACCCCCACCTGTGGACGTCGGGCCCTCATACCACCCTCATGGAGTCTGTTTCTGACCGTTTGAGCAGACACATGCACATTTGTGGCCTGCTGGAGGTAATTTTGCAGTGCTCCTCCTTGCACAAAGGAGGCGGTAGCGGTCCTGCTGCTGGGTTGTTGCCCTCCTACGGGCTCCTCCATGTCTGCTGATGTACTGGCCTGTCTCCTGGTAGTGCCTCCATGCTCTGGACACTACGCTGACAGACACAGCAAACCTTCTTGCCACAGCTCGCATTGATGTGCCATCCTAGATGAGCTGCACTATCTGAGCAACTTGTGTGGGTTGTAGACTCCGGCTCATGCTACCACTAGAGTGAAAGCACCGCCAGCATTCAAAAGTGACCAAAACATCAGCCAGGAAGCATAGGAACTGAGAAGTGGTCTGTAGTCACCACCTGCAGAACCACTCCTTTATTGGGGGTGTCTTGCTAATTGCCTATAATTTCCACCTGTTGTCTATTCCATTTGCACAGCAGCATGTGAAATTTATTGTCAATCAGTGTTGCTTCCTAAGTGGACAGTTTGATTTCACAGAAGTGTGATTGACTTGGAGTTACATTGTGTTGTTTAAGTGTTCCCTTTATTTTTTTGTGCAGTATATTATCTTACCCACACACAGTCATCTTACCCACACACATAAAGATATACATCATGCAGACACACACACAGTTTTAAGATTGCTGTCTGTTAAAGATTCTCAACCAAATTTACTGAGCTTGTGCAATTATGACAAAATCAATGAACATATGATCCCCTAACAGTTGTGCAAAGTTGGTAGTCTTGTTCTAACATATTCACAGCTGTAATGGCTTCCAAAGTTGCTTCCACCAAGCATTCATTACATCTTATTTTTTATTAAATTGGAAAATGTTATTTTTCTTGTGTAGATCGGTAAAGAAATCATCAAATGTAATCTTTTTTTTAAAATGACATTTTAAGGCTGTGCAATTGGTGTACACTTTCACTGTTCCAATGTTTTGGCCTCAAGCTTCACATTCAATGTTTTTGGGGCTTTTTAAATGTCTGTTCTATTGCTTGCCATTCATTTGCCACACCCACACCATGTCTCGTCTCATTGGTCACTCACGAGACATACTCAACATTGTCCAATCATATTCATCGATCCAGTTGTCAGCATTTTTGATATAGACCCTTGTTTATTTCAGTTGTTTAGAGGTTGTGTCCCAATAATCTGATATTTCTCATTAAGTGTGCACTTGTTCGCTTCCCTTTATGGATTTGAAAGGAAATAACTGGTATATGGAAACACCCTTCAGCCCATGCCTACACCAATCTAATGCTTATATATTTTTGAGTAGTGGTGTACGAGTGCACACTTCAGGAAGAACGAGAGATTATTTGGACTCACCCACAGTAGTCACTGCATGGGAGTAATGATTCCTTTTTTATTTTCTTGTTTTTTCCGTTGGCCCGTTTGTTTGGTTTTCGTTCGGTCTTTGTGACCACAGCAAGTTGGAATAGATCAGGGTGATATCCCCGATCTCTCACAGGTCAGTGTACATTTTTCATCTCTCTCCTCTTCTGGCTCCACCAACATGCTTTCATCCATCTATCTGTCCATTCGTTCATGTTACAGCCGTCAGCCTCTCTCTTACTGTACATATTCGCTCCCTCTCTCCTTCGGTCTCTCTCGCTCTTTTCTCTGTACTCAATCATTCACTCATTTTTCTCTTTGTCAAACTCTTAACAAGTTACCCTGTCTTATACTTTCCCTATGAATCTGTTGGTTCAATTGATTTAGTATTTATTTTTCAAATTATTATTTACACTGTAGGCCCAAATAGGCACTTGTAAAGAAAGTATTTAACTGGCTATATAAATACCAATAACTTAAGGCACCAAGCTTGATAGTGATGCAAACTGAAATATTGGATTTTGAGTGATACATAATTCCCATTCCCAGTATACCATTTAAAATAGTCTTTATCATTCTCCTCCACAGACCATTAAAGGATCATGCATTGTAGGTGGTGGGTTACTTACTGTAATGCTTTTAACCCTAGCATCCCTCCCACTAAAGGCATTTCACTGTGCACGAAACATTCAAACTTGAAACTATACTGCATCTCCCCTCCCCATACAGTATACACAGAGTTTTACAAATTGTTGACTCGCCATAGCTTGTGTTCTCTGACATCTTGACCTACCCACCCGGGTTTGCATGTAGCCCTCGCCCCCTCACACGCACGCATGTAGCCTTGTCCCTTCCTACACGCACGTGCGCACACGTAGACATGCATGAGTGCAGACACACTTTGCCCCGGGGAGGGGGGGGGGAAGAAAGGTCAACCATATGAATGAATTATCAGAAACGTATTCCTCTCCTCCTCCCACCATTCAGACAGACAGACAGGCCTATGATAAAGAAAGCATTTTAGGGATTTTTAACATTCATTTAAACTATATTTGACCCCTTGATTATTACATGAATGCATCATCGTAGTTGTAGCTATGACTTGAAAAGATTTCTGTCTTCAAACTTCAAAGCACGTCTTGTTTTGAAAGATTGTCGGGGGATAACTAGCGATCAAAAAGGGGGAAACAACTATTCCCTCTTTCTTTTACTTTGCTCTTTTGTTCTCTCTCTACCTCACTTTCTTTCCTCTCTGTGTGTCGAGTGGAATGTTTGGGGAATACGTACAGGGTTCAGTCAGAGTTCCATGCTCAGTCTGTTTTTAACTTCTGTACTTTCTTTGTAAGAGGGAATAGAACAGTGTGTGTGTGTGTGTGTCTGCTAATATTATTGATGTCTGATTTGGTCTCTAAACAATCTAAAGATAGTCTACTTTTGACCACAGCCGCATTGATCGTTCGCCTTGATGTCACCGTAGGTCAAAAGTGCTACACCACACGGGGAATAAGGTGCCATTTGAATACATTTTCTCTTGGAATGGGTCTCAAATAGCACCCAAATCTCTATCTAGTGCACTACTTGTAGTGCGTAGGGTGCCATTTGGGACGCACCCTTAGTGAAAGCCAACGCGCCAGCCTTGCCCACTAGGCTATGCCCTCTCAGGATGTTTATATGTTGGCACAAACCAGACCGGACAGAACGGGGTTTATGTGCATGTTTCTCAACCTCTGCTACCTTCCTTCCCCTCTGTTCTCTCCTCGTTTTTCTGTTTGCTGCAACTTGTTATTATTAACCTACTAATACTGAGCAACCTATTCCCTATATAGTGCCATTTGGTCCGAAGACGTAGTTCTATTCTAGGAATTTGATGCATTGTGGGTAGACCTCTGGGACTAACAACCGTGTGCGCGTGTGTTTATTGATGTGTGTGACGTGTGAAGAAGTGAATGAGTGCGTCATGTCATGTGAAAGAGAGGAAGAGCTGGTTCTGTCTCTCACCCCCCTCCCCTCTTCTGTTTTCTCTGCTTCTCCTCCTTCCAGGCTCCTAGTAGTCTCCTGGAGGCTCTGGAGCAGCACCTAGCCTCTCTGGAGGGGAAAAAGACCAAGGAACTCACCGCTGATACAAGGTACTGGACTGGCGAGACAATGAACACTTGGTGATATACATTATCGTAAAACTTGTTTAAGAAGCACACATAGGAAAGACATGTCCCCTCCTAATACCTCTGTTCTTGCCTCTGTCCTCTCCATAGAGCGTCCACCCTGTCCAGTGCGGTGTCGTCTCTGTCCAATACAGGCATGTCATTCAGCCGCATGGACGAGAAGGAGAGACAGCAGGCCTTAGAGGAGGAGCAGGCCAGACTGCAGGCCCTCAAGGTACAGGTAACACACCATTACACTAATGCATAAAATGATACTACACAGCTACACTGACCACCACTACACTGGTGGACAGGGAGTTAAATATGTTACTACATCATTACAACAAATTACACTTCTGCACAAAATTACATTTACATTTTTAACTTACCTTTATTTAACTTGGCAAGTCAGTTTTAAGAACAAATTCTTATTTACTATGACGGCCTACACCGGCTAAACCCGGACGACGCTGGGCCAATTGTGCACCGCCCTATGGGACTCCCAATCATAGCCGGTTGTGACTGACTGGATTCGAACCAGGGTGTCTGCAGTGACGCCTCAAGCAGTGCCTTAGACCACTGCGCCACTCGGGAGCCCTACATTATACCCGTGGCCTATTCAGATTTAACTGCCTGAAAACAGGGTGTCCGCGGGTCCTTAAAGTCTTACATTCATGCTCTTGGTTGCCATGACATCCTCCTCCAGACAGGCCAGGGGAGCGGTGGCAACCCTTGTTTCAAAGCGGGTGAAGAACTTGTTTAGTTCATTGGCTGTAGAGGCACACCCTCTCGTCCAGGCAGGGATCAATGCGTTGCCTACCTTTTTGAAGGGGGTGTTTGCCATATTCTTAATGCCCAACCAGGCAGACCGAGAGTCTCCCTGTAACATTATCTCCACCTTATCTCTGTACTGGCATCTCGCCTTTTTTTTGTCTCTTTGTTCCCCTCTCTCTGTTCCCGGAGACAAACACTTGTTTCTTCCTATTAAGCACCACTTTCAATTCTTTGGTCACCAATGGTTTGTTGTTTGGAAATATCTTACATGTTTTTTTTGGGCTCACCAAATTAACACAGAATTCAATATAGCCAGATATTACGTTAGTCATCTCGTTCAGATCAGCTGATGATTCTTCAAATACACTCCAGGTGGTACAAACAAAGCATCACTGCAATTGATCAATACTGTCATTGTCCCACACCTGTATTTGTTTTTCCACCACAGTCTCCATTTTGAGTAACTGTCTATAAGTTGGTCGTAGAAAAACAGTGTTATGATCTGATCCATGCAGTGGAGGTCTGGCCAAGGATGAATACGCTTTGGGGACCGAGCCGTGACATAAATCTTATTTTTCGTTGTTAGGCTAGTCACATACAGCATCAAGCTTTGACACTGTTTGCTCTTGGATGGATATAAACAACTATCAGAAAAAGCTGGGGGAATTCACAGGGGAGGTAGAAGGGGCGTAGTGACACTGACAACAGCTCTATAACAGGGGTGCATATTTTTTTCCTGACAATCGTAGTTTTACACCATCTTTCATTTAGCAGAACAGACTCTACCTCCGTGCTCCTTACCAGTAGCTTCACTCTCTCTGTCCATACGAGTGATCGAGAATCTGTCAGGGGTGACTTCAGTCGGGCACCGCCTCCGACAGCCAAGTTTCAGAGAAGGCCATCACACAGGCTCCCTGTATTCATATCGATTCCGTGAAATTGCCCGTAATTCATCCATTTTCCCCGATTGGACCATGGAGAGCAGGGTAGTTGGAAGAGGAATCTTTGTTTTTGTTCCTCTGCATTACACTGCCTTTCCCCTTTTCCTCTTCCTTCTTAGTAGTCCTTCACCCAGGTTGTTGTGTCTCACAATCTCTGCAGGTATGTCCCCTTTGATCGGTTCTCCCGAACGTGAGTTATTACATTGTAAAAGATTTTGTTTCTGCAGTAGCGGATGTGTGGTGCCACCGACTTTTTTGTAGATTCGCGTGCTGTTTCAGGTACCAGCAAAAGTCATCCAAGTAGGAGAATTATCCAGTGTACGCACTTCATGTCCCTCTACCGTAGCTTAATCAGTAATCCGATGCAACATAAAACACTATTAAACTACTAAAAGCAAAGCAACAAAAACGGACGAGTTTAAACAACGAAACTGGAACAAACGCTGCTTTGGAGCCTGCTCAGTCTGACGCTGCTCAGTCTGTGTCGAGCATGAATCCCTCAGTCGTACCCAACTTTGTTTGGTAACTGTGTGTTTTTCTGTGTTTCTCCAGGACCAGCGTCTGAAGGAGATTGGCATGTCCACTCCATCTGCCTCCCCCAGTACACAGTCTATGGGCAGTGTCAACAACAACCACCACAACACCAATCAAGGCATGGAGCTATTCAGTGCACCCTCCACCAACAGGTACTACTGTTATAACATGGTTACTACAGGTCGTAGGAGGTTATCTAGTGTTATAAAGGTATGATTCAATTATTCTATTCAGATTTATGTTGATTCTTTTGATTATAGATTCTCTGATTTTTTTTGGGGGGGGGGTTCAAAGGTTGGTATCAGTTTGTTTTGTTGACTTAAAGGGATTGTTGAGGCAATCTATATTTCAGTGGAATTACCCTTACCTTGAGTTGTTTCTCAAGCCAGAAGTTACCATATTAGCATTGTCAAAATTCATTAATGTAAACAGGCGTACCGATGTTAGCAAAACTGCCTCAAAAACACGTAGCGTCGATACTCACGAAACCTGTCCATGTTCTTCCCCGCAAGAATGTTACTTTTCTAATAATATCTGAATGCTGAATATCTGTATATTCCATTGCTCTGATAGTGCCATCAAGCCACCTGTGAGTGCCCAATGGTATATACAACTTTATTGTCCATGTTACTGCAAACAGAAACAGAGAGACTACATGAGGAAATGTAGCCTCACAAATCCAGCGACTATTTCAGCAGTATGTATGTTAGAAAATTGTGAACTCCACCAACTACCGAACTTGGTTTTGAAGTGTTTTTGAGCAGGTTACAGCTTGCGAACATTGGTTTGGTTGTTTACATTCATGAATTTTGATGATGCTAACTCCTATCTGTGGCATAACATTGATTATTGTGCATTCTGTCACTGGGCCTTAATGCACAACTGAATGTAAGGTAAATTCCACCGAAATATATAGATTTCACCTGAACTAACCCTTCAGTTGTTGATTGTTTGGGCATATAGGGGCAATTTGAATCACATTTATTTACTCATTGATTTTCTTTCCCACTTCCCTGTCTCGTCTTATTTCTCTCTCTAGCATGCCCAACCTCAGTAGTGATCTATTTGACCTGCAGCCAGCCTTCCTACCTGCTGTCCAGAGCACTCCCTCGATCTCTACAGCCACCAGTGCCTGGGGAGGTAGGTCACACACACATTTGGACACACACGTGCATGCAATATACACTTGGAAATTCACACACACAGTTTTTATCTACTTAACCTCCTGAACTTCAGGTTCAGATCCGGGGCAGAGATGTATAGTGATGATTAGCTGTGTATTATGTCACACACACGACACAAGTTTCAGTTAACACGTGTGTTCTGACAAGCCTCTGTCTTTAAAGTCAGGTGGCTTTTCAACTGTACAAATTCATGCTCATGTGTCTCTTGAGTTCTCTTCATGTCTTCAGTCATTCATGTGTTTGTTCATCCATCAGTTAATTCACTTGTTTCATCCACTTATCGTCCATCCATTCAGCCATGACTTTCATCCGCTAGAAGCACCGACACGGCTGAAATATTGTGTTTAACATTTTGTCCAATAAACATTAATTTAAAGAACATATGGTTCGACAGACACCGATACCAACCAACCCAGAAGTTGAATAGAAACTTTACAATAGTAATATGTAGCCTTTATGACCTTTGTCCCCTAGGTGCTGCTGAGACAGCTGAGTCCTCCATGAGTGTAGATTTTGATGCTGTTTTCGGGGGCGGGGCTAGAAGACAGGCCAATTACGACGTACAGCCTGCCACCGATGGTAAAGAGACACAACGTTACGTCCCAAATGGCAACCTATTCCCTTTATAGTACACTACTTTTCACCAGGGCCCATAGGGCACTATATAGGGTGCCATTTCGAACACAGATAACCCTAAATAAACCTACTAAACAACCTCTGGCTTAGCTTACTGCTCCCCTATAACAACTGTAATCAATTACTTTTAGTGCTGGTTCATATCTCTGATTTGGTTTTGCTAAGTAAATCAACCTTTTCAGGCTTGGGCCTGTATCCACAAATCGTCTTAGAGTAGGTGTACTGATCTAGGATCAGTTTTTCCTTTTTAGATCCTAATGAACACAATTATATAGACATATACCATATCAGCAATCTTACTCTGAGATGCTTTATGGATACAGGCTCTGGTTTAGATTTCTGGTTGGGTTTTGCTATGGGCCAGCTAATCCTTTAGGCCTGGGGTTTCTGCTACCACAGTTTCCATTTGTGTGTTTTTAAAGCCTTCAGTAGGAATTTCCTGGTGGTGATCTCACTCCATTCCATCTGTTTGTAACTCATCTCTTTCTCTCTCTGTGTGCGTGGCTTGTCATCTCAGTCCGTTCCTAATCGCCTGTCACTCATCCATTTGTTGTCGTCCACACAGTCCCACACTCTACACAGACAATCCATCTCTTTGGAGGCACTGAGGTGGTACCTTTCCATCTGTTCTCCTCCATCTCTTTCCCTCATCTGTCCTCTACTCCCTCCATTCTCAGCCTTTCCAAACAATTAGCTTAATAGTTAACTCCTCTTTCTTTGTAAAACTAGATTTTTCTTTCTTTCCTGCCCTCTGATCTGTATGTTATGGTGAGTGGGCTATTTTTCTGAGTCTTTCCTTCTCTCTCCCTTCCTCCGTGTGCTAGTTGTCTCTGATCCTTCCCTTCTGTTTCCTGCTTGCAAAGCAGGAAGTTCTTACTTCATGAATGTGGCCTATGGCCAGATGGCACCCTATTCCCCATTGGGCTATGGTCAAAAGTAGTGCACTATGGTAGTATGGGCTCAGGTCAAAAGTAGTGCCCTACATAGGGAATAGAGTTACATTTGGGACGCATAGCTATGTCAGCACAATGTCCAGAAGCTAGACATCGCTTCTTAGACAAATATTATTTGTCCTTTTTTTTGTTTTCGCTTCCTCACTTTTTTTTTCCTGTGATGGGAGGATAAGGAGTGATGGGAGGTGACAGCTGTCTGTGCAGCTCTGTTGTGCTCCCTGTCTTTTTTCCTCCCCACGCTACTTTGTCTTGCCCTCCTTCGATCGGTCTTCCTCTTCTGTCACACACTCTGATTGCCCCTATTTGTCTCTTTCCTCTCTCCCTTCTCCGTTCCTCCGTTCCTCCCTCCCTCCCTCCCTCCCTCCCTCCCTCCCTCCCTCCCTCCCTCCCTCCCTCCCTCCCTCCCTCCCTCCCTCCCTCCCTCCCTCCCTCCCTCCCTCCCTCCCTCCCTCCCTCCCTCCCTCCCTCCCTCCCTCCCTCCCTCCCTCCCTCCCTCCCTCCCTCCCTCCCTCCCTCCCTCCCTCCCTCCACCATCCCCTTTCCTACCTCTCTCCTAGTTGAGGGCAATGTGTTCCCATTTTTAGAATGACTGTTGACAGACCATTGTGGTACTAATGTAATGTTTGCACAGTGAAATACTCCATGACTGCATCCCAAATGGCAGCCTGTGGGCCTTGGTCAAAAGTAGTGCACTATATAAGGAATAGTGTGCCATTTGGGATGGAGCCATGCAGTGTAACCAGACCAATCAGCCCTGTACAGTAATAGAGTAGTATACCACACACGCACCGGTCAGCCTACAGTACAGCCTCAATAAGTGTAATGACTCAACAACATGACACTACAAGCACATAAATCCATCATAACACAAATATAGCTACTGCTGCTGAGCCTAGAAATGGAAGGAATGGAACAAACACCCATTTCTCATAATTCTGCTCCTGAGGCCGACTAGAAACTGAAGGATTAGACAGGGCACATCTACTGTTTTAGTCTAGATATGTAATTAATATAATCCATCAGCATAATGACTCCACAACATGTCAGCCACAAGGAACTACAGTGCCTTCAGGAAGTATTCATACCCGATGACTTATTCCACATTGTTGTTACAGACTGAATTCAAAATGGATTAAATATATTTTCTAACCCATCTACACACAATACCTGACAATAAATGTTTTGCAAATGTATTAAATGAAATACAGAAATATTTAATTATTCACACCCCTTTGCTATGACACTCCAAATTGAGCTCAGGTGCCTCCAATTACCTTTAATCATCCTTGAGATGTCACTACAACATGATTGGAGTCCACCTGTGGCCAATTCAATTGTTTGGATTTTGAAGGAAACACCTGTATAAGGTCCCACAGTTGACAGTGCATGTCAGAGTAGAAACTATACCATGAAGTTCAGGTAACTATCTGTAGAGCTCTGGGTGAGAATTGTGATGAGGCATATATCTGAGGAAGGGTTTAAAACAATTTCTTGAATGTTAAAAGCTTCCACGAGCATTGGGGAATGGGGTAAAATACAGAACTACCCAGGCTGGTCGGACAGCCTCTAGGCACAAACTGAACAACCAGGCAAGAACAACCTTGGTCAGGGAGGTGACCAAGAACCCAACGACCTCTCTGACAGAACTACAGAGTTCCTTGGCTTAGATGGGAGAACCTGCCAGAAGGACAACAGTCTCTACAGCACTTCACCAATCTGGGCTTTATGGGAGGGTGGCCAGACAGAAGTCACCCCTGAGAAAAAGGCACATGACGGCACGCCTGGAGTTTGCAAGAAGGCACGTGAAAGCCTCTGGAGTGGCAGAAGAGTCTGTGGTCTGATGATGATACAAAAATTGAACTCTTTGGGCTGAATACAAAGTGCTATGTTTAACACCATCCCTACCGTGAAGCATGGGGGTGGCAGCATCATGCTATGGGGATGCTTTTCGGTGGCAGAGACTAGTATGGATCAAGAGAACAATGAATGGAACCAAATATAGCCAAGTCTTTGATAAGAACCTGCTTCAGAGTGCTTATGACCTTAGACTAGGGTGAAGATTTACTTTCCAACAGGACAATGACCCCAAGCATACAGCCAAAGCAAAGCTGAAATGGCTTCAGAACAAGAATGCGAAAGTCCTTGAGTGGCCCAGCCAAAGCCCAGACTTGAATCCCATTGAAAATCTGTGGAAAGGCTTAGATTGCTCCCCATCTAACTTAACAGAGCCTTGAGGTAATCGGTAAGGAAGAATGGGAGGAAATCCACAAATCCAGATGTGCAGAGCTTATGCAGACATACCCAAGACGACTCAAAGCTCTAATCGCAGCCAACGTTGCTTCTACAAAGTATTGACTCAGGGGTGTGAATACTGCAAAAATGTCAAACATGTTTTACTTTGTTATTGGCTATATGTGTAAATGGGTGAGGGGGGGAAAAATCTATTTAATCCATTTTGAGTTCAGGCTGTAAAGCAAACAAAACTGAATTCTTTCAAGGGACATGAATTATTTCTGAAGGCAATGTAAATCCAGCACAACCACAAATACTGCTGCTCAGCCTAGAAATATGGTGTATAGACGGGACACAGCTACTGAGCCCTGAGCGTAGAAATAAAAGGGAACACGTCCTTTTTATTTTCGGTACTTGTCATGATACTGAACAGATGGTTTGTGATCCCACAGTCTGATCTTGCCTCCCAAGTCCTCTTTTCTCTTGCTTGAGTCAAATCTTTCCTGCATGTGCGCTGCTTCTCTTTTAACCTCATATCCCATCTGTGTGTGATACTTGACCATGCTTTGTGTTTGTCTAATCTCTGTGTATGAATAATGTAATTAAATCTATGTCTCCCTGTATCTTTCCTCCAGGGTTTGACGCTCTAGGGGACCTGCTGAAGCCCACCGTGCCCAGCCACAACCAGCCTCCTCCCATGGCCCTGCACCACCCTGGTCATCCCCATCCAGGGCACCCAGGAGGCAAGCTGCTGCCCAATGACCTTGACTCGTCCCTTGCCAACCTCGTTGGCAGTGAGTACTGTATAGGCAACATATATTGTTCTTTTGTATCCTCACATCTGTCTGTTCCCGCCTCTTTCTCCCCTCTGCCTCTTCCATTTGTTTCGGTTTCTTTCGCTTTGTGCTTTCTCCTTACTTCTCATGTGACTATTTCTCCCTCCCTCTTCTCTCACCCTTGGTCTTGTCCTCTAGTGAATGTCTGCTAGTGGTAGAGATGTCAATAGAAACAGTTGGACCAGCCTAATGGTAGCGGATGGCCTATCTGCCAGAGCTCTTGCCTGAGAGCCATTGGTGGGAAGGGAGAGGACACACAGAGAGAGGAACCCAGTAGGGAGGCACTGGTCTCAGTCTACTGTATGTTTAACAGCCTTCACTACCCCCTGCCAGGGCTGGCCGGCTCTCTCGTTCTGTCTGCCTGTCTCACTGTCTTTTAGATAGACTCGCTCACTTTTATCAAACCCTCTGATGCTTTTGCTCTCTTCTTTCTCATACTCACTTCCTTGTTCTCTTGCTCTCCTCTTTCTGTCTCACCATCCCTCGCTCTCTCATCCTCAGATCTGCAGTTCGGAGGAGCCCCAGCCAAGAAGTAAGTGTAGGAGTTGTGATGTGTGTCTGCATGCGTGTGTGGGTCTCTCTGAGTTGGGAAGTGATGTAGTGCCAGACTACTTCAGCATTTTCCCTAGACAATAGAAGGCTTTGGGGGGCTGGCATCCTATAGTTCTCCAGTCTCAGATAGCCCCTGCTCAAAACGGTCTACTTCAAGACATGAGAAACAAAACTAAAATAAACTTGAATAAGTATCTAGTGAATGGAAGTTATACTCGTGTTTTTAATGACAAAACAATGTGTTGTATCAACAATGGAACAGACTGACTGCAGGGTTTTCCCTAGACGATAGACTTTTTGGCGGACTGCCAACCCACTCTACTGTACTAGGGCGAGCCGACTCAAATCCCAGCCAATGATGAAAAGCTTCTGTGCTGCTCAAATCTGTTGAAAAATAAATGTAAACTAAAATAACTTGCCCGCATCATTCAAATCTGCAGGATTTTTTTACCTGTAACAAGACACATTGAGACCTAGTGAAGAGCTCGAGCTACAATATTGTAATAATATATTTAATTTTTAACACGCTTTTCAAAAACACATGCAGGCTTGTATAACTAACCTTGTGGGGCAACACAATTCAGTATCATTCAAAATCCTGTTTTCCTGAAACCTTAACCCTTGCTTCTAAACCTAAACCTAATTTAGAAATAGCATTGACCTTGTGGGGACCGACAATGTCCCAAGTTGGACAAATCTTGTTCGTTTACTATTCTTGTGGAGACCAGAAGTCCTCACAAGTATAGTCAAACACGTCCACACCTGCATAATATCCATGGTAACAGTTGATTAACGAGTGTGGTGTTTTTGCACGGTGCATTTTGTCGTTGTGTGCTCCGGTGTTCAGGCCAGACATGCAGTGGAGTCAGCCTGGAGAGAAGAAGCTAACTGGGGGACACAACTGGCAGAGCAAGACCATGACTAGCACCACGGCCTGGAACCCTGCTCCCATGGCCCCTGCACCCATGCCTGTACAACACATGGTGAGTGGTAGTGTGTGTTTGTGTATTATGTAACCTGTTTTGAGATTATGTCCAGTAAAATAGATATGCGCTAGTCAAGACTGAGTGTGTGCGCTAGTCAAGACTGAGTGTGTGCGCTAGTCAAGACTGAGTGTGTGCGCTAGTCAAGACTGAGTGTGTGCGCTAGTCAAGACTGAGTGTGTGCGCTAGTCAAGACTGAGTGTGTGCGCTAGTCAAGACTGAGTGTTGAGCTTGCCAGTGGATGATTGTCGTCCCGATCTCTTCCACAATACTGACTGACTGTGGAAATCTGTCACTAACCCCTGGCTTCTTCTCTTCCTCCCTCCTGTCCTCCCCTCTGTCTCTTTCTGTCTCGTTCTCTTCGCTGTAATTATCTTCTGTTCTTTGCGTTATCATCCTCATTCCTCTCATCCTGTTTCTGCTGCGTTTAATTCACCTTCCTCATTGCCTCTCTCTCTCTCTCTTACTTTGTGCGTCCTTGCCATGCAGAATGGGATGTTCTATGCCAGTTATGTAAGTAGTAGGGTATGTCCCAAATGGCAGCCTATTCTCTATAGAGTGCACTAATTTTCACCCAGTGCCTATCTAGTCTGTTTGGAGCAACTTCTGGTGTTTATTACGATTCTCTACCCAGAAGTGTAGACTCATTGTGAAGTGTACTCTCACTCCTCATGCATTTTATAGCATTTGATTGGTGCAAGCATGGCTGAAGGAAGTTTCCACCATATTTCTTACATCGGTCCATTTGTTTTGAATCCATGAGGGGGAGTGTACTCACTGGGTCAGTATCAGCTTCGTGCGCTCTGTCCCTCCCTCCTGCATTCCTCCCCTACTTGTTGTTTTGTTTTTAAAGATTAGAGGGTTTTTTCCTTCCTCCCTGTACTTGTAGTTGAAGTGATTTCCTCACCCTACTGCCACCTGCCTTTAGAGACTAGTGTTTATTTCTACCAGGGAGAGGCACGCTACTGTTCTCATTAGGTGCTTAACTGATAAAATACTGCACTAGGCTAATTTGTTAAAAGAACACTACTCTAGTCAATTAGATTTTTACAACCTCACTTCCACGCATGTTGTTTATCTGTAGTTGTGAATGTGATGGTGTCCATGAGCATCGGTAATTTCATTACATGTACCTCCTTCGCTGTATAGACTCCCCTTTTAGCCTCTCCGCTGCACTATTTGTGAGTTGCTAATCAGGTCTCTCTCTAACAGGCTCCAGCTCCTATGACATTCCCAATGACGACGCCGCAAGTGCCTATGTATGGAATGGTCAGTGCTCACACGCAACAGGACACATTCAACATCACGTGTATAACCTAGATGTATTGTCCTAGAAGAATTACTGTGGTCTAGCAGTCCAAAAAAAAGTGTAACCAACAAAGAGACGACATACTTGAGTACTGGAAAAATGTTTCTCCCTCTCTCAGGTCCCCCCTCAAATGGGTCAGATGGGGAGTGTACAGTTGATGGCCCCCCAGCCCATGATGTACAACCAGCCTGTACTCAGACCCACCAATCCCTTCGCCCCCATGCCTGGAGCCCAGGTAACCACGCACCATTTCTACAGCCCTACCACCGTACACCATAATACCACATCCCTATTACCCCTTTAAACCCCACAAACCTCTGTCACCATCCCCACCAAGCCCAAGGAAACCCCCCCCCCAAACCATTTAGTTCAGATTGGCCACATCCATATAGTTCAGGTACAACCCAAATGCCTGCCCAGCCTTTACTTCCTCTTTGACTAGTCTTCTTTGTGT
This sequence comes from Oncorhynchus kisutch, assembly GCF_002021735.2. Taxonomy (NCBI): domain Eukaryota; kingdom Metazoa; phylum Chordata; class Actinopteri; order Salmoniformes; family Salmonidae; genus Oncorhynchus; species Oncorhynchus kisutch. The sequence continues at coordinate 19,812,735 of NC_034182.2, read as the reverse complement.
TAAACCCTGTAGTCTGTCTTTATTTCTGACTCTCTCTTTCAGATGCAGTTCATGTAATCTCATGGGGGGAGCAGAGTGCCGAAAGCGATGGCAAAAACACACGCCGAGCGAACCACCGAAGACAAAATGAACGAATGAACGAAGGAATGACAGACAGACGAAAGGACAGACAGAAGGAAAACCAACCAACACCAAATATGAGAGGAAGAGAGAAGAAAAAGAAAGGGAGGATCAACCCGGGAGATGAGAAGGGTGGAAGGCTAGAGCACGAAGGGGATATGTCATAATAAAGGCGCATCTCTGTCTGAAACAGCCCCCCTCCTGAAAAAAATTATAAATAGTATATATTAAAAAAATAAACACCCAAAGCCCATTACTGGGTTTAAAACTACCTAAAACTTGAATGTGTAGGTCGTTTTCAGTCGACAGAGTGAAGGGGTCAGGGGTTAGAGGTCTTAAGTTTATTGCACTTAGGACCAGTGTATACATTATGAAGTCTCTTTGTTTGGTTAGTTTGTCTTCTGTTACGTTCTCCGGTCGTTGGTGTACAAAGGTAGCCTAGGCCCTGTTACGGTTACTGGGACTGTATTTATGTTGCTACTAAGCTGATATTGAGCAATTTGTCACAGAGTAAAAGAGGGATGGAGAAGAGGGGATCTAGCCATAGGCAGAAAAGACAGGTTTGGATTGAAAAAGATCTGTAGGTTAAAGTTGCATCCACTCTCTTTGGTTGCATCCACACAGGTAGGAAGACGTAGGTGTTTGGATTCAGTTTTTCTATCTCGAAGCACGTGTGTTTGCGCGCAAGCTGTTAATAAACCATTTCTTTGTGAGCTGGTCTCTACCTTCTTTCTTAGGCGACAGGTCACCAATTGGAGCGGTTTCTAGAAATCTTTATTTTAATTCTCCAACTTTCTCACCGTTACTGATACCGACCAAAGTCACGCAGTACCGTTTGTCCCTGCTCGCTTGCCATCCTTGACTGTTAGGTAGCGAAGAAAAGCACTTATGTATGTTACCCAAGGGAGCTGTTTCAGACACGGAGAAGCCTTTACCACATGCAATCAGACTGAGTATAAACATTAAGGATAGCCCTCTACACTCATCCTCACAACCACCATCCTACCACCAGCCTAACCCTCAACCTCTTCTTATGTCTATTTGTCCATGGAGAGCCACTGGAGAACTGTTGTAAAGTGTTTTAAATCCCTCTCTACTTTATTTGTGTCTCTTGTAAAAACAGTTTCTTCTTCATCCTCAGTGTGTCCTTAAATGTTGACGGATTTGCACGCACACTAAATTACACACACAAAGCATGTTACACACACACACACACACACCCACGTGCATTAACGTAGACACACACACCTCCATCCTGAGGAAACAATGTTTGATTTCAGAATAGGATCATTCTGACAGTTGATGTCACAATTTGTGTTTCCTCTATCATAATGTCCATTGCTCTCGATGGTGTCCTATTGTTGCTAAAGCCATATGCAGTCATTTTCTTCCCAACTGTCAAGATGGGTCAAATGAAAGGATGTCAAAGTAACTTTTTGTGTCAAAGGAAGGATATTGTCAAACTGTTGATGACTCAACAGAACTGTTTCATGTTTTTATTTTGAACAAATATATGTGCCAATAAGTTTGGTACTGGTTAGCGCTGAATGAAACATAATTGCCAAGGGTTACTTTATTGTTAAATATTTGGGGGACATGGAGCTGAAATGGACAATACTGGTTTGAGCATACTCTTGGTCCCGTAGGCTTTATAAAAGATGTCAATGTAACTGAACTGTTGGTGCCAAAGGTCAAAACAGGTATAGGTTCACAGTTGCCATACTTTTCGCTGTCTAATTCCCCTGTAATAACACACATTGGTTTGTTATATATGCCATGCGTTTCTCATTGAGGACTGTTTTCTGTTTACTTCCTATATCTTGACGCTGAAGCCAATAGTGAGTTATGCCCCCTAGTTATGTTATATATATATATATATATCATTATTTTTTGATGAACAAGCTGAAATGTTTCACTGATATGACCACATTCAGAACCTGAAAGAAAGGAGAGTTGGTGATAAATGAATGGATCAAATCAAAGTCTATTGCTCATGTACACAGATTTGCAGGTGCATCGGAGTGCTTGTGTTTTGAATGCACATGCAGATCCCTAAGACGAACCCTTCCCCTTGTCTCGGTCCACATCACCAGTGAGTTGAGTACTGTGGAGCATCTAACTGATCCTTTTCACTTTCTAGTAGACCTAGCGCTCTAGAACACTATCTTAGCATCTTTGCTGCTCTTCGGTCTAGTGTGCATAGCTCTATATTCACCTCTTGGTGACTTGCCAATTGCCATTGTCTTCAAGATTATCTTGTTGGATCGTCACTGTCTAGTAGACCTAGCTCTAATTTCCCCTCTTAGCCTCTTTGTCACTGTCTAGCATGTATAGCTTTATCTTCTCTTGGTTTTTCTTTTCTGTCAAGTTTATTTGTCAAACTCATTCGCTCCACCCTTGTACTTGATTGATTGATTTAAAGTCACGAATTAGTAACTCTCTGTACCTGGTTGTCTAGGTCTTAATTGAAAGGAGAAAAAAACAAAAACCTGCAGACACTCGGCCCTCCATGGAATGAGTTTGACACCCCTGGTCTATTAGATATATTTAAAGAATTGTCTCCAGGATCACTTTAGATTCATTCCCCTTCTGACCTCATTTCATTGTCTAGTAGAACTATATTTAGATAGAATCTCCTATTGGGAGTCTTCACTGTCCAGTATGTATAGCTCTAGATTCTTCTTGCTTCTGCTTTTGTAGATGATACATTACAATCCCCTTTGTCTTATAACTTCCTGTTTCTTCACTGGACTCTGTCATAGGCCTTCACATAATCATGCTGTGAGTGGGTGTGTACGCCATCTTTAAACTTAAACTGTCTCTGATTGGATCATATGCATTTTATGTCTTGTCGGTGAAACCGAACTATCCACAATGTTTAAGGGGGATGTATACTCTCAATGATGAATTAAGTCTGTAGTCTTGAAGTATTTGAGGGTTCTGATGGCACTAGTCTTTGCCTGTAGGAAGGATTGCCTCGCTCTCGTAGTACCTGTGTAAAAGGGGGTTGAGAACCAGTGGTGGTCGTTTGGAAGTTAAAGGTCCAATGCAGCTGTTTTCATCTCTATTTCAAATCCTTTCTAGGTAACAATTACTACCTTTTGATTGTTTTCAATTAAAATGGTCAAAGATATCATTTTCTCAAGCAAGAATTTTGTTAAGATTGTCAGGGAGTGGTCTGAGTGGGGAGGGGAATGCTAGCTGTAGGTTTGGAACGCTCTTATTGGTCTATTAAATTTACCGCCTGGTGACGTCCCCAAGCAAGCCAAAACGCCATCCCACCAAAACAGGCTGAAATTTGACTGTCTTTTCAAACATCTCTAACACTGAAATGGCATTATCATTTTCACAATATCACACTATTATTCCAACCTTACTATGTGGATATATATTAAACACAGAAACCCTTCTCTGGGCTCCTCATACTGTGATAGTCCCTTACTCAGGAGGGTAGGAAGCTCTGGGTAGAAGTTGCTCTAAGAGACAGATCTAGGATCATCAAACCCTTGGGGGAGAAATGCAAAACTGACCTTAGATCAGTGTCTAGGAACAACTGTGTTTGTATCCCAATGGCACCCTATTCCCTATGTAGGCCTCTGGTCAAAAGTAGTGTACTATATGGGGAATAATGCCATTTGGCACACAATCCTTGTTTGGCACTGAAGTTGATGAGCACAGCTTTTTCTCTGGAATTTATCATGTCTTATGTTCTCTGGTTCTTCAGTAGTTTCATTTCTCTCTTTGAGTCATTTTAAAACTAGATTGTTGTTCTGCATGGTACCCGGCCTGCCTGTGTTTTGTGTGTCTTTGAACTGGTTTCAAAATAGTGGAAGAATAGCAGAGGGGGAGAGAGACAGTGTGGAGACTACAATGTTGATTGTCCTATTATAATCTTAGGGGGTGCGTCTCAATCTTGTGTCTTTTTCTCTTGTCTTCTAAGACCTGAGCGTTAGCTCCCAGAGCCAATGCCAACAATGTCAAATCACGCTGATGGTCTGTTTATGGTAGGCTTTTCTTCCCCTGTGCATGGTCGTGATGATGTGTTCTTTCTACAGCTCCCCTTAAAAGCATGATCTGATTTACTGTCTGTTAAAACTCCGGGTTCCGGATTGTCATGGTTGCATTTCTGATTACATGCCGCAAGGACAGACACCCCTAACCATTGCTCTAGGGGGAATCTCAATCATCTTTCCTTTGCTCATTGCGTCCTCTGTCCTCAACGCATTGGAGGAGGTGGTCTGGGGGTGTAGCCAAACCCTTTTACTTTTCCAAAGATGCCACGTTACTTTTTCCCTTTATTGAAATGGGTCTTTCTGATCATATCTGCAAGTGTAGTACCCTCTAGTGGTGAGTCCCTGTAGTAACACAGTAATTGAAGATGTCATCAACCTGAAATGAAAAAGGAACAGGGAAAAAGAGGAATGGCTTTTTGGGGTTATAAACGGATAAATCTCTCCATAAAATTAATCAGTTTATCTGTTATTTGGTCATTTTCAGTCAGTGTTTGTTCAATGATCATGTGAAAAAAAATTCCCTACATGTTTTTTTGGGAAACTATCCTTCTGATAGCTGAACTGGTGATAACTATGTAAATAGAAATAGAAACATGCAAACACATACACACACATATACATCACAATCCCTGTATTGTACTATACAGGGAATATCGGCTGCGTTTACACAGGCAGCCCAATTCTGGTCTTTTGCCCAATTATTGGTAAAAGAGCTGATCTGACTGGTCAAAGAGAAATTATTGAATTTGGCTGCCTGTGTAAACGCAGCCATGGTGTCATTTGGGACACATCCATACACACACATCAGCCATAATGTTATTTTTGTCTTTGTATTATTATTTTTCTGAACATGAGAGCTATTTGATATTTGCATTATACAGTATATAGATATATAATAATACCCAAGGGGTGATTAAACGTATGAAGAAGGGGATTGGCTGCATATCTACAGGTTGCCAATGGGATGTCATTGATTGTCAAGGATGCCAAATGATTCAGAGAATCACACCCTTGTCTCTGATTATTCTTCTTGTTCTTCCCCCTCTTTGTACATTTTATTTATTTCTGCAGAAATATTAGGATTTTATTAAGCATGGAAATAATACAAAACTAACGTTACAGAAATACAAATCATTGGCTTTTATTTTACTTACTGTGTTTATTTTGATTATCTTTTTTTGGAAGAAATAAAGTCATTTTCCATTCCTAAAGCATTTGGTGATTTTAATGATCATTTTTTTTGTAGTGTGGAGTGTCTGCACTGAGTGAGGCTTGCTGCTTAAAACAATCTCCACTTACATTTTTGTAGATGCTCTTATTCAAAGTGACTGGAACCCACAACCCTTGCGTTGCAAGCACCATTCTCTTACAACCGAGCCACATGGGACCCGTTAGTGTTAGAGTATACGGTTTGCAGCATGGTAAGCGGCTTATTATGACAGGTTTTAGCCGAGCGTTTCCCAAACTTTGTCCTCGGGACCCCAAAAGGTGCGTTTTTGTTTTTTGCCCGAACACTACACAGCAGATTCAAATGATCAAAGCTTGATGATATATTTGAATCAGCTGTGTAGTGCTAGGGCAAAAACCAAAATGTGCACCCCTTTGGGAGACCCTTTCTTAGCCCCAACTGCCATGCCTACACGTGTGCTTAGTGCAGTACACACACAGTGCAGTACACACACAAGCAGACAGATGGCCAGGACAGGAGAGAGGAATGCCAAGCCACTACTAGATAAGGACTGACAGCTGAAGAGAGAGAGGCGATGACTGGTGGCTATTTTTAAAATTCATTCAGCCAGGCCAAGCAGAGACCCCCTCTCTTTCCTCTCTTAGTCCCCCTAGATCTCTCTCGTTCTTTCTCTCATTCCCTCGCTTCTCTTCTATCCGGGAGAAAGTTCTGGAAGACTGTGTGTGATTTAAAGTTTCAAAGCCCCTCGAAGAGGAAAAAGAAGAGCGGGTTAGCGAAATAAAAAGTTAGGTAGAAGAGTTACGAGAGGACAAACTAAATACTAGGCCAATATGGCACTTCTTTGCTACAACAAAGGCTGTGGAGAGAAGTTTGATGCCGACAAGAACAAAGACGGTAAAACCACTTGCTACTTTAACTCAAACACACTGTTTATTAGTCACTGTTATACTGCGATGGTACACAGGTTGGATTGAATGCACTGTAGACAATGACAGTTTATTAGTAATGAATCTTATTATTTGGATTGAATGCATGTTGCAAATATTGCAAGGTATTTGAGTTTTCAGTGTATTGTAGACTAATACTGTTTTTGAATGGACAAATGTAGAGGGGATAATGTGTATTATGGTAATAGTTCATGTGTAATAGCATAGACTATCATAGTCTGACAGACCCCTTTGGGACAGAGGTGGGAATTGACAGGTGTTTTTAGCAGAACTGAAAGGGCCAGTTTCGCAGACGAAGATTGATCCCATACTAATAGACTAAAACACATCTTCAGTTAAGCATCTTTGGGTCCAGAAAACTGGCCTAGTCATCCACACATTGGCATATCATGGAGAGATTCTGGATTGAGAGATTGTATTGTAGGCATGTGTGTGCAATTGTTGTGCTTGTGTGACAGATGTGCATATGAGAGAGACAGACACTGAGTGAAAGCATGCGCCGACATAATTTCCCACGTCTTTAGGTCACCGAGTAGTCTCCTCTTCATAGCAACTGTTAGGTTAGTTAATGCCTTATATGGGCCCAACCCCCCTCCCTCTTATGACCAGAACTCTTGACAGCTGTCTGGGAGACCCTGCTGATTGTGTGTGTGTGTGTGTGTGTGTCTGCTTGTCTGTGACAAGTTACAACGTTTGTGTCTGACAAATGCCAGCGCCAACAAGTACCTTTTGATGTTTCTCGCCCTCTAGATGCCTGTCTTCATCATCCAGGTGTTCCCATCTTCCACGATGCTCTGAAGGTATATCAATAAATAAACATTTGAGAAACTTACAGATGAGAATCAATAAATATGAAACTATCCTCACAGTACTTGATCAAATGTATAAACAACGCGTGTGTGTCCAGGGTTGGTCTTGTTGTAGGAAGAGAACCACAGACTTCTCTGAATTCCTTTCTATCAAGGTAAGGACCATGTGGGACCAACTGGGTTTGAAGTCAAGACTGTTTTAACCCACTGAGCTGAAGCATATAGGCATTAGCTCAGGGAACAATTACTTATCAAGTACTATGCAGTAGTTCGCTGTCAGGGTACTCTGTACGCAGTATCCTGACATTACTTTTCTATTGTAGGGCTGCACCCAGGGGCGTCATAGTAACGAAAAGCCCCAGGAGCCTATGCAGCCGACAGTGACATCAGACAAGAACGGTGTGAGAAACAACAGAGAGGAGATAATTTACCAGGGGCCCAAATCAGCTGAGGCACTGCAGAAAGAGAGACCCAGGTAGGGTCAGCTTGCTCAGATGGCTGATTAGGTGTTTATTTATTTAAATGATCTATTTATTGTCCTTTACAGTTCAGATGAGGATAAGACCAAACTGAAGCTGAAGGTGTCCGCCTCTCTGACTCAGGTTCTGGAGAAGATGGAAATCAGCAGCAAGGCAGAACTAAAAAAGAAAGGTGTGTGTATATCCCTCCCATACCTTCTCTGTTTGGTATCCCCTTGTTCAAATCGTTGGTTTCTATATAATAGCAGTGCATTTCAATGCTTCTGTTGACTAATACCAATACTTCTCTGAAATATATTATTTTGAAACTACTTAGGTAGTGTAACCTCCCCTGTCCTTCTGACTCTTCCTCTCTTTATTTCTCTCTCTCTTGCCCTCACAGAGACTGCAGTTGTCATGCAGGGAACACGATGCAAGAACACAGGATGCAAAACAGTAGGTGTTTCTATTCATTTTTTACTAGTGCTTTTATTTTTTTCTCCCCAATTTCGTGATATGCAATTGGTAGTTACAGTCTTGTCCCATCGTTGCAACTCCTACGGACTCAGGAGAGGCGAAGGTCGAGAGCCATAAGTCCTCCGAGACACGACCCCGCCCAAGCCGCACTGCTTCTTGACACACTGTTTGCTTAACCCGGAAGCTAGCCGCACCAGGAAACACTGTGCAGCTGGCAACCGAAGTCAGCATGCATGCGCCCGGCCGCCACAAGGAGTCGCTAGAAAGCGATGGGACAAGGACATCCCAGCCGTTCAATACCCTCCCCTAACCCGGACCACACTGGGCCAATTGTGAGCCGCCTCATGGGTCTCCAGGTCACGTCTGGCTGCAACACAGTGCGGGATCAAACCCGGGAGGCCATGTGTCTCTTTTGTGTTTCTGTGTGTGCTCGTGTGTATGTATGTTAGTGTGTGTTTCACAGAGAAGGGAGTAAAACATTTGATGTGCAGTAACTCCTGTCTTTGATAATGAATCTGTTGCATTCTGCTGATGTTAGGGTAACAGCCAGTCTCAGACAGTGTTAACTCTTTCCCATAATTCAACAGTTTGTTCCAGAGCCTTATATTCTAGAGAGTTGGGTCGATTTACGAATGTTGAATATTGTTCCAATTCTAGACATTCAGTTGCATATCATTATTTAAATGTTAATAGGTAGCTAACATGGCTGCCATATAATGTTGTAGTATCATGTAAATGCATCACAATGCAGAAACCTCTGTCCCAACTTTCTCATTAGAAAAATGTTGTCATCTTAAAATTGTTATTAGCATGTTAGTTATCCCCCTACCTGAGAGGAGAATTCAGTAGATGATTGTTGTTTGTTGTTGTTGACAGCAATACCAGGGCCCAGAGACCAACGGAGAGACCTGTACACACCACCCTGGAGCACCTGTCTTCCACGAGGGGTAAGATGAGGACTGTATTATACTTACAGCGCATTCTGAAAATATTTTATTTTAAAATGTATTAAATAAATAAAAAATCCTAATCCATCTACACACTATACCCCATAATGACAAAGCGAAAACAGGTTTTTCGAAATGTTTGCAAATATATTACAATTTAAAGGTGTTCAGATCCTTTGCTATGAGACTCAAAATTGAGCTCCGGTACAACCTGTTTCCATAGATCAACCTTGAGATGTTTCTACATTTTGATTGGAGTTCACCTGTGTTCACCTGAGTTCACCAATTCAATTGATTGGACATGATTTGGAAAGGCACACAGGTCATAAGGTCCCACAGTTGACAGTGCATGTCAGAGCAAAAACCAAGCCATTAGGTCGACGGAATTGTCTGTAGAACTCCGAGACAGAATTGTGTCGCGGCACAGCTCGGGGGAAGGGTACCAAAACATTTCTGCAGCATTGAAGGTCCCCAAGAACACAGTGGCCTCCATCATTCTTAAATGGAAGAATTTTGGAACCACCAAGACCCTTACTAGAGCTGGTCGCCCGGCCAATCTGAGCAATCTGGGGAGGTGAGGTGACCAAGAACCCCAAGATCACTCTGACAGAGCTCCAGAGTTCCTCTGTTGAAATGGGAGAAACTTCCAGAAGGACAATCATGTCTGCAGCACTCCATTAATCAGGCCTTTATGGTAGAGTGGCCAAAAGGCACCTAAAGAACTCTCAGACCATGAGAAACAAGATTCTCTGGTCTGATGAAACCAAGATTGAACTCTTTGGCCTGAATACCAAGCGTCACGTCTAGATGAAACCTGGCATCATCCCTACGGTAAAGCATATTGGTGGCAGCATCATGCTGTGGGGATGTTATGAACTGGGAAACTACTCAGGATCGAGGGAAAGATGAACGGAGCGAAGTACAGAGAGATCCTTGATGGAAACCTGCTCCAGAGCGCTCAGGATCTCAGACTGGGGTGACGGTTCACCTTACAACAGGACAACAACCCTAAGCACACAGCCAAGACAACGCAGGGGTGGCTTCGGGACAAGTCTCTGAATGTCCTTGAGTGGCCCAGCCAGAGCCCAGACTTGAACCCGATCGAACATCTCTGGAGAGACCTGAAAATAGCTGTGCTACAACTCTATCCAACCTGACAGAGCTTGAGAGGATCTGCGGAGAAGAATGGGAGAAACTCCCCAAATACAGGCGTGCCAAGCTTGTAGTGTCATACCCAAGAAGAATAAAGGCTGTAATCGTTGCCAAAGGTGCTTCAACAAAGTACTGAGTAAAGGGTCTGAATACTTAAGTAAATGTGATATTTTTGTTTTAAATGTAATACATTTGCAAAAAAATCTAAACCTGTTTTTGGTTTGTCATTATGGGGTATTGTGTGTAGATTGATGAATTAAAAAAAACAGTTTAATCAGTTTTATAATGTAAAGTAACAAAATGTGGAAAAGTCAAGGGGTCTGAATACTTTCCGAATATACTGTGTCCATGCCTGTATTATACAATACTATTATATACTCTTCTACGTGTATAAGTACTAGAGCTGTTGCTGTGTAAAGACCATAGACTTTAATGCTGCTTTATTATAAGCATATGAAATGTAATATTAATGTAATACCATAGGTATAATACGGTGCTGTAATTCTAACCTTACAGGTATAAGTACTGGGGTTGTTGCTGTGTGAAGACCATAGACTTTAATGCTTTTCTGGATCAGAAGGGTTGTACCACTGGCAAACATCGCTGGGTCCAAAAAGTGGTCAGTGTTAGCCCTCCTCTCCTTTTCACCTTTTCTTAATGTCCGGGTTTCGTTCTGTAGCCAATTATGCCTGGTTTTTTTTTTAAACATGAAAATCACTTGGACATTTTGCTGTAAACAGTTAACTGTAAACTCTGGGGCTATTGCCTTTTCTCTCTCTTTCTCTCTGAATGTTTGTGTGTGCAGAACAATAAGAAGGTTGCGTGTAGACATGACTGGCACCAGACAGCCACACAGGTCTACGTGACCATCTATGCCAAGAACGCCAACCCTGAACTGTCCTACGTCGAAGCTAACCGCACAGTGGTAAGAACGGGCCACACACACACACACACACACACACACACACACACACACACACACGAACGCAGACATACAAGAACGTCAACCGTGAACTGTCCTACGTCGAGGCTAACCGCACAGTGGTAAGAACGGGCTACACACACACATGAACGCAGACATACAAGAACGCCAACCCTCAACTGTCCTCCGTCAAAGCCAATCGCAGAGTGGTAACACATACACACGCATATTGACTTTTGTCATATACACACATTGACTTTTGCATATGTTGTTTTCCCGCTGGTGTTTTGTGTAAGGTTGTTAATGATGATTAACATCTCTCTTTCTCTCTCTACCGCCCTGTCCCATCTCCCATCTCTATTCCTGTAGCTGACCTGTCACATCCAGTTTGAGGACAACAAGATTTTCCATAAGGACTACCATCTGTGGGGGGTGAGGGGCAATGCTTTTCCTGTCTTCTTTATTATTATTATAATAATAATTTTTTTTACCTCTTGAATTGTTTCCAGCCTCTCTCTTTGTACTATACATTCCTCTTTCTTTCTCACTTGTGTTTCTGTTTTCTATTTCCCTCTTCCTGTCTCTTTTGCCTTTCTCTCCCCTCTAAACACCAACCAACAACTATCCCCACCATAACCCTAACCTCATATCCCTCTTCCTCCTCTACTCTAGGTAGCGGATGTAGCCAACAGTGGGGTCAACATGGTTTCGTCTAAGGTGGAAGTGTCGCTCCGTAAGGCAGATGCTGTGGCCTGGGGAAAACTAGAGGACCCCAAGTTCAAACCAGAACCCGAACCCCAGGATCTGGACATGGGTACTGTAAACATCCCCCTTTATGTTGTTTTATCTTGTGATTATAAAGGAAGTGTTTGTTCGACCGGCAGGATGACAAAATACATTTAGGCATTGGGGTCAAAATAAATTAAGGTTAGGATTAAGATTAAGTTTAGGAACAATGGTTAGGTTAAGGTTAGGTTAAAGGTTAGGGAAAGGCATAAACGTTAACATTGGGGGTTAGACAACGTCAATTTCTGCCAGGCTATACACTGCCATAATCAAAACATCGACTGGGTTCACAGTATTGCTCACTGTGTTACAGGTTACACCGATGAGGCCGACGACCCCAGTCAGTGGGACAGGGACATCGACGACGATGACATCAGTGACTCAGACGAGGAGTGGGAGAAACCGCAGATCATCCAGAATCCTCCAGAAGAGGATGAGATGCCCGTGTTAGAAGGCTAAATTGATTAGTTGATTGATTATGTCTGTGGTCCGTCAAGACGGTAACGGTCAAGAGGATGCTCTGACTGGCTGTGAGATTGTGTTGTTAGAGTACTTTATTGTCCATTTTCCTTAGTCTAAGGCCATGGTATGCCTGTAATATTGTTACTGGTTTTGAATTTATAAAGAAATTGTATTTGAATTTGATTTATGTATTGATCTCGACTGTATTCACAGACACAAATAAGGAATATCAACCTGTTATAGGTGAGTTTTCGTCTTCTGCCCTCTAGTACATATTAGGCCATTGTCAGGCGACAGAAGTCAGTTATCAGACAAATCTGGGTCAGAGTCAATGTCCTAACATGGACACATTCATTGCAATTAAATAAGAAAGGCCTACCGTATTGAAAAGTCCATCTGTCCATTCTACATCATTCCTGTTTGAATGTGACTTGTTTGTGACGCTAAATGGGCCTGCTGTGCTGTGATATTCATTAGACAGATGGAGTTTCTCCTTTGTTTTAATGTGCGTTGTCACACTTGGGACACACACACACACACACACACCCGAGTCCAACAGCAATGGATACACTTTATTTCAGCCTCCTGCTAGCAGCCAGTGAATGCTGTCTCTCTCTCTGGGTTCTGGGACATGGATGATTGGCAATTGGATAGCACAAATAAATAGGCTTGGGCCTGAATTCAATCGAAGGCCTGCTGTCGCGAAGGGCGCAGCACGCTTAATATTGGCTGAAGCGTAAATGACCTTTAAAACTCAAGTGCAGTATGCTTTTCGACAACGCGCCTTTGATTGTAATCCGGCCTAAATTCACTGATGATAATCAATCATATGCAGTAAAACAGTAAAATCATAGCCTGCATGATTCCTGTCTTATTGGCAACAAACATTTATGTCGAGTAAACTGTCAAAATAACAGTTTGGCTCTGAGATGGAGCATAATGTATATCTATTTGGGAACACTCAAATCAAGTTCAATACATGATGAGTTCAAAGATTCACAATTCAAGATTTGATCACAATTCAAGATTACATTCAAGATTTGAATCACAATAACATCCTCCTTATCAATTGATACCATTAAATAGTATAATATACAACATCTTGACACTTAGGACTTCAAGGAATACTTTTTAGGCCCAAAGGCTGACCTTCCAGCCTGGTTGCAGAGATCAACCAGTACAACGAATTAACAGCACAAGATTATCATTATTAAACATCTTTGAACAAACAACGTGCAACATCGAGTCCAGCTTTGCGCATTGCACAGCAGAGTCCAGCCAGTGCTGTCTGTAGGCGTGCGTTCACAAAAACTTGCCGTCAAATACTGTTACACAACCGTGGCATGTTACATACATGTTGTCCAACAAAACGTTTCCAAGACTTTTCCTCTTGACTTGATCGTTAAGTCGTTGTTGCATTGTTCTCCATACCTCTCAGTACCTTGGCGACTGACCACTATATATGTTATGTCACACAAGATTTCAATACTGATATCCTAGCGTCGTGCCATAGACACAACAACAGCCGCTAAGGAATCGTTGGCATAGCGTTGGAGTAACGGTGTCGCAACATTTTTCAGAATCCAGTCTTCCATGAGATTAGGATGTGTAAAGTGAGAACATTAGGGTTGAAAAATTCTGTAAACTTTCCCAAAATTCCTGGGTTTCCTGCGTATTCACTTCTGAAAATCCGGAAATGTTCCAACGGGATTTCTTGAAACCTGGTAATTTAGAAGAAATTACTGGAATTTGGCCACCCTGAGAGCATGTACAGTAGAACAACCCCTGACAAGTGAATAAACATTTAATATCTATTATGTATATATAATATACTTTAACATTCGAGTTGGTTATATTTATATGTTACATATTAACACACACTGATCTCTGTATAGATGTGTCATAAATACAAGGGAGCGCGACCGTTTCCATAGCAATAAAAACACAAGTGAACGATCACTTTTACAACATACACGCACACGTCGCTCGCACACACATTTTTTCTTTTGAGTTTCTCTCTGTAAAGTGCAAGGCAAGGTACAGTAAACTTTGAAATGAATGACACGCACACAGTGTCGTTTGCACACACACACACACACAATCGTCATATGTTGTTTAAAACCTGGCACACGTGTACAGGTACATCACTAAAGCCTCTAGCAATAACAGCAGGACAAGCACGCTATTGGTACAGTAGGACAATCATAGCTAACACTTTATCTGGAAGGCTGATAATAAGCTGATTAATAAACACCATTACTTAACTATTAAATGACTAATACATAGCTTTTTCTGCATTGAATGAATTAAATACATGTTATTTTAACTTAATGATACAACTTAACTTATATCTCTTGTTCATGGTTTAACTATATATGACTCGGCATACTGGTCTTTGTAATATATATTATTTTCATCCGAAACTACTACTATTCATAAATACATGAATAAAATATATAGAACGATATAGTGGTTAACTAACAGTTAAACTATACATGAACTATCTTAACAGTTTATAAGCTGTTTATAACCAGACCTTCAAAATAAAATGTTACTCAATTTCTCCAACGGAAAAAATAAAATAAATCTCACTGCATTTATATTCCAGCGTAGGGGTAAGGGATGGTATAAGTATATCCCTAACCACAGACGTAGGATCAACTTTCCCTCCAAACCTAAGCATAACCATAAGGAGGGATAATGCAAACCTTAGACGGATCTTAGATCAGTGTCAATGGGCTACTTCATCCAACTTGGAAGGTATGTAGGGACACATTGAGGTCATCGTGGTTTAGATGTTACAGTAAGTACTGTAGTAGCTAGCTGTAGATATTACAGTGAGCACTGTAGTAGCTGGACATAAGATGCCTCAGTACATATATTACAGATATTATGGTAAGTACTTTAGCAAGGCCAATATATTAGTACCATATTCTGTCCACATGTATTACATTCCTCAATATGAACCTTCAATAAAAACTTTTTCACATTTTTATGTCTCCAGTTCCTCAGGTGATAATAAGATGAGGTGTTTTTCGTTATTGTTGATGTCCTCCAACAAAATGTCCTCAAACTTCAGATTTCGAGGAAACTAAAAAGTCCCGAAAGTCAAGAGCGAAAAGAGGAAGGCTAGCCTAAACCCCAAAAAGAGGATATATCTAAGAATAAAAACAAAATGTCTACTCCCGTCATGCAAAGGACAGCACCGCCTATGTAAACACATTGCGTTGTCAATGAAACAAAATATGCTTAGAAACACTTTCCTCATCTCTGATTGGCCACTTTGACTATCAAGAAGAACACGCCCACATCCCTGGTCAGCAGGTCAAACAGCACACCAAACGGTGATGCAATGCAAAGTTACGCCCCCTCGTTAAAAACAACTCCTCCCTGATTACAAAATGGAGAACATTGAATCAAGGGAGAGGTGATAGCTGAATGGGGAGGGTCATTGAATTGTTGAATAATTTATCCCCCCTCCGGTTGCCATAGTGACAGCTGTCTTCTTAAGCCTCCTCGTTAAGTTCCTCAATTGCCTGAAGGATCCGTCTCACATGCCCCACCTTTAATATCCCAAGATCCTGTGGGAGAGAGAGAGAGATGGACAATCAAAGTTTCTCCTTTTTACACAATGTTAATGAATGTTTCACTGTTTTTCAAAATCGTTAGTTTTCATCAACTTAATATCACTTTATATCAACTTAAGTAACTTGTGCAGCTTTCAGGGGCGTCATGCACCCTAAAAATCTGAGGATGCAAAAAGTATGTGAGGACGGTTGGGGGTGGTTCAGAAGGGGGCCCCTGTCCTTGCATTTTTTTAACACCTGAAACAGCTTTTTACTGAAATCTAGAGCCAAAGTCATTAAGCTATGTCAAAAACAACAACAAAAATCTGCATATCTAAGTATACCTCGAGCCGTCTGTATCTTAAACTATATACACTTCTCTGTATCTCGGCTAAAATCTGGGTAAAAGATTGAAAGGAATGTGAGTCTTATTCAGTACATTTCGTTATTGCTTGCTTTTCTAAAGTCTACCAACCTTGCCAGCTAACATAGTTAGACAAGCTAGCTACTATAACTTGATTAATAGCCTGAAATGGCTTCTTGGTAGCTAGTTGAGGTTGGGGGAGAGATTTCCAATCTGAGCTAGCTAAAGCCAACTTCATAAAATTGTTAGGTTGCTAGAAATATTACAGAGAAACATCAACAACATATACACTACCGTTCAAAAGTTTGGGGTCACTTAGAAATGTCCTCGTTTTCCATAAAAACATACATGAAATGAGTTGTAAAATGAATAGGAAATATAGTCAAGATGTTGACAAGGTTATAAATAATGATTTTAATTGAAATAATAATTGTGTCCTTCAAACTGCTATCGTCAAATAATCCTCCATTTGCAGCAATTACACCCTTGCAGACCTTTGGCATTCTAGTTGTCAATTTGTTGAGGTAATCTGAAGAGATTTCACCCCATGCTTCCTGAAGCACCTCCCACAAATTGGATTGGCTTGATGAGCACTTCTTGCGTACCATACGGTCAAGCTGCTCCCAAAAAAGCTCAATAGGGTTGAGATCCGATGACTGTGCTGGTCACTGCATTATAAACAGAATACCAGCTGACTGCTTCTTCCCTAAATAGTTATTGCATAGTTTGGAGCTGTGTTTTGGGTCACTGTGCTGTTGTAGGAGGAAATTGGCTCCAATTAAGTGCCGTTCACAGAGTATGGCATGGCGTTGCAAAATGGAGTGATAGGCTTCCTTCTTCAAGATCATTTTTACTGTACAAATCTCCCACTTTACCACCACCAAAGGACCCCCAGACCATCACATTGTCTCCACCATGCTTGACAGATCGCGTCCAGCACTCCTCCAGCATCTTTCATTTTTTTCTGCGTCTCACGAATGTTCTTCTTTGTGATCCGAACACCTCAAACTTAGATTAGTCTGTCCATAACACTTTTTTCCAATCTTCCTCTGTCCAATGTCTGTGTTCTTTTGCCCATCTTAATCTTTTCTTTTTATTTGACAGTCTGAGTGTCACACCCTGACCATAGTTTGCTTTGTATGTTTCTATGTTTTGGTTGGTCAGGGTGTGAGCTGAGTGGGCATTCTATGTTACATGTCTAGTTTGTCTAGTTCTATGTTTGGCCTGATATGGTTCTCAATCAGAGGCAGGTGTTTGTCATGGTCTCTGATTGGGAACCATATTTAGGTAGCCTGTTTGGTGTTGGGTTTTGTGGGTGATTGTCCTTATGTCCTTGTTCTGTCTGTGTCACTTAGCACCAGTATTAGGCTGTTTCGGTTTTCGTGTTACGTTTTTTGTATTTGATTCGTGTTTATTTTGTTTTCATTAAACATGGATCGCAATAGCCACGCCGCATTTTGGTCTGACTCTCTTTCACCAGAAGAAAACCGTTACACTGAGATATGGCTTTCTTTTAACCTTTGTCTAGAAACTCTTGTCTGTTTTAATTTCTTTACCAACCTATTGTTCAGCTAATAACTTTTTTTGCACTATTGGTTAGAGCTTGTAAGTAAGCATTTCACTGTAATAAACTTTGATTTGATTAGAAGGCCAGCATCCCGGACTCACCTTTTCACCTGGTGTTTGCCTGTACTATTTAATGAAGCTGCCAGTTGAGGACTTGTGAGGCGTCTGTTTCTCAAACTAGACACTCTAATGTACTTGTCCTTTTGCTCAGTTGTGCACTGGAGCCTCCCTCCAGATACTCAACTAGTCTAAAGAAGGCCAGTTTTATTACTTCTTTAATCAGAACAACAGTTTTCAGCTGTGCTAACATAATTGCAAAAGGGTTTCCTAATGATCAGTTAGCTAAACCAAGGTTATCATTTTAAAAAGCTAACACAATGTGCCATTGGAACACAGGAGTGATGCTTGCTGATAATGGGCTTCTGTACGCCTATGTAGATATTCCATAGAAAATCAGCCATTTCCAGCTACAATAGTCATTTACAACATAACAATGTCTACACTGTATTTCGGATCAATTTGATGTTATTTTAATGGACAAAAAATGAACATTTCTTTAAAAAATATGGACATTTCTAAGTGACCCCAAACTTTTGAACAGTAGTGTATATACAGTACCAGTCAAAAGTTTGGACATACCTACTCATTCAAGGGTTTTACTTAGTATAAAATTATTTTCTACATTGTAGAATAATAGTGAAGGCATCAAAACTATGAAATAATACATATGGAATCATGTAGTAATGAAAATATGTTAGATTCTTCAAAGTAGCCACCCTTTGCCTTGATGACAGCTATGCACACCTCGGCCTTCTCTCAACCTGCTTCACCTGGGATGCTTTTGCAACAGTCTTGAAAAGGTTCCTACATGTATGCTAAGCACTTGTTGGCTGCTTTTCCTTCACTCTGCGATCCAACTCATCCCAAACCATCTCAATTGGGTTGAGATCGGGTGATTGTGGAGGCCAGGTAATCTGATGCAGCACTCCATCACTCTGCTTCTTGGTCAAATAGACCTTACACAGCCTGGAGGTGTGTTGGGTCATTGTCCTGTTGAAAAACAAATGATAGTCCCACTAAGCGCAAACCAGATAGGATGCCGTATCGCTGCAGAATGTTGTGGTAGCCATGCTGGTTAAGTGTGCCTAAATAAATAACAGTGTCACCAGCTAAGCACCCCCACACCATCAAACCTCCTCCTCCATGCTTCACTGTGGGAACAACACATGCAGAGTTAATCCGTTTACCTACTCTGACTCTCACAAAGTCACAGCAGTAGGAACCAAAAATCTACATTTTGGACTCATCAGACCAAAGGACAGAATTACACCGGTCTAATGTCCATTGCTCGTGTTTCAAATCGTATCAAATTGTATTTGTCACATGCGCCAAAGTGAAATGCTTACTTACAAGCCCTTAAACAACAATGCTTTAAGAAGTTAAGTATAAAAAAAAGAAAAAGTGTTAAGTAAAAAATTGAAAATAAAACTAACAAATAATTAAACAGCAGCAGTAAAATAACAACACAGAGGATATATACAGGGGGTACCGGTACTGAGTCAATGTCCGGGAGCACCGGTTAGTCGAGGTAAATGAGGTCATATGTACATGTAGGTAGAGTTGAAGTGACTATGCATAGATAAGCTGTTCAGGAGTCTGAAGGCTTGGGGATAGAAGCTGTTAAGAAGCCTTTTGGACCTAGACTTGGGACTCCGGTACAGCTTGCCGTGTGGTAGTTGAGAGAACAGTCTATGACTGGGTGGCTGGAGTCTTTGAACATTTTTAAGGCCTTCCTCTGACACCGCCTGGTATAGAGGTCTTGGATGGCAGGAAGCTTGGCCCCAGTGATGTACTGGGCCGTACGCACTACCCTCTATAGTGCTTTGCAGTTGGAAGCTGAGCAGTTGCAATACCAGGCAGTGATGCAGGATGCTCTCGATTGTGCAGCTGTAGAACCGTTTGAGGATCTGAGGACCCATGCCGAATCTTTTCAGTCTCCTGAGGGGGAATAGGTTTTGTTGTGCCTTTTTCACAGCTCTCAACCTGCTCCACCCGTCAGTGAGAATGGAGGTGTGATCGGTCCTCCTTTCCCTGTAGAGCACAATCATCTCCTTTGTCTTGATCACGTTGAGGGAGAGGCTGTTGTCCTGGCACCACATGGCCAGGTCTCTGACCTCCTCCCTATAGGCTGTCTCATCGTTGTCGGTGATCAGGCCTACCACTGTTGTGTCATCGGCAAACTTGATTATGGTGTTGGAGTCGTGCCTGGCCATGCAGTCATGAGTGAACAGGGGGTACAGGAGGGGACTGAGCACGCACCCCTGAGGGGCCCCCAAGTTGAGGATCAGCGTGGCGGATGTGTTGTTACCTACCCTTACCACCTGGGGGCGGCCAGTCAAGAAGTACAGGATCCAGTGGGAGGTGTTCAGTCCCAGGGCCCTTAGCTTAGTGATGAGCTTTGAGGGTGCTATGGTGTTGAACACTGAGCTGTAGTCAATGAATAGCATTCTCACATAGGTGTCCCTTTTGTCCAGGTGGGAAAGGGCAGTGTTGACTGCAATAGAGATTGCATCATCTGTGGATCTGTTGGGGCGGTATGCAAATTGGAGTGGGTCTAGTGTTTCTGGGATAATGGTGTTGATGTGAGCCATGACCAGCCTTTCAAAGCACTTCATGGCTACAGACGTGAGTGCTACAGGTCAGTAATCATTTAGGCAGGTTACCTTAGTGTTCTTGTGCACAAGAACACTATGGTGGTCTGCTTAAAACATGTTGGTATTACAGACACAGTCAGGAACATGTTGAAAATGTCAGTGAAAACACTTGCAAGTTGGTCAGCGCATGCTCTGAGCACACATCCTGGTAATCTTTCTGACCCTACGGCCTTGTAAATGTTGACCTGTTTAAAGGTCTTACATCGGCTATGAAAAAGTGTGATCACACAGTCGTCTGGAACAGCTGATGCTCTCATGCATGTTTCGGTGTTACTTGCCTCAAAGCGAGCATAGAAGTAATTTAGCTTGTCTGGTAGTCTCGTGTCTCTGGGCAGCTCGCGGCTTTGCTTCCCTTTGTAGTCTGTAATAATTTGCAAGCCCTGCCACATCCGACGAGCATCAGAGCCAGTGTAGTAGGATTCAATCTTAGTCCTGTATTGAGGCTTTGCCTGTTTGATGGTTCGTCTGAGGGCATAGCGGGATTTCTTATAAACTTCCAGGTTAGAGTCCCACTCTTTGAAAGCGGCAGCTCTACCCTTTAGCTCAGTGCGGATGTTGCCGGTATTCCATGGCTTCTGGTTGGGGTATGAACGTACAGTCACTGAGGGGACGACATCATAGATGCACTTATTGATGAAGCCAGTGACTGATGTTGTGTACTCCTCAATGCCATCAGAAGAATCCCGGAATATATCCCAGTCTGTGCTAAAAACAGTCCTGTAGCTTAGCATCTGCTTCATCTGACCACTTTCTTGATGACAGAGTCACTGGTGCTTCCTGCTTTTATTTTTGCTTGTAAGCAGGAATCAAGAGGTTAGAATTATGGTCAGATTTGCCAAATGCGAGGAAGAGCTTTGTACGAGTCTCTGTATGTGGAGTAAAGGTGGTCTAGAGTTTTTTCCCCCTCTGGTTGCACATTTAGCATGCTGATGGAAATGAGGTAAAACTGATTCCCTGCATTAAAGTCCCCGGCCACTAGGAGCGCCGACTCTGGATGAGCGTTTTCCTGTTTGCTTATGGACGTATTCAGCTTAGTGCCAGGATCCGTTTGTGGTGGTAAATAGACAGCTACGAAGAATATAAATGAAAACTCTCTTGGTAAATAGTGTGATCTACAGCTTATCATGAGATACTCTATACTCTCAAGCGAGCAAAACCTCATGACTTCCTTAGATTTCATGCACCTTTTGTTGTTTACAAATATACATAGACCGACACCCCTTGTCTTACCAGAGGCCGCTATTCTATCCTGCCGAAAAAGCTTAAAACCCGCCAGCTGTATGTTATGTCGACATTCAGACATGACTCTGTGAAACATAAAGATATTACAGTTTTTAATGTCCCGTTAAGATATACGTGATCGTAGTTTGTCTATGTTCCATTGATTGTACGTTGGTTAATAGGACCGACGGTAAAGGGAGATTACCCGCTCGCCGTCGATTCCTTACAAGGCACCCAGACCTTCGTCACGGATATCTCTGTCTCTTTCTCCTGCGAATGACGGGGATGAGGGCCTTGTCGGGCGTCTGTAGTAAATCCTTCCCGTCCGACTTGTTAAAGAAAAAGTATTCCTCCAGTATGGGGTGAGTAATCTCCGTCCTGATATCTAGAAACTCTTTTCGGTAATAAGACACTGTAGCAGAAACATTATGTACAAAATAAGTTACAAATAACGCAAAAAAACCCACACAATAGCACAATTGGATAGCGCATCTTTGCAGCAATTCGACCATGAAGGCCTGATTCACGCAGTCTCCTCTGAACAGTTGATGTTGAGATGTGTCTGTTACTTGAACTCTGTGAAGCATTTATTTGGGCTGCAATTCCTGAGGCTGGTAACTCTAATGCACTTTCCTCATGGCGGTCCTCATGAGTGCCAGTTTCATCATAGCGCTTGATGATTTTTGCGACTCTACTAGAAGAAACTTTACAAGTTCTTGAAATGTTCTGGATTTACTGACCTTCATGACTTAAAGTAATGTTGTCATTTCTCACCATAATATGGACTTGGCCTTTTACCAAATAGGGGTGATATACAGAAGATAGCCCTATCTTGTCACAACACAGCTGATTGGATCAAATGCATTAAGAAGGAAATATATTCCACAAATGAATGTTTAACAAGGCACACCTGTTGATTGAAATCCATTCCAGGTGACTACCTCACGAAGCTGGTTGGGAGAATGCCAAGAGTGTGCAAAGCTGCCATCAAGGCAAAGGGTGGTTACTTTGAAGAATCTCAAATATAACATTTTTTGGGGTTACTACATGATTCCCTGTGTTTATTCATAGTTTTCATGTCTTCACTATTATTCTACAATGTAGAAAATAGTACAAATAAAGAAAATCCCTGGAATGAGTAGGTGTGTCTATATATATATATATATATATTTATTATTATTACAGGACAAATCTGTGGGGGCATGTGTCCTTGTTACCCCCTATGGGCATGATGACTCTAGCCGCATTCACATCACGTTGGAAACTCTGGAACTCAAAGCTAATATGAACGTGAGTTATTTGCGTAAAGAACTTCCTATTAGTTGATTCTGATACTTCTAAAGTGGGAAATGGGGGTATCATCTTCCTACAATGAGTAAGCAAGTCATTGATAGAAAAGTAATCAATATACTGAACAAAAACATAAATGTAAAATGCAACAATTTCAACGATTGTAATGACTTACAGTTCATATAAGGAAATCAGTCAATTGAAATAAATGAATTAGGCCCTAATCTATGGATTTCACATGACTGGGCAGGGGCCACTTGGGAGCCAGGCCCAGCCAATCAGAATACGTTTTTTCCCACAAAAAAAAGCTTAATACAGACAGAAATACTTGACTAGCTGTCCGGGTGGCTGGTCTTGGACAATCCTGCAGGTGAAGAAGCCGGTTGTGGAAGTCCTGGGCTAGCGTGGTTATACGTGGTCTGTGTTTGTGAGGCCGGTTGGACGTACTGCCAAATACTCTAAAACAATGTTGGAGGCGGCTTATGGTAGAGAAATGAACATTCAATTCTCTGACAACAGCTCTGGTAGACATTCCTGCAGTCAGCATGCCAATTGCATGCTCCCTCTAAACATCTGTGGCATTGTGTTGTGTGACAAAACTGCACATTTTACACAAGGTGCACCTGTGTAATGATCATGCTGTTTAATCAGCTTCTTGATATGCCACACCTGGCAGGTAGATGGAATATATTGGCAAATGAGAAATTAACACTAACAGGGATATAAACAAATTTGTGCACAACATTTGAGAGAAATAAGATTTATGTGTGTTTTTGACTTTCCTGGGATCTTTTATTTCAGCTCATGAAACATGCGATCAACACTTTACATGTTGCGTTTATATTTTTGTTCAGTATAAAACAGTATACCTTACTACATTCATAAAGCATAAATGTCACTTAAATTGATTACAAAAATCACACACTCAAGAAGGCCATGCACAGTTCCAGTGTAACTGGAAATAACACTATGCCTTAGACCCAAAATGGCTGCCTAGTCCTATACCCAAAATGGGCACCCAGTTTCCTATGGTCCTCCTGTACCTTGAGGTCGTGCCGCTGCAGCTGTGAGAGCTGGCAGCCCTGGATGTCCCTGGAGAGAAAAGTATCTCTGTACTCCCCTAACCCCAGAGAGTACAGCCACGCAGCTACCTCCTCACTTTCCCACCTCTCCGCTATAGCCACAGACACAGACACACGCACACATAGACACAGACACACGCACACGTGCACACAGACAGACCAGCGCAAAGAAACACACATAGATATACAAAAAGAAAACACACCAACACTGAAAGTTCACATTCCAGAAGAGGCTGCTGGGGGGAGGACGGGCACATAATAATGGATGGAATGGAGTTAATGGAATGGTATCAAACACATGGAATCAATGTGTTTGATACAGTCCAATCTATACCGTTCCAGCTTTTACTATGAGCCCATCCTTCAATTTAAAGTGCCACCAGCCACCACTGACAAGGACACTGAAAGTTCACGAATCCACGAGCATGCATAGGTGAACTCAAAGAGAAACAGAATCAAACAAGAGAAAATAAACATACAGAAGCTACAATAGAGCTACACAGCATTTAGAGCAGGCCAGGGCTATTCATATCTGGAGCCTGATTGTCCCCAGCAGGCCGTGAAGTAGGGGACTCGCCTAGACTCTTAACTGACTGTTGCACCAGGCCACAATGTACTAAGCTGTGGCTGTGGTTGTATGGAGGTTAGGCCTCAAAGCAGGGGTTCGCCTGGATCCTTACACGACAGAGAGCTGTTGGACCAGGCCACAATATACAAGCATGGCTGTGGTTGTATGGAGGTTAGGCCTTAAAGCAGGGACTCGCCTGGATCCTTACCTGACAGAGAGCTGTTGGACATCTGCTTGTGGAGCTTCTCTCTCTCCTTCCTCACCTTGGGCATCATCTTTAGCTTCATACTACTCTTACCACTCACTCTCACAGAGTCCTGGAAAGAGGGAGGGAGGAACAGAAAATGGAAGAATAGAGGGAGGAAGAGAAATAATGGTGTGGTTGAATAAAAATGACTTCTACTGTTGTCAATCCATGTACAAATCAGACCTGGGTTCAAATACAGTTGTAGGCATTTCAATTACTTTTCAATAGATATCAAAACAAGTATTCAGATAACCTTAATTTGAAGAAAAAAAAACAAGTAGTCGAATATTGGAATGTATTTGAAAATACCATTTGGAAAGAATTGGCATGTATTTACAATTACTTCAAAAACATTTCGTTGGAAGTATATGAAAGATGGTATTATCCCAAAAATATTTGAATGCATTTGAAAATAGTTGTGAATGTACATAGTAGTTAAAAAATAAAAAATTAAAATGTAACATGTATAGGTCTTTATACTTTGTACTTTATACTTTGGTGTCTCATGAAAGAGATGCTATGTTACATTTCAAAAACATCAGTGTTTCAAAAAGCTCCTTGGACATTGAACTGAGATCTGGTCTGAAGATAAGCCCTCCAATGCTGAAAAGCTTCTCCACAGCTGTGAAGTGTATGTACTCAGCAGCAACTCTACTCAGTGTTGGACATGTGTGACTGTGTGTCTTCCAGAATTTCAGAGGATCAGTGTGGCGCCGGTAAACTTTGTGGCAAGATCATTGATGTCTGCAGTAAGTACAGCCTTCTAAGTGTCATTGCACCATGCCAGTTTAAATTGTGAATCCAAGACTGAGGCAATCTGGTATGGTTTCTTATGCTCATAAACAGTCAGGCGCTTGTCAACTTCTTCCAGGTTTTTGGACAAGCTTTCCATTCTACCTGGTAGAGCAAGTGAGGAGCTGTTTAGTCAGTCCTCTGATACATGGAATGATGTAGCTGGCTGTGACAATGTCAGATCCTTGCACTCTATCTGTGGCAACCTCAAAGGGGGTTTGGATGTCCACAACATCAGCGAGGACATACTTCTCGTACATAGATAACTTGGTGACAGGCAGTGTCAAGCTTTTCTTCATAAGCACTGAGAACTGAGCGAATCATTTCCGTTGAGAGTTCTACCTTGTGGCTGGTTGCAGACGATTCTCCCCTTCAAGGTGACCCTGTGCAAATATTGCTTGCTGTAGTGGGAGACAATGTTGGAGGCTTTGGAAATGGCTTTGTTGTGGTTATCTGCAGATTTATAGGCATCTTTCACAGTGAGTTGTAGTGTGTGAGAAAAACATCTTTCATGCTGTGGAAAGTGAACTTCATCAAGGTCAGTGGAACTTACAGACCTTCCTCCACTTCATCATCGGTATCCTCTTCTTCAGCGGATGTGTCGTCTTCAAAATTAGAAAAGGCAACAACCATGTTAATGGCGTTATAGTTGACCACGGTGTTGACTTTGGTTGTAGTGATCCAAGATTTCCGCAGACTGTATGTGCTGGCAATGCATTCTCCAGTATGGCGGCCTTTGAACCGTTTACATGCCAGCATAACACTGTGAAGAGTCCAATTCTGTAGGAAGTGCCATGCCTTTTAGAGCATAATATTTGACGGTTTTTGAAAAGGGTTTCAAATAGTATTCAGTGAAGTATTTGAAATTGGCAGACTATTTCGTTTTTTTTATACAAATAACCATTAAAAAAACTAATAAAAATAGAAAGAATACACAGGAAAAAAAAACATCTTAAAGAACAAATACTCAAATACACATGTATTTCAACCCAGGTCAGGTACAAATTGAGCAGACAACTTTACCAAAGACACACAAACACCCCCCCAACCTTTACACTACTGTTTCCCAAACTCGTTTTGGTTTTTGCCCCAAAACTACATAGCTGATTCAACTGATCAAACTTAGTTGATTAGTTGATTATTTGAATACGGCAAAAACCAAAACGTGCACACCTTGGGGTCCCGAGGATCACGTTTAGGAAACCCCATCTTACACACACACACTCACATCCACTTCCTCTGAGCAGTGCATGGCAGGGCAGATCCAGTGTATATCATCTAGCTTGTGGAGTTCAGCACTCAGAGAGTTGAGAGTAGAGAGAAGGTCTTCTTCCTGGGGAGAGTCCAGCTAAAACAGAGCGGGAGGGAGGGGGGGGGGGGGGGGGGGGGAGGAGAGAGGGAGTGGAAAGAGATCAGTAAAATATACTTACATGATCTATTAGGAAACCTTTTTCACACTACTGAGCCGAACCAAACAGAACCGAGCTAATTAGCCTAATCTGCACTGGGTTGGTCTGTTCACGAATTCACCATGTTTGCTGGGACAGACAATGTGAAAATAAAATGTCTGATCCAGCACAGTAAGGTTTGGGTTTAGCCTGGGTCCTGGGAACTGTTCTGCTATCATTCCACTCCTCCCCATGCCTTGTCATGCAAAACAATATGTCAATGACAAGGAATTAAAGGAATGTTAGCAAAACAGGTTCTGGATTTCAGGCTAGTTGGGGTTGGCTATAGTGTAGTGGTAGAGTTTATAGTATACCAGTAGTTTTCCCTCCAGCAGCATCCTGGTCTCCAGCTGAAGGACTTTACTGCTGTTCACAATCTCCACTGCTGTACTGCGACTCAGACACTGAAGAAATAAAACATACACAAACTATTGTATCGGGTACTTCAGCATTTCAATTACGATAGGTTAGGAGTTAATCGTAACCCATGACAGTGTAGTTTTGTTGCCCCCTCAAAGTGTTTCCCCACAGTAGCTGCTGGGTAGTGTAGTTGTGTCTTCCCCAGAGTGGCTTCTGGGTGGTGTAGTTTTATGTCCCCGCAGGTCACTGCTGGGTAATGTCGTTTTTGTTCCCACAGGTAGTGGGTAGTGTAGTTCATTGCATTCAGAGAGGCTGCTGGGTAGTGTAGTTTAGTGTAGTGACAGCTGGGAAGTGTAGTTGTCTTACCTCAGGGCTGGATGGTTTGGAGGGGAATGCTTCAGTGAGGACCATGGCACTAGCATTGACAGCATGGGCTAACTCCTGTTCTACCAGTTTGTGGGTCTTAGCTGCCTCTCTTATCCTACAGGAAATAAACATAACATCGTATTATATATCAAAATAAAAACAAATATAACCGAAGAAAGACTTGAATTGTAAGAGCTCTATTTTCCTCAACATATTTACATTTTAGAAACATGTATGTGAGAATTTGGGGAGCACTTTATTATAACTCCACATAAAATAAAGCATTTATAATGTATTTATAAATAGTTTATTCATCACTTATTATTTTATTTTTTTTAATGTCGGCAACCTAGTTATTCACACATTTATACACAACTTTAAAAGTATTTAATAATGATCAATAAGATAATTCAGCAGATATTTAATGTAGGTCCTTATAAACCATTTACTAATCATTAGTATTTTTGCGTGGCCTCATCTAAAGTGTGATCTATTTATACATTATAAATACTTTGTAAATGTTTTGAGTGACCCTTGTAATTTATCACAAAAAAATGGACATTCCAGCAGTACCTGATGCTCCTTAAGATTTAAATCAATAAGCACACAATACAGAGGATGCTTAAGTTTGACGACCAGATGGCATCTTTGAGAAGCATTTGAGTCTTCAATGTTGGAATTATTAGATCATTTGCTATGAAGCCCCTAAATAAGATCTGGTGCAACAAATTACCTTCAGAAGTTACATAATTAGTCCACCTGTGTGCAATCTATGTGTCACAATCTCAGTATATATACACACACACATGTTCTGAAAGGCCCCAGAGTCTGCAACACCACTAAACAAGGGGCACCATCAAGCAAGCAGCACCATGAAGACTAATGAGCTCTACAAACAGATCAGTGACAAAGTTGTGGAGAAGTACAGATCAGGGTTGGGTTTTAAAAATATCAGAAACTTTGAACATCCCACGGAGCACCATTAAATCCATTATACAAAAATTTAAAGAATATAGCACCACCACAAACCTGCCAAGAGAGGGCCACCCTCAAAAACACACAGACCAGGCAAGAAGGGCATTAATCAGAGAGGCAGCAAAGAGACCAAAGATAACCCTGAAGGAGCTGCAAAGCTCCACAGCGGAGACTGGAGTGTCTGTCCATAGGACCACTTTAAGCCATACACTCCACAGAGCTGGGCTTTACGGAAGAGTGGCCAGAAAAAAAGCCATTGCTTAAAGAAGAAAATAAGTAAACACATTTGGTGTTTGCCAAAAGGCATGTGGGAGACTCAGCAAACATATTGAAGAAGGTACTCTGGTTAGATGAGACAAAATTTGAGCTTTCTGGCCATCAAGAAGAACGCCATGTCTGGCACAAACCC
This sequence comes from Oncorhynchus kisutch, assembly GCF_002021735.2. Classification (NCBI taxonomy): domain Eukaryota; kingdom Metazoa; phylum Chordata; class Actinopteri; order Salmoniformes; family Salmonidae; genus Oncorhynchus; species Oncorhynchus kisutch. Next base: position 19,783,485 of record NC_034182.2, on the reverse strand, counting down.
AACACCTCTCATCACCCTGAGAACATCATCCCCACAGTGAAGCATGGTGGTGGCAGCATCATGGTGTGGGATGTTTTTCATCGGCAGGGACTGGGAAACTGGAAGGAATTATGGATTGAATTGAAGGAATGATGGATGGCACTAAATACAGGGAAATTCTTGATGGAAACCTGTTTCAGTCTTCCAGATTTGAGACTGGGACGGTGGTTCACCTTCCAGCAGGACAATGACCCGAAGCATACTGCTAAAGCAACATTGAGTGGTTTAAGGGGAAACATTTAAATGTCTTGGAATGGCCTAGTCAAAGCCCAGGCCTCAATCCAATTGAGAATCTGTGGTATGACTGAAAGATTGTTGTACACCAGCGGAACCTACCCAACTTGAAGTAGCTGGAGCAGTTTTGTCTTGAAGAATGGGTAAAAATCCCAGTGGCTAGATGTGCCAAGCTTATAGAGACATAACCCAAAAGACTTGCAGCTGTAATTGCTGCAAAAGGTGGCTCTACTAAGCATTGACTTCGAAGGGGTGAATAGTTATGCAGAATCAAGTTTTTTTTTTGTGTTATTTCTTGTTTGTTCCACCATAAAAAATATTTTGCATCTTCAAAGTGGTATGCATGTTGTGTAAATCAAATGATACAACCCCCCCCCAAAAAAATCCATTTTAATTCCAGGTTGTAAAGCAATAAAATAGGACAAATGCCAAGGGGGTGAATACTTTTGCAAGCCACTGTAAATGGGGGACTGAGTGGTTCTGGACTGGTTCCGACTGACATTTTGGTGTACAAAGTCCTCTGTGAATGTCGTTGGGTCCTGTGCCTTACAGTGCCAGAAAGCCCCATCTGTCTGCTCTCCACTACCACTCTCTCAGCGAAGCAGACTTGAAGTGTCAGGTTTCAGACCCTATAGTGGCATGTCAAATTTTCTGGCCTATCCAGACAAAGAATATATTTGCTCTTCCTCTGAGCGAACGGACCCCAGTCTTGGAGACGGCATATGAAAGGGGACAATCTAGCGAATCCAACAGTTGTGGTTTCATCTCACTGTGATATTCTCAGCCGGATTTAGAGCTCTCACCATGAAAAAATACTAAATCATTTCATAGAATTTAAACAAGACCACTTTCACTTGGAGACGGATGGACGAAATCAAGCTAAAGTTGGAACGAGTCTGCACACCGCTCAGACGGCTGCTCAGTGGACGTTTATGATAAACTTCTCTGTTATCACTTATATGAAATGGTGCCAATATTGTACTGTCACTAAGTACTGTGTGGTCGTAAATATTTTACAGTCATAACAAAGGTGAAATCTTATAGTAAGTTGTTCATAATTTGATTGTTACTATATACACTAGTGAACAAACTGGACTTGCTCTGTTCGAGAATATCCTATTGACGGGACCTGAAGAACTGTATGTTTCTTGGAGTCGTGGCATGTCAACGACATGGATAATATACATCTTGCTGGTTTTTGCATGCATCGTCAAGACTGGACAGCAGCCTCGGGTAAGATGAAGGGAGGAGGGGGGTGTCGCTTTGTTAAAAACTGCTGGTGTGCGATCTATAATGTTTAGGAAGTCTCAAGTTTTTGCTTGCCAGAGTTAGAATAACTCATGATAACCTACACACCATACGATTTACCAAGAGAGTTTTAATCTATATTTTCCATTGCTGTCTATTTACTGCCACAAAAAGATGCTAGTATAAGACTGCACTCAGCGAGATGTATAGGGCCATAAGCAAACAGGAAAATGCACATCCCGAGGCAGTGTTTCCCATGGCTGGTGATTTTAATGCAGGGAAACTGAAATCTGTTTTACCTCATTTTTACCAGCCCGACACCTGTGCAACTTTAGGCTACAAAACTCGAGATAACCTTTACTCCACACACAGAAATGCATACAAGGCTCTCGCTCGCCCTCTCTTTGGAAATTCTGACCATAACTTAAGCCAAAACCTCCTTTGGCCGCCTTTCCTTCCAGTTCTCTGCTGCCAATGACTGGAACGAATTGCAAAAATCGCTGAAGTTGGAGAATTATATCTCCCTATATCTAACTTTAAGCATCAGCTATCTGAGAAGCTTACAGATCGCTGCAGCTGTACACAGCCCATCTGTAAATAGCCCATCCAATCTACCGACCTCATCCCCATTTTGTTTTTATTTACTTTTTTGCACACCAGTATTTCTACTTGCACATCATCATCTGCACATCTATCACTCCAGTGTTAATTTGCTAAATTGTAATTACTTCACTACTATGGCCTATTTATTTCCTTACCTCCTCACGCCATTTGCACACACTGTATATGGACTTTTTATATTGTGTTATTGACTGTACGTTTGTTTATTCCATGTGTAACTCTGTGTTGTTGTCTGTTCACACTGCTATGCTTTATCTTGGCCAGGTCGCAGTTGTAAATGAGAACTTGTTCTCAACTGGCCTACCTGGTTAAATAAAGGTGAAATAAAAATGTAATAAAAAATCCTCATGATTCCTGCTTACAAGCTAAAACTCAAACAGGAAGTACCAGTGACAAGCTCAATACAGGACTGTTTCGCTACCACAGACTGGATTATGTTCCGGGATTCATCCGATAACATTGACGAGTTTACCACATTAGTCACTGGCGTCATTAATAAGTGCATCGACATCGTTGTCCCCACAGCGACCGTACGTAATTCTGCTACGACATCTGATGAGCCATCAAACAGGTAAAGCATCAATACAGGCCTAAAATCGAATCCTACTACGCTGGCTCTGACGCTTGTTGGATGTGGCAGGGCTTGCAAACTATTACAGAGGGAAACTCAGCCGTGAGCTGCCAGTGACGACAGCCTACCAGACAAGCAGATCACCATAGTTCCTGAACGACAAGGTAACCTGTCTAAATGACTATCGCCCCATAGCACTCACATCTGTAGCCATGAAATGCTTTGAAAGGCTGGTCATGGCTCACATCAACACCATCATCCCTGACACCCTGGACCCACTCCAATTCGCATACCGCCCCAAAAGATCCACAGATGACGCAATCTCTATTGCACTACATACTGCCCTCTCCCACCTGGACAAGAGCAACACCTATGTGAGAATGCTGTTCATTGACTACAGCTAAGCGTTCAACACCATAGTGCCCTCCAAGCTCAGGACTGGATCCTGGACTTCCTGACGGGCCGCCCCCAGGTGGTGAGGGTAGGCAACAACACATCTGCCACTGACCCTCAACACGGGGGCCCCTAATTGGTGTGTGTTAAGTCCCCTCCTGTACTCCCTGTTCACCCACAATGGCATGGCCACGCATGACTCCAACACCATCATTAAGTTTGCTGATGACACGACGGTGGTAGTAGGCATAGTCAACAACAACGATAAGACAGCCTATAGGGAGGAGGTCAGTGACCTGGCAGTGTGGTGCCATGACAACAACCTCTCCCTCAATGTCAGCAAGGCAAAGGAGCTGATCGTGGACTACAGGAAACGGAGGGCCGAGCACGCCCCCATCCACATATGCTGATGCTACTGTTTATTATCTATCCTGTTGTCTAGTCACTTTACCCCTACCTATATGTATATATCTACCTTAATTACCCTGCACATTGATTCGGTACTGGTACAAACAGTGTAGTTATTCCATCCGCCAGGAAATCAAACAAGCGAAATGTCAGTATATAGACAAAGTGGAGTCGCAATTCAACGGCTCAGACACGAGGCGTACGCGGCAGGGTCTACAGACAATCACTGACTACAAAAAGAAAACCAGCCACATCACGGACACCGATGTCTTGCTCACAGACAAACTACACACCTTCTTTGCCTGCTTTGAGGATAATACAGTGCTACTGACGGAGCCCGCTACCAAGGACTGTGGGCTCTCCTTCTCCGTGGCCGACGTGAGTAAGACATTAAACGTCTTAACCCTTGCAAGGCTTCCGGCCCAAACGGCATCCCTAGCCTTGTTCTCAGAGCATGTATGGACCAGCTGGCTGGTGTGTTTACAGACATATTAAATCTCTCCCTTTCCCAGTCTGCTGTCTCAACTTGCTTCAAGATGGCCACCATTGTTCCTGTACCCAAGAAGGCAAAGGTAAGTGAACTAAATGGCTATTGCCCCATAGCACTCACTTCTGTCATCATGAAGTGCTTTGAGAGGCTAGTCAAGGATCATATCACCTCCACCCTACCTGTCACCTTAGACCCACTCAGTTTGCTTACCGCCCCAATAGGCCCACAGACGATGCAATTGCCATAACACTGCACACTGCCCTATCCCATCTGGACAAGAAGAATACCTATGTATGAATAATGTTCATTGACAATAGCTCAGCATTCAACACCATAGTACCCTCCAAGCTCATTAAGCTAGAGGCCCTGGGTCTCAACCCCGCCCTGTGCAATTGGGTCCTGGACTTCCTCCCAGGTGGTGAAGGTAGGAAACAACATCTCCACTTCACTGATCCTCAAAACTGGGGCCCCACAAGGGTGCATGCTCAGCCCCCTCCTGTACTCCCTGTTCACCCATGACTGCGTGGCCATGCACACCTCCAACTCAATCATCAAGTTTGCAGACGACACAGTAGTAGGCTTGATTACCATCAACGACCAGACAGTCTACAGGGAGGAGGTGAGAGTACTCGGAGGGTGGTGTCATAAAAACAACCTCTCACTCAACCCCAAAGAGATTATCGTGGACTTCAGGAAACAGCAGAGGGAGCACCCCCCTATCCACATCTATGGGACAGCAGTGGAGAAGGTGGAAAGTTTTAAGTTACTCGGCGTACACATCACAGACAAACTGAAATGGTCCACCCACACAGAGAGTGTGGTGAAGAAGGCGCAACAGCTCCTCTTCAACCTCAGGAGGCTGAAGAAATGTGGCTTGTCACCTAAAACCCTCACAAACTTTTACAGATGCACAATTGAGAGCATCCTGTCTGGCTGCATCACAGCCTGGTATGGGAACTGCACCGCCCACAACCGCAAGGCTCTCCAGAGGGTGGTGCAGTCTGCACAACGCATCACCGGGGGCAAACTACCTGCCCTCCAGGACACCTACAGCAACCGATGTCACAGAAAGGCCAAAAAGATAATCAAGGACAAAAACCACCCGAGCCACTACCTGTTCACCCCGCTACCATCCAGAAGGCAAGGTCAGTTTAATGTGCATCAAAGCTGAGACCGAGAGCTTCTATCTCAAGGCCATCAAATTGTTAAACAGCTATCACTAACATAGAGAGGCTGCTGCCTACACAAAGACTTGAAATCATTTGCCACTTTTATAAATTAATCACTAGACACTTTAATAATGCCACTTTAATAATTTGTACATATCTTGCATTACTCATCTCATATGTATATACTGTATTTTATACCATCTATTGGATCTGGTCTCTATCGCTCGGTCATTGCTCATTCATATATTTATATGTATGTATATTTATTCCATTCCTTACTTATATTTGTGTGTATTAGGTAGTTGTTGTGGAATTGTTAGATTACATGTTAGATACTGCTGCTCTGTCGGAACTAGAAGCACAATCATTTCGCTACACTGGCAATAATATCTGCTAACCACGTGTATGTGACCAATTTTTTTTATTTGAGTTATTGTTTCTTAATTGTGTATTTATTCCTTGTGTTATTATTTGTACATTTTTCTTTCTGCACTGTTGGGAAGTAAACATGTAATTGTTTGTCTACATCTGTAAAATGTCTAACTGCAAATAAATACATGTGATATTTCTACCTCAATGACATATGTAATGAAGGAATAAAAATCCTCTGGAGCAGAACTGGCCTGTCCGGCCAGCTGTCGTGTGTGGGCTATATCTCCCTGCAAGGTTGACAACATTAGCAAAATATTCACATTGAAACGCTTCCTCAAGTCCACAACAGTTTTTGTGAATAAAATGTTCATTATATTTCCTTTAACATCCTTGCGTGCTTATTCTTTTACCATTGATATGTTCTCTGCAATTTTGAGACCTTAGATAGACTCAGCAAAATGACGTTGCTACAAGCAGCACTGCAGATATTGCCGTGTGTGAGATGCAAGACTTTGCTCCTCACACACAATATCTGCGTATGTGCATGGGTTAGCTTCACTCTGTTTAGAGCGTGGTAGGTACAGGACCAAAACAGCGGGGAAGTTAAGCCTCGCGCTTCAACGATCTTAGTTATTGCGGAAATTTACCCACTCTGCTGTTTACTCCGCCTATGTCATATCGCTGAGTCTACCTTTAAAATGACGCTCCAGAACTTTTGTATAATTTCAGCCAAATGATGAATAAACTACAAGGAGTTATTATAAAGTGCGACCAGAATTTGTTCTTAATTTACATGCCTGTTTAGGTAAAAGTTCAGTAAATTCAAATGTATATTTCATATTTTCTCAATTAATTTTTCATAAAATATTTCATTGAATACCTAGTGATGAGTGTGTCTGCCACCATCCCTAGTTGCTGTACTTGAGCACATTCCTCCTCTGTGAGGTATTCCATAGACTGCTGAGAGTTGAGGCGGGGCCTGGAGGAACGGTAGGTGTCAATCTTCCTCTTATCCTCCCATGATGTTAGAGTCCTCTCAAAGTTCTGGAACATAGCAATAGAATGTAGGAATAGAATGAACAGAATGGACATGATGGATGCGTAGAGGTTTATTAGATACATCTGTTGCCCTAATGCAGTGTTCCTCAATCCTGCTGTGCAGGCTTTTGTTCCAGCCCAGCACTCACACACTTAATTCGACAAACCAAACAATTATTTGATCAATTTAATTAGTTGTGTCAGTGATGGCCTGGAACAAAAGTTTGCCTATCCATACACACTCACACCATCCCAAACACAAACACACCCTGTCTCTGGTGAGCATCTGAGCTCTGTTCTTGTGTGTGATCTTGACTATCCCTGGAGGTTGGATCCATGCTTCTCCATCCACCTGTACTGGTACACCCTCCTCCCCTAGGATAGTTATCTTCACCTGACGACACTGGAGAGAGGGAGGAGAGTGAGGGGGAAGGAGGAGGGGAGATGGGGAGAGAGATAGAGAGAGAGAGGGGGGCGAGAGGAGGGGAGATGGGGAGAGAGGGATGGGGAGGCAGAGAGAGAGAGAGAGAGAGATTCAGTATGTGTATGTCAATTCAATATAATGTCTACTGTCTTTAGAACTTTAAAATGTGACTGTGATGCATGTGTTGAAGGTTTGTGTGTTAGTGTGTGTGATGTTACCTGAGCTATGCAGTTGTGTGTGTGATGTTACCTGTGCTATGCGGTGGTGTGTGTGATGTTACCCGTGCTATGCGGTGGTGTGTGCGATGTTACCTGTGCTATGGTGTCGGTGGTGTGTGTGATGTTACCTGTGCTATGCGGTGGTGTGTGTGATGTTACCTGTGCTATGCGGTGGTGTGTGTGATGTTACCTGTGCTATGCGGTGGTGTGTGTGATGTTACCTGTGCTATGCGGTGGTGTGTGTGATGTTACCTGTGCTATGCGGTGGTGTGTGTGATGTTACCTGTGCTATGCGGTGGTGTGTGTGATGTTACCTGTGCTATGCGGTGGTGTGTGTGATGTTACCTGTGCTATGCGGTGGTGTGTGTGATGTTACCTGTGCTATGCGGTGGTGTGTGTGATGTTACCTGTGCTATGCGGTGGTGTGTGTGATGTTACCTGTGCTATGCGGTGGTGTGTGTGATGTTACCTGTGCTATGCGGTGGTGTGTGTGATGTTACCTGTGCTATGCGGTGGTGTGTGTTGATGTTACCTGTGCTATGCGGTGGTGTGTGTGATGTTACCTGTGCTATGCGGTGGTGTTGGATGTTGATGACTCTGGATACAGCCATCTGCCATACTGCCAAACACAGCCACCACCTCTAGCTTCTTATCATCAAACGACGGAGCGCCAAAATTCTGAACACACAGAACCAAAAAAATGATTACTTGCAAAAATAAAAAACACACTAAACGCATATAAGAGTGTGCCATTTGTTGAAATTAATCCTGAAAAACAGTTACCAGGTAAGACAGTATATTAGCTAAAAGCTAGCTGCAAAGTGTAAACATTTTTCAGTGAATAAGAAAAGAGTGTGTTAACTCACGTTGTCCTCTTTGGTTCCCCCCCAGAAGTTGATTCCCCCCGCATAGCTCGGGATGTTGAGAACAGCTAGACCTGAAGACTAGGCAGACACATAGGTACACCATCACACTGGAGAGAAAGAGCGAGAGAAAGAGCGAGAGAAAGAAGAGAGAAAGAGAGAGAGAAAGAGAGGAGAAAGAGAGAGAGAGAAAGAGAGAAAGAGAGAGAAAAAGAGAGAGAGAAAAGGGAGAGAAGAGAGAGAAGAAAGAGAGAGAGAGAGAAAGAGAGAGAGAGAAAGAGAGAGAGAGAGAAAGAGAGAGAGAGAGAGGAGAGAAAGAGAGAGAGGAAAGAGAGAGAGTAGAAGAGAGAGAGAAAAGAGAGAGAGAAAGGAAGAGAGGAGAAAGAGAGAGAAAAGAGAGAGAAAAAGAGAGAAAGAGAGAGAGAGAAAGAGAGAGGAGAAGAGAGAGCAAAAAGAGAGAGAGAAAGAGAGAGAGAGAAAGATATGAAGGAGAGAAAGAGAGATGAAGAGAGAAAGAAAGAGGAGAGAGAGAGAAAGAGAAGAGAGAGAGAGAGAAAGAAAGGAGAGAAGAGAGAGAGAGAAAGAGAGAGAAAAAGAGAGAGAGAAAAGAGAGAGAGAAGAGAGAGAGGAGAGAGAGAAGAAAGAGAGAGAGAGAGAGAAAGAAGAAGAGGAGAGAAAGAGAGAAGAGAAAGAGAGAGAGAAAGAGAGAGAGAAGAGAGAGAGAAAGAAAAGAGAGAGAGAGAAAAGAAAGAGAGAAAGAAAAGAAAGAAAGAGAGAGGAGAGAAGAGAGAGAGAAAAGACCGAGAGAAAGAGAGAGAGAAAGAGAGAGAGAAGAGAGGAAAGAGAGAGAGAAAGAGAGAGAGAAAGAGGATAGATAAAGAAGAGCGAAAGAGATAGAGAGAGAGAAAAGAGAGAGCGAAGGAGAATAGAAGAGAGAGAAGAAAAGAGAAGAGAGAGAGAAAGAGAGGAGAGACAGAGCGAGGGGAGAGAGAGAGGAAAAGAGAGAGAAGAGAGAGAGAGAGAAAGACGAAGAGAGAACAGAGAGAGAGAGAGAAAGAGAGAGATAGAGAAAGAGAGAGAGAGAAAGAGGAGAGATAAAGAAAGAGATACAGAGAGAGAGAAAGAAAGAGAGAGAGAAAAAGAGAGAGCGAGAGAGAAAGAGGAGAGAGAA